>NC_092501.1:96712504-97020108 GCF_047511675.1 Marmota flaviventris | reverse complement strand
TAGAATAGAATTCTAATGCTTAGCAATGGTCTTTTACTTTCTCGGTAAAGCCCTGCCAGATGGATCTCTCCTATTCCAGGCTCATTCCTGCCTTAAGGCTTGGCAGGTGCTGCTCCCGCTTGCTGAAATGCTCTATGCCCACACTGTCACCTTCTCAGGTCATTTCTGACCACTGAATATAATTAAATCACCTCCCTTCCCCCTGTCCCCAGTGCCACAGGCTCCAGGCACTCTTATTTTTTTAATAGCACATATTGTTATCTGAAATTGCAGCATTCATTTATATACTCAATTGTCTATTTCCTGCCTCTCCCCAAGTTGGAACAGAAGCCTGGTGTGAGCCGGTCATGCGTCTGCTGTGCTCACATCCACCCTAACACTTGAGGCAGAGCCTAGCCCTAGTCCACTGGGCTTTCCAACCTGTGTCCTGAAAGAATGCCTAACTACTGAAGATGTGTTCACTGTGAGGCATTGCTTCACAGAGTTAAGTCCTAATATTATGTACACTATTACATCAATTAGGTTGTACATTAATTAGTTCACTTTTTTGATTGATTTTGATTTTATGAACTAAGAAATTTAAACAACCTTATACTGTTACGTGCCTGATTGAGTGTTTAAAGACATCAAAGTCCTGGCAATATAATGAAAACAGATTCCATAAACAACAAAGGAAGGAATTATAATATTTAACTGCTTGCTTGCTTTTTTTTTTTAATACTCAGATCTGGAAAGAGAAACATGGGGATTGTTTTCTCAGTCCCTGACAATCAAATCCCATATACTTCATTTAGGCAAAGGTCAACAAGGAGTAATCTGGAGTTGAGTGGTTGTTTCTGTGAGGTTAATTGTTTCATTCTCTGCTTGAAAAGGTTCCCGTTTTTTGTTCTTGTTTGATCCTCAGACATCTGTATACATGCAAAAAACTTGGATCCACATCTGGTTGCTTCCAAATATCCATATTCACAGCTTTTTTCAAATATTCATATCTTTGATGTTGTGTAGACAAAACCTCAGACTGTTTTGGAAGGGATCTTAGTAGGGTCCAAAGTGTGGAGAAACGGTGTGAAATACCCTCCTGCTGATGTTCTTATCCCCACTCGGTTCGGTTCGGTGCCCGCTGGAGATCAGACAGGCATTTGTTGGCACTGTGTATGTGGAAAACACATGCAGATGCAACAAGAAAAGCAGAATTCCATTAAGATCAAAAGTAGACATGTATCAAAGGGTAACCATGAAATACCAAAGTGTTTTTAGTGATTTTGTACAGTTGATATGTCTTACACCTCAGAACTCTATAGATTTTAATCTTCTTACACCTCAGAACTCTATAGATTTTAATCTTCTTATTGTCCGTTGCCAAAATGATAGGTCAAAATGAGTCATTCTAACACAGAGTTCTAAGTATCAGAAACACATACCAGTTCACGGATTGTGAATTTCAGCATATCAGTGTATTTGCTTAATACACTTTTGTGACAGTCAGTCTACCAGTGAATGTCAAATTCACAAAGCATGGACTCTTCAAGGCTGGTTTTAAAGTTCTATACATGTTGGAGGTTGATATTAAGGGAGTATGCCTTCTGTGATTTTCCTTAAGATAAGTACATAGACTGACATAAAACATATCATGTGTACATGCCAAAGACTAACAGCGGAGTATTAAATACACTGAAATAGAGTTTGTTATTTTTCTGTTAAGCACTTTTTTTTCCTTGATGCAAAATTTGCTAGGGGCCAAATGTCTCCAAGATGGAAAGACTGTTTTGCTGAGTCCCAGTAAGTTGCAGAGAGGTAGAAACGCTCCATGCATGATAGTCACCTTTAATAGTTTTCAGCTCTGACATGATCTCAGTGCGCACTTATACTGTTTCTGAGATTTAATGAATGACTTCATTCATTTGTGAAAAACTACCATTAACCTCATCATTTCTTCAATGTTTTAAAGGGGCCAGAGTCTTGAAAATCTGATCAAAGTGACCCCCGAAGCAAACAGAAGGAACCAAAGGTGAGGATTATGTTTTATCTCTCTTCCTCTCCCTCCTCATCAATTTGTGTCAGAGGATGAAAAGCCTTTGGATCAGAATCAGAAAGTCCAAACCTCACTACTTACTAGCTGGGTGTCTTTGAGCAAGTCCCTTGAATACTGAATTACAGCTTTTACCTTCTTCTTTCTTTCTTTTCTTTTTCTGGAACTAGAGAACCTAGAGATACTTTACCATTGAGCTTTATCCCCAGCCATTTTTATTTTATTTTGATTTAATTTTATACAGCTCTTACTAAGTTGCTGAAGCTGGTCTCAAACTTGCCATCCTCCTGCCTCAGCCTCCCAAGTCACTGGGATTACAGGCATGCACTACAGTGTCCAGTTTGAGTCATAGTTTCTTTTCCAGAATGAGGTCCATAATATTCATTCTGCTTTGGCACCGGATAGTTGTTAAGAATCAAGTGTAATAATGGATATAAAATACCTTTAAAACAAAAAGGTACTACAGATGAATTTTACCAATAAAACAGTTTAGTTATAGTGATAACATTAGGTGAAATGCTTATAGAAACTGGGCAAGAGTTTTAGGCAAATCGTTATATTGTGTTTGAATCAATTATTTTTTAGAAAACTCAATCTTGTCCTAATTTTATAGTTTTGACGATAAATGCAAAACCAAGCCAGTGTATCAATGATTTGTATAAACCTCAAAATGTTTACTCTTTTAAAGGGAAAAACTAGTATTGATATCTGTTAAAACAGTAGTAAAATTCATCTTTAACACATATATTGCTTTAATCAAAAGAGTTAATCAATTTAATTCCATTTTTATTTATGGTGTGTGTGTTTGTCTGTTTAAAGTTCCAAAGACCTTAATAACCTTGTCAGAGTAAGTCCATCAACAGGAAGAAGCATGCAAGGGTAAGATTTAATAAGCTCTTCTTTTTCATTTCATCATAACCAAAGCTTAAAAGTACAATTAAATCATCCTTTCAGCTGACTGATGCTGAGCCCATGATTGTCGAGAAAACCCTGTAACACTGACTTCCTCAGATTTGAAAAGTTTAAAATCTTAGCCAATTGATTGCTGATACAACAAAGGTACATTTGATCAACGAGGCCCACAGTTGTTTTCCCAGGATGGAGATGACATTTTTATTTGTTGACTTGATTTCCCCAAGCAGAAGGGAAGGCTCAGTAGCTGGGAGAGAGAACTAGGCTGGAGTCGTTAGATGGGGGTCAGTCTTGGCTCTGGCCCTTGAACTTGTGTGGTCTGGAACTAGTCACTTCTGTGTGTGCTTCAGTTTTCTCATCCTCAAAGTAAGGAAATGGGGCTGGCTGCTTTCTAGATACTTCCATCACTCATTCAGGTACTCAGTTCCAATATGGTGGTTGGTGTTGTGGTAAAGTCCAAGCATTCTGGAATTAGATCACCTAGCCATGTGAGAAGATGTTTGTGTCTCAATTTTTCTTCTACTGAACTATGATGTTAATACCTCCTGTGTCATAGGATTGGCGTGAGGGTTAAATTTCATAAATCACAGCAATCATATGAAAAGTAAAAAATCCTAAGATATTAGTTATTATCCATTATTCCTATGCAGATTTGATAGATGATTAATAGATATCACTAAAAAACTTCAACCCCTTGAGATGGTCTCTGTTTTAATAACTATTTTATTATAACAAAAAGGATTTCTCAGTTTCAAAAAATATTTGTAACAATTTGATGAAAATCTACCACTGACCTGGTCATTTCTTCCATGTTCTAAAGGGGCCAAAGTCTTGACAACCTCATCAAAGTGGCTACTGAAACAAACAGGATCAAACCAGGGTAAGGTTTATGAAAGTCTTCTATTTCACCCTATTTTGTTTGTTGGTTTTTGTATCTAACTTTAAAAATAGGATGGAATGCACTGCCTCACCATAGAGACAATCAATGATGGGACCCCAAATAAGCATTTCCTCTGTCACCATCCCAGGGGCTGGTGTTCAAAGCCTTGCTTGGGGGATCCCCTGGCTGTGGGTTTTTGCAGGAAAGATAATTCTTTGAAATACCAGAGTGATCCTTCCAGTGTGGGATTTGTATTCCATCTTGGGGTTTTCTAAAAAGAAATGGGGATTCCCCATGGAAAGAAACACCATCCCCAAACAATTTTATGGACTGGGCTGTAGCTCAGTGGCAGAGCACTTGCCTAGCATGTGTCAGGCACTGGGTTTGATCCTTAGCATCGCATAAAAATAAATAAATAAAATAAAGGTATGCTATCCATCTACAACTACAAAAAAATAAAAAAATAAGGACAATTTCCTAAAGCTAAGCAACCTAAAGAAAAGTCCTCAGATGATAAAAGTTTCTCCTTCCTTCTTCGTCCACTGTTTATTCCTTCTTCTTATTGTTTACCAAGCAAAACTATCCTGAAGTTGAGAGATCATTTTTTAAAATTATATTCAGTTCATCGAAATAATAAAGAATACAAAGAATGACATTTGGTTTTTATATAAAGAGAATTTTCTCTAAGGCACAGCATGTTAAGAAAATAGACAACAAAACCATGAAGTTATATACATATATTATTATATAAGTTAGAATATGAGTTAGACATGAAAGATACCGAGATCATACCTTTTTTCTGACAGATTTTCTCTTTTACTTTGCATATAGAAATGTTTTCTATTTTTATATTAAGTAGCCATCAAACAGAGCTTATTTTGACTAGATCAGATATCAGAAGCTTTGTGTAAAAAGGTTAGGCAGTAAATAGTTCAGTCTCTCCTTTAACTACATAGTCAGCTCCACCAGTACTGTGAGAGCAGTCATAGAAAATATCTTGCAAATACAAGGACATGGCCATGTTCCAATAAAATGGCTGAGAAAACCAGGCAGAATTTAGCTCGAGGGCCATAGTTTGCTGGCCCTTAAACTAGATATTGTTTTATTTAGAAGGGAGAGGAGGGTCAACTCTGAATGCATTTGAGGCCACGTGTAAAACACAGCTGGCTGTCCTACCCCACTATTGCATATATAGTTTCATTCATTTTATGATTAAACTGATGATCTCTGAATGCTTAGTGCTCAACCATTTTCAGGGTTTGTTCACCCAATAGGAAATCAACTTTATGGTCAGACACTGAATCTGAAGACTAAACAATACTCTACATTACAGATGAAGGGAGTAGCTATTGTCTTTTGTCCTTTTCCCAGGATGACTTAGTTTCTAAAGGTGAAGGTGGTCTTTCCTAGAAGCCACATGCTGACACTTATTGCATGGTTGTGTATTCATTTCTTCCACTTGACAGTGAGATTTTTTAGTACAGTTGCTAGCTGTGTAGTCATGAACAAATTGCTTAATCTTTCAGCTTCAGTTTCTTTATCAGTAAAACCAAGAGTTAACTATCATGAGTTACTAGAAAGATTAAATGTGATCATGCTTATAAAGTGCTTTTTGCTCAAATACTTATTTATTAAATATTACCTATTAGTATTATTGGTGCTATTATTTTTCTTCATTTTTGAATCCCCATATCACCACTTGATACTTAACTCAAAGAAGATACTGAAGAAATTATTCTGTTAAGTTAAACATTACAAAAATACTGACGTTCAACAATTTTTAACCCACAAATGATAATATGATATAGTTTAGCATAATAGAATATAATAATTTATATCAGAGGATAGATACATAATAAAATGAGTTCATAGGTTAGTCCCAAATATTATTTAAATGATAAAGTCTTTCTGGTCTCTTTTTTGCTTCATAATATTTAATGCATTGTCTAATAATAAAGTATATCAAATAAGACTTTTTGTTCAGGCTATTTGGTGTTAGGGTTGGTATGAGAGCCCAGTGTTATAACAGTATATCTTTAGAGCTATGATTGCCTCGATATTCAAATAGTTTAAAATAAAACCATAAATTATATAGTCTGAAATCTTGCTTGTTATGCTTTGGCTGCATGAAGTGTGATTCTAAAATGATTTAATATCTTAGAGTAGCACAGAATTATATCATATGTGTATATACACACATATAAATAAAGACATACATATTACTTACATAATTTAGAACCAGGAAATAATGTTTTAAAAGTCTCAGTTGTTATTACTTGTTTGTGTTTTGGAAGGGGGAGGAAGCAAGGACCACTGAGTAATGATATAGTTTCATATTTTTCTGTTTCTCATTATAACCTCCAAAACTATTCTAAATGCTAATTTGACTACACAAATATAATATGGAAAGTAAGAAGTTTAAAAGTAATTCTGCTTTGTGTTAGACTTGACAGAAACATGAGTAAAATTAAATTCTCACATAGTCAAGGTTGCTCATGAAGTAAATTGATAGAAGCTATGGTTTTGTTGTTGTTGTTGTTGTTTTACTTTTTAAAAATATATTATTATTTTATTTTATTTTTTACACAAATGGAACACAACTTTTCATTTCTCTGGTTGTACATGATGTTGGGTCACACCATTTGTGCAATCATACTCATACATAGAACAATACTATTCGTTTCATTCCACCATCTTCTCTCCCAACATCCCCTCTCATTCCCTCCCTCCCCTCTGCCCAGTCCAAAGTTCCTCCATTTTTTCCTTGCCCCACTCCTCCCTTATCAGAGAAAACATTTGGCCTTTGTTTTGGGGGAATTGGCTTGCTTCATTTAGCATCATGTTCTCCAATTTCATCCATTTACCTGTAAATGCCACAATTTCATTCTTCTTTAAGGCTGAGTAATATTCCATTATATCTATATAGCACAGTTTCTTTATCCTTCCATTCATCAAAGAAGGGCACCTAGGTTGGTTCCATAGTTTAGCTATTGTGAATTGTGATGCTCTAAACATTGAGGTGGCTGCATCAATGTAGTATGCTGATTTTAAGTCCTTTGAGTAGACAGAGGAGTGAGATAGCTGGGTCAAATGGTGGTTCCATAAGCTACATTTTTACATGGTGCTAAAAAGGGAATTCAAGAGATGAAGGATTTTAAATTAACAGTAGTCATTGATTCAATACTAAGTTTAAAAAGTATAGAAATGATTGATTTTAGTTGACCTGAACTTATTTTTAGGAACCAAGATCTGGACAATCTTATCAAAGTGACCCCCTCAGCAAACAAAAGGTAAACTTGTTAACATTATTAAAGACTCCTGTCTTAATACAATTCTTCAATTTATGTTAAAAAAAAAGGGAGAGAGAAAGAAAGATTATTGACTAAGGGCATTTGGAAAGGGAACATGAAAACAAAGAACACATTGATTTCTTTTCTTTTTGTACTGAGGATTGAACTTAGGGGTGCTTAACCACTGAGCCACATCCCCAGCCCTTTTTGTTTTTTTATTTAGAGACAGGGTCTCATTAAGTTTCTTACTTGCTGAGGCTGCCTTTGAACTCAAAATTCTTTAGCCTCTACCTCCAGAGCCACTGGAATTACAGGTGGCTCCACTGTGCCTAGTACATTGATTTCTTGATGTGTAATAATAGTAGAGAAGTTTTTCTTTCATTATTAATCATCTTATTCATTATAATATTGTTTAAAATGATAATACTGAAGCCCATTTAGTATAATTACTACTTGAGCAATTCCTTTTGACACAATAACAACACAAATAGATTATAAGTATAAGTTTAAACTAATAAAAGTTGATAAAGCTGAATAAACCAAAGATTTTTGGCTTTATACCCTCTCATAGACCCAAGGAATTAATTTTTAAATGACTTGGTTGCTAAAAGTGGAAACATAACATTCTTACACTTGAAAAGAATATTTTTTTACATGACATTGTTCTTGAGAAATTAAGACCTGTTACAGTCACATGCCTGTAATCCTAGCTGCGCTGGAGGCTGAGACAGGAGGATTGAAAGTTCAAAGCCAGCCTCAGCAATTTAGCAAAACTTTGTCTCAAAAAAAAAAAAAGGCTGATGATTAAATGCCCCTGATTTCAATACCCAGTACAAAAAAGAGAGAGAGAGAAAGAAATTAAGACCTATTACATATTGAAGCAAAAGTTAATAAATGTATAACAGAGAAACTTCAAACCATCTTTTATAAAATTATTTTGAAGATAATGGTGAAAACATTGTGCAAATGGAAGGAATTTCCAGGAATATAAGAGAGGAAGCCTGTTAGGGTGCAGGAGTGTGGAGTCTGAGGTCCATTTGTTACAATTTCAGTTTTGGTCACCCTCAACCACTGCTTAGGTATATAGCCCCAGAAAGTGTCTTTGTGAAACTTAATTTCTTCATAGGGTATGATAGTGTCTACCTCAGTGAGTTGCTCTGAGGATTAGAAAACAGCAACTGTGTATTGAAAGTAGAAATTCAATAAACTTATTACTTTTTAGATTTTAGATTCCATTGAATAATTTATAATTGTAAAAAATAAAAATAAATTTTTTTTAAAAAAAAACCCACCAGTCATTATATTTGCTGATTTCTTATTGGCTCTGAACTTTATTTCATTTTGTTTTTTAGTCAACAAGGTCTTGATGAACTTATTAATGTAAACCCCAAAGCTGTCCAAAGCATCTCTGGGTAAGAGAAGAATATTATTTACTTGTTTGGTTTTCCTTCTTTATAACTAAGCACAGTGTGATTATAAATGGCATAACCATTCTATGGGCAAATTAGATATAGATCTTGAAATATCATCACAGTTTTTATAATGTCCTTGGAAACCTAGATGTTAACGACAGAATTTGCTAATTGCAAGAAAGAGGCTGCTGATGACAATAAATGGTGGCCCCATCTCTTTCTTCAGCCTCAAGTAAAGCAGTTGAAGGGAATGATTGGAGAAGGGGGTGCTAGGAACAGAGCCAGTCCAAAAGCTGTTTTGTTTTGGTTTTGTGTGGCATTGATATTAATACTTTTGTCTCTAGAATTTAAATTCTTAGTGATAGTTAATTTAAAAAAATAGACCTATAAACTTCATTAGACTCATTAGTAGTATCATTTACATCCTTTGGAAGTGTTTTCTGGGTAATACCAGAACTTTGAGGTTCATTGATCTTTAGAGGGTTTGGTGGACCCAAAATTTGGTAATTCTGTAAGTAGTTTCTCTAAGATAATGAAATTCTCTTTTTGTTCCTGGTTATATGAAAATTTTCTCATCATTACACCTTATTCTTAGAAATCTTAGAAATGTTTTCATGATTTCCTTTTTAAGTTTTGTTGTTACCTTTAAAAAAAAAAGAAGAAGAAAGAAACCTCAGAGAATCCTAGCCTAGTTAATTTGAACAATTTTGAAAACCACTGTTCCAGCTGAAATTGCTCATTTTGTCAAAGAGGAAATTAGGACATGGAAAGGTTAAGTGATTTGACCAGGGTCACAGAGAAAATCAGTGTAAGACTGATAGTAGTTCTGTGATCTCTTAAGCAGTGAATAATTACTGAACACCTACTGGGTTCACAATTTAAGACTAGGTATCATTAGTTGCATATTAGGTATAATTATAGGCTGTGGACACCAAAAAGAGAATTCAGTAGTCATACTCAATCTTATTAACAGCAGGCAATTAACATAGATTAAAGCTAATTATGTATCAGAGGCACAGAGATGTTACTCCAAGACAATAATAGGTTGTCAGTTTAATATATTACATTTCAGAGCACTCGTGTACTGCTTGCTGAATATAGAATATATTGTCAGTGAATTGCATTTAAAAATAAAAAAGAAGCATTAAAAGAGGATATAATAAACACTATAGGGAGTAAAATTCATATTCATGGAGTCCTGGAATAGAAGCCAGTGATGAGCAGAGCCTTAGACATTATCCAATCCAAGCTCCTCATATAGAAATGAGAATACTGAGACCAGAGAGCAAAAATCCCATAGTCTCCTAGAAGTTCTTCTAAGCCAACACCCAGCATGCTAAAGATCCTCACTTCCATCCTCAGCACTAAATAATAATGATAATAGTAATAATAATAAAATAAAATAGAAGGAAAAAAGTTACGTTAAGAATAAGGAATAAAACCTGTTTTAGACCTTATTGTTTCAAAGAATTGATACACTTAGTTACAATATAATTTAAGAAATGGCAAAGGCATTAGAATCAGTTCTTATCTTAATATTGTTGAACTCTTCTGGAGTGACAAATTGTCAATCACTGGGTGTTGGCTGTGGAGTACCTTGCCTGCACATTCTTATAGATAGATGTACTTCTGCAGCAAAGTGTGTGAAGTCAGAGTAAGTTTCCTTCTCTCACAGCATAATTCTTCCTCCTCTGGATGGGTTAGAAAACACATTGCATGGCGGTTCTACCCCAAAAGACCATGTCTCACTCTGTCATCCTCTCCTCCATTCACAATGACCTGAAATCCTATTATCTCTAACCCAAGCTGCTTCATCTTTTTTTTTCCCCTTAAAGAAATCAAGATCTTGATAAGCTCATCAAAGTGAATCCCGAAATTCTCACAAACAACCAAAGGTAATAGGATACATTTTTATTTTAAATGTACTTTGGTCAAGAGTATTTTGTTTTATTATAATTTCAAGCAGATTTATAACCTTAACAATTTTACCAAAAAAAAAAAAAAAAAAAAAAAAAAAAAAAAAAAAAAAAAACTCTATATCACTTTGATTTGTAACATTTTGTCATGTTTGATTTTAAATAATTTAATCTGAGTTGTTATGTATAATAGCATCTGCTTATGTCCTTTTTGGTACGTCATTTAATAGCTTAAAATGGTAAAGTAATAATAATAATACACACAAAGTCATACTAAAAACTAACAATTACTGAATTTCACCTAATATTTAAGTTTCTAATTGCATGTATCATAACTATATTTTAAAGTTCACTTAAATACAAATAAATTTCACACATTGTTATTTTCTAATGTTTCTTTGATTTATTTAAAAATATCTTTTAATATGATGAGGCACATTATTTACATTATTCTATGAATTAAAATGCACTAATAGGGGCTGAGGTTGTAGCTCAGTGGTAGAGCTCTTGTCTAGTATGTGTGAGGCACTGGGTTTGATCCTCAGCACCATATAAAAATAAATAAACAACGTAAAGGTATTGTATCCATCTACAAACTAAAAACAATTTTTTAAATGCACTAATAAAATATATTTTAATTGTTGGAAAAAATAACTTTATCACTAAATGCTCTCTTTCCTTTTTTTTCATTTAAAGAAACCAAGATCTGGATAACTTCATCAAAGTGAATCCTGTAGTAATCAGAAACAATCAGAGGTACTCAAATAAAAGCAGTTAATCCCATTTTGATCTCTCTGTTGTCCCTGGATGACATGGATTTGTATCATGGCTTTATTGATTTCAACCTGCAAAGCATTTCACTAACCTGAATTTTTCTTTGTCTCTTTTAAATAGCCAAGACCTGGATCATCTTATTAATGTGAAACCTTCAGCTCTGGAGAACTCTAATCGGTAAATGGCCTTGCCTGATTATTTTGACATATTCCCAAGGTTCTATCTAGGGTAGGGATTTTCTTTCTTTTTTGAAGAAGGCTTTTAGTTTTCTTTAGTGTTACAAATAAGGATGCATTTGTAGCCCACGTGTATCCTATCTACAAGGAAACACTGCACTCTTCTGGAATCAATTGAACTACTTTAGAATCAGTTCCAGGCTTCTTCTTTACACTAACAACTTAATATTTGTTGTCTACAGGAAGCAGAGTTTCAAGACTGAAATGAAAAGTGAATAAAATTAAATAAAAGAAAAATATTTTTGAAGAAGTTGAACCAATTTGGAAAAGAAATTTAGGGTCTTTAGAAACTTAGATCTACAATTTGTCTAGGCTTGCCAAACATCACAGCAGATTTTAATCTTGAACTTCCACCTTGAGTTTGCTATTTTTATATCATGTCTTCCATTCAAGGTGCTTTATTAGTATATAATAAAGTATAGATGATTCACCTGTGTATACTGTATTGGAAGTCCAAATCATTCTGCTGACTTGGAATTTTATCATAATAAATAATAGCTGGGAATCATAGCCCAACATTTTGAGATGAAGAATAAATTATTTATGAAAAAGTACTTTGAATCAAGTCAGAGAAAAGGGCAATGTAACACACTAATTGGCCTCTTAAGCTTTTCTACATCAGTGCTTCATTTTTCTCTTTCTGTTTCTGTGTTTTTATCACTGGGGTCTTGGGTCTTAGAAGGCAGAAGGCAGCTGAAGAGCAATTGCTACTAGAGTGCTTGCTGAGCCCCATGACTTGCGATTTATATACATTTAGTCCTTACAACAACACCCCATGAGAAATATTCTAGTATTTTGTGGAAGAGGATACTAGAACTCAAAGATACTTAGTAGCCCTCTCAAGAAAGAAAACACCTCCATCTAACTGTGTCTGATGTCACTACCTAGAGGGAGAACAGAAGATCTGTGTTTCAATGCCCACCGACCCTCTTCTTTCAACCTTTCATATTCTCTATTCCCCTGTTTTCCCTACATATAGTTAAAGGGCTTTTTAAATTTTTTTAATTTTTATGGATCTGGGGGGTTGAACCCAGGGCCTGAGCATGCTGGGTGAGCACTCTCTCACTCAGTTACATCCCTAGTCCTTGAATGGAAATGTTTTAATGGTTGAAATAACAAGAAACTTGTGATTTAGATCTTGCCACTGATAATTATATGGAAATAACTTATTTAAGTAGAACCATTTCTTCATAGTGGTATTTGTTAGGATAGACTTTTCTTTACATTAGAAATAGTCCTAGAAGGTTTCCAATCATGTTGGAAATAGATTTAATAATCATATTGTACAATAATTAAAAATAGAAAATGTTTTTTCCCTCTCCCTATTTCTCTCTGCCCCCCTCCTGCCCCCCACTCCCCTCCCCAGCCCCCACCACCGTTCTCTTTTCTCTGCTGCTCTCCTCTCCCCTGCCTCTGCCTCTCTGGCAAGTGTGCTACATTGACAATAGCAACATAGCATTTGCTTTTCGTTTACTTGCAAGAGACTAATTTTACAAAAAGTTGTATTTCAACAACTCCTAAACAAACATACATGGAAACAGGACATTTTCCTCCCACAAGTATGATTACTACAAAAAGGAAATTTAAAAATTCATTATCATGATCTTTTAAGATGGCATCTTGGTCCATCTTGTGCCTGATTATTCTTTGGTCACACACCAGATTTGATGATTATCAGCCAGGAATTCCAAGAATTGTTACAGAGCAGATAAATGGGAAATACTGAACTCTTTGAAAAGAGTGACTTCATTCAGTCGATACAGCCACCTGTATCTATCTATATTGCAGCCATGCTGCCCTCTTGATTTTAATGCAGGTAAAGAAAAAAGGGTATTTTAAAGCACCTCCTGGTAGGAAGAACAGCCACAAGGCACTTTTACATCAATTCAGTGAGACACAAGCACTGATTATTTAATAGTATAACAGCAGTGAATCAGAATCCTTTTATGTGACTTTGCTGACATCTCCTGCAGCTGTATATTTAATTCACAGTTAGGGGCTGAATAAACTTCAATCATCTATCAGAATGTAAGCAGGCATCCCTGAACTGCTTCTTGGAACACAACAACCAGAACAAATGCAGATGTGCACAGAATTTTTATTTATTCAGTGAGAAATTGCCTGACTTTTAGCAGCAACATGAACCAACATTTGAGAGATTTTCAGTTATCTGTAGCCTGTAAACTGTTAGACTAATTATTAAAACTGAATTTTTGCTCCCGAATGAATATAGAAAAGCACACCTATTCATCTAAGGCTTCCCAGTGAGAAAAGGCATCATTCACATAAAGCAGAAAATAAAAAATAAGTTCTATTTGTGATTTTATACTTTCATCTTTTTAAGGGCTATTTGTTAACATGTACCTCCAAGTTTTTAGTTTTCCAGCAACAGAAAAGTTCCTTCCTGTCTTCCTACTGGTTATTTCTCCTATTTCTGTTCAAGACATAAACTTGGGGAAATCCTCGACTCTTGCTTCACTTCCCATGATCAAACAAGCAAACACTTTGGTGCTTCTCCTCATCCTTTTAGGAAATGACCCCAGTACTGCTGTCATCCAGACTGCTGTCCAGTCTCCTAAGGGTTCCTCTGCTGCCAGTCTTACTGATGTCCTTCAATCACTGTAGCTGATCTTCTTAAAATCCAAATCTGATCCTGTTTTTCTAATTAAAATCCTTCAGCGGCTTCCAGTTGCCAATAGGTCATGACCCTGCCGCTTAACCTGGTTTTCAAAGCCCATCATGATTGGCCTCTGCAGGCTTTCCCACCCCAACTCCTGTTCCTTCCCACTTACAAGTAAACTCTATCCACCGGCCTCTCACTGGACTGCTCTTCACTCCTCCTTCCGTGTTATTGCCTGGATAACTTCTGCTTACCCTTCAGGTACAGTGTAGGTGTCTCTCACTCAGGTTCTGGAAAGCCCTACCCACCATGTGTGCACCATCCTCTAGATGTTCTCAAGCTCTGTCCTTCCTGTCCCCTAACATTTGTCCCTTAGAGAGAATTATTATTTAATCCTCTATCTCTCTCTGCCTATAAGCTCATTAGTGTCAAGGACTGGATCCGTCTTGTTTATTCTTTATACTGCTTAGCACAGTGACACAGTATCTGGCACATATGAGGTTAAATATTCTGTGCATTAATGACTAAACCTCAAATTAATCAGTGCTTTATGATAGTCCAACTAGATAAAACCTTTTGAGACAGGACCTCACTAAATTGCTGAGGTTGGCCTTGAATTTGAAATTCTCCCGCCTTGTGCCCCTGCCCCCCACCCAGGTATCTGGGATTATAGGTGTGCACTGAAACACCCAGTTGTTCACAATAATCTTAGTGAATGTTGGTGAACAAGAGCCACTGAAGTTAGAAATTATATCTTATATTTAAAATACCTAAATTGTCCAACTTCTCTATAGATCTCTTAATTTCTTTAATAAGACATCTTTGTTGAAAAAAATGTAAAAACATGTAAAACTGGGCTCATTTTATTATGTCAATAAATTGAGGATTATACTAGTTACTTCTTTGTATTCTATATTCCTTTCAGGGAGACAAAAATTCCTTTTAAACTATAGTCCAATGCCTAAGATTTAGTTCCTGGCATACAAGAAATACCATAGTAAAAGTTTTATATGGAGACTCTTAATTTTTTAAGTGTGTATGATACTCTGCAAAAGCAAATTAAGTTAGCTCTATAGAGAGAAGCATATTGCCACCTATTAGTAAATACCTCCTACACTCACACAAGAGGAGAAGAACAGTTAGAAGTGAAGTAATAATTTTATCACATCAAAACTTATCCTAGGAAATGTCTATAGCAAGAGATATAATTTCTTGGTCCCCAGAATCTCCATTTCCCCTGCTCAGTAACTATACTACTTAATGCGGCAGAGGAAAATAAATCACCTGTGGCTTTGCCCCATAGATAACTCCTATTTTCTCCCCAATGCTTGAAATCCACATTTAAAAAATTATTACTGGTTGCAATGATTAATAATTTGCTCTTTAGCAATCTATGAATCTATAAAGAATCAATGATTTCCTTGAAATTAATTTAACTGCTTGTAAGCTATAAGGTCTTCCTTTTGCTACAATTACAACGGGAAGCGTTTGGAATCCCTTTGCTGCTCAAGCCTGCAGCATTTGGCTTGAACTTCTATAAAATCTGTTTTTCACGCTTTGACTCACAGTTCTTCATCTTTCACTGTAGTGTAAAAGACGTCATGCAATAGATGTGGTGTTAATTAAAAAAACAAAAATTATTTTCACATCCTTTGACTTGGGAAGTGTATGGGTAGTCTGAACTTTATTAGGTCTTCTGATTTAGCTCATGATACCAAGAGAGTGAATAAGCAAGGCAAATATACATTTTGTGCTTTGTGTGTATGTGTGGAGAGGACTGGGGATTTACAACTGAGCTACACCTCCAGCCCTTTTTATTTGGAGACAGGGTCTTGCTAAGCCTTAAACATGTGATCCTCCCTCCCCTGCCTCCCAAGTTGCTGGGACTCAGGTGTGTGTTACCAGGCTGGCTCATTTGGTGCTTTCCATCATCAGGAATAAATGTTTGCTTTAAATATTAGTGTAGCTCATTCAGCTTAAAATTTTATAGCCCACTCAACCAAACTTGATATGTGGTATTTAATGAAAAAAGAAAAATTCTATGAAGCCACTAACAATGTGGTTTGTTGATTCACACCACTTTGGGAGCATGCTTCTTCGAAGGCTTACGTGGGCTTCAGTTTTTGTCTAGTTTAGTTGTTGGATTTGTAAGATTCTGGCTTCCTCTTCTTCCTGAAGTTCAAATTCATTTTTTCTCCCTCTTAAAAGAAGCTATGGCCCGAAAGAGTTGAGTGAGAGGTGTACACAGAGCAAAGGTGCAGTATCTGCAGCAATCTTGAGTGGGAAGTGCCAGAGGAATGGAGAATGTCCACCATCAAGCAGAGAAATTAGAAGTAATCACCTCGTGAGGGAGAAGAAGTCTGAATTCATTTGTTAGGATTGCATTTACAAAGGACCACAGACTGGATGGCTGAAAGATAGAAATTTACTTTGTTTGGCTTTGGGGGCTAGAAGTCTGAGATGAAGCTGTCAGAGGGTTAATTCTGTTTAGGCCAAGAGGGAAGAATCTATTCCAGGCCTCTCTCTTTTGCTTGTAGATGGCCATCTTTACCTTTCGTCTTCACATATTTATGACGCAGCTACTCTGTGTAAGATCATATTAGACCTACCCTCAAGTTGTAATAAAAGTGATCAGTTGCCTTAAATGTAGTGCAAAGTTTTTCCATTGTTGGCAGTAGAGGAAGAATGACTTTCCAGGACAAAATTCTGATTTTCCAAGATTCATGTGTCCTGGTGGTCTTTCCCGTGTACTGCTGCCATTCATCCAGTTTGTTGTTATAGGAAACTGGATTATGGATACTCCATTTAATTTTATTCCTTCATTCCTAAGTATTTAGTGAAGTATTATTCGAAACATTAAGGGAAGGATCACTTAATGTCTAAGGCCATTAAGGTGGTACAGCAGCCCCTGATACCAAGAAGGAAGCTCCAGAAATTGATGAAGACTATGGTGGGGGTAGGAAAACCCAAAGCCTTCTGTCTCCATTTCTAAATTTTCAGGAGGTGAGCTGGGAGATTACTTTACACAGGTTTAGCTGTCAAGTTGAGAAGTTCAATTTAGAATTTTTTTTTCATTTTTAAAATTTGTTCTTTTTAGACGACCATAGAATATATTTTGATATATTATGCATACATGAAGTATAACTTCCCATTCTTGTGTTTGTACATGATGTGGAGTTACACGGGTCGTGTATTCACGTATGAACATAGGAAAGTTATATCTGATTCATTCTATTATCTTTCAACAGAAATTCAGTTTAGAATTTGATATCATTCAGATCAAAAAAACCTAGTGATTTTGATACTTCTGGGCTGCCTCTGAACTATCATACTTTTTACGTACACAAATTGGAATATTTCTACTGTAATTCACATTAAAAAGTAATTTACTCCAAATTTTTGCATTTTCAAAAGCATGCAGCTAGTATTTTAAAAGTAAGGTTTAAGTGTGGCTATTTAATAGTGCCTAATTTCTATCATCTATCAATTACTGATGACTTGGATGTTATATAAAAAGTATTAAATCTCACTCCACATAAAGATGAGAATGTTTATAGTTTCTTTGTCCTTATCAATATTAATTTTGTGAGTACAAGTCTATGTATTTATTTCACATATTGCAACTTTAGTTAAACTCAGGGCATGGCAAGGTCAATTTTAAGAACTGGAATTAATTCCAAAGATGTGAAAATTTAGGATACAAATAACAATAAAATGTAGTCCCTCAAAACTGTGAATCAGTAGTGCTCCTGCATCTCTACACTTCCATTAGTTCTAATTTATGTAAGCCTATTCAATTCACCCACAAGTGTGCTCACTGTGCCCTAAGTTTTATTTTTTTCATCATGACTTGAAAGATTGGATATTAGTAACTTCCTTTACAAAATGAAGCTTAAAAAGTTGACTAATTTGCCCAGGGAAGAAAGGGAAGAGATGAACCTTCTTGATCTGACTCCTTAACAATGCTCCTCCTCAGTAGAGTTCATGACAGACAAAGCCTTTTCCAAACTCATGAAAACACACATATCCCAGGAATTTTCAATGTTATACCAAATATATAAATAGCTGGCATGCAACTAACATATCAGAGGACATCGTATCTTATAAAAACTTGTGAAATCATTAATGGAGCCCAAGGTTTAAGAATCCAATCACTCCATTTATCCTTCTCATCATAAATTATTGACTAACATTTTGGGTTAATGTCTTATGTTTTGATTATTCCAGAAGTCTGAATGAAGACTCCAAGAAAAATTCAAGAGTCGATTTTAGGTGGGCAGGTGATATGGCCTTAAATCTTGACTTTTCCATAAATTAGTTTATTGGTCTTGGAAAATTCAGTCTTTCTGAGTCCTAGATGCTGTCCTATATGGTTTTGTGAGATCTGAAAGAGATCATGTAAAAATATACAGTTAGAACTTTGTGATTCAAACTTAGTCCTCATTAAATGTTAACTGACTGTGAATATAAATCAATGGTGTCTTTTCAGGCAAGACTTCCCAAACCTTCCAAAAAACATATAATTTTTTTTTTTTACTTTTCTCTCACAATGTAATTCACACTTTCTTTTCTTTTTCCTTTCTTGCTTGCTTTCTCTTTCTTTCAGTCCTGGGGTTGAACCCAGATGCTCTGTCTGCAAACAAGCACTCTACCATGGGGTTCCACCCAACCTGTGCATTCATATTTGATCCACTAGTAGTTGGGCCAAATAGCTCAACATCCAATTTCTGATCTTCCATACACTTTATAGACCACAAATCACTGTGTCTAACATTATGTACTAAGGTTTAATTTTTTAACTCTAATATGTGCTTATTTTCCAAAATTGTGTTGTAACCAGAGACCAGGACCAAGAAAATTTAATTGAAGAAAATTCTCATGTGTCTGAAAAAAAGAATGGAAGGTAAGGTTCATTATAAATTACTCTCTTTATTATGAGTTTGCCCCTGTGTGCAGTGTGTAATCTTAGAAGATTTTCTGGGGACTTGATTGTATTATTGTTTTTAAAAATAAAGACTATCTAAATACAAAAAAAAATTATGGTACCAGTTGCTTAATAGCTGATACAAAAAAATTAACAAAATTCTAATTCTGTTAGACTTTCTGACTTAAGGCCTGCTGTTCCATTGCTTAGTGTAAAAGGCGTCATGGAAATTCAAAGCTCTTTATGTGGTCTGTGAAGATTTATTTTTACTTACTGTTGCTTGGTAGGTCTTCAGAGATGCAGAGCACACTCTGAAAATCTTTTCCTTGGATACCTTGTGCTAAAAAATGCACAAATTGCTCACAGCCACAAAACAGAACCTAATTTTGAAATTTCTTTACACCACAAAGTATAAGAGCTTTAAAACTGTAATGCCTTATTTGCCAGTATTAAGAAAAAATATGATAAAAGCAGTATTTCATTGTTATTATCAGTGTTTAAATTGGAAAGGAATTAATAAATTTTCATGTTTAGCAATTTTCCCCCTAAATGTAAAAGAAGCCTAAAAATACTTTTTTTTAAAAAAATTTACCTTCCTATGGCATTTTTCACTTTCCTGGTGTGGTGGTGGTGGTGGTGGTGGTGGTGGTGTGTGTGTGTGTGTGTGTGTAAGAAATAATATTTTCTGCAGACAGTAGAAAAGCTTGGGAAAAAGCTGACTCACTTTTTTCCCCCATTATGTCTACAAAAGGCTCTTGAATCTAACAGACAGTTTCTTTCTTTTCCCTTAATTGTCCAAATCATCTTCTGCCATCTTTTATCATGATCCTAAGAAAGTCTTTGATAGAATGAGGCAGGATAATTTTTTCAGTAGGATCTGCTTATTCTGGAAACCCATTCACTATTTTGGGAACAGGAGTGGTTTACAATTAACCAAGCTCATTCAAATATTATTTGAAAGTGATTGAGGTTTGAAATAAAAAAGTAAATAATTCTTAATAGCTGCCATTCTGACTGGAATGAGATGAAATCTTAGTAGTTTTGATTTGCATTTCTCTAATTGCTAGAGATGTTGAACATTTTTTCATATATTTGTTGATTGATTCTATATCTTCTTTGGAGAAATGTCTGTTCAGGTCCTTGGCCTATTTATTAATTGGGTTATTTATTTTTTTGGTGTTAAGATTTTTGAGTTTTTTATTCTAGAAATCAGTGCTCTATCTGATGTGCATGTGGTAAGAATTTGTTTCCAATTAGTAGGCTCTCTATTCACCTCACTGATTTTTTTTTTTTTTTTTTTGCTGAGAAGAAGCTTTTTAGTTTGAATCCATCCCATTTATTGATTCTTGATATTAATTCTTTTCCTATAAGAGTCTTATTAAGGAAGTTGGGGACTAATCTGACATGATAGAGATTTGGACCTACTTTTTCTTCTAATAGATGCAGTGTCTCTGGTCTAATTCCTAGGTCCTTGATCCACTTTGAGTTGAGTTTTGTGTATGGTGAGAGATAGAGGATGTGAGGGAAAAGGCACAGTGAGACTGCAAATTGGTGCAGCCAAACTGGAAAGCAGTATGGAGAATCCTTGGAAAACTGGGAATGGAACCACCATTTGACCCAGCTATCCCACTCCTCAGTCTATACCCAAAGGACTTAAAAACAGCATACTACAGGGACACAGCCACATCAATGTTTATAGCAGCACATACCTAAACTATGGAACCAACCTAGATGCCCTTCAGTAGATGAGTGGATAAAGAAAATGTGGTATATATATACACAATGGAATATCATTCAGCATTAAAAGAGAATAAAAACTTGGCATTTGCAGGTAAATGGATGGAGCTGGAGAATATAATGCAATACCAAAAAACCAAATGCCAAATGATTTATCTGATTTAAGGATGCTGATTCATAATATGCTGTGGTGGGTAGGATAGAAGGATTAAATGAACTCTAGATAGGGCAAAGGGGAAAAGGGGAGGGAGGTAAAGTAAGGGAGGATAGGGGTAGGAAAGACAGTGGAATGCGATGGTCATCATGACCCTAAGTACATCTATGAAGATATGAAGGATGTGACTCTACCTTGTGTACAACCAAAGATATGAGAAAAATGTGCTCTATATTTGTAATAGGAATTGTAATGCATAAAAATACCATTTATCAAAATTGTTAACTCTAGAAAACCTGCTTTCATGTGCCTTTAGAACAAAACAAAAAGCCAGCATCTTCTCCATGACTTCCACTTAGAAAAACACTGATGTTATGTAACAAGTATCTTAACAATAAAAAATTCTACTCAGAAAAAAAGTAAATAATTAAGTATAATTAAGGAACTTCCTATTTAATATGATTTGAAAGGTGTACCAATTTCATTTGGGCTTGTTTATGAAATGAGGTTTCATTAGAAGAATTAATGAAGAGCTAACACAGTCACATGGAGGGTTAGGGCTTCAATATATGAATTGGAGGGACTACAATAGTCCATAATAGTACTATTTTCAAAGCCTTTCCCTCTTCTGTTTGTGGATTTTGCAAACTGTTTATTTTTTATTTTATGTTGCTGAGGACAACACATATTTCAGTCTCACTGATAATCTTTGTTCTTTGAAGCTATCAATTTTTTGTAAGTGGGTTTTTTATTGTGTGTCATATGATTTGAATATTTTTAAACAGTTCCAAGTTAGGTTTACTATTCCTGGAGTGACATATTGTAATAATCATGTTAAAAATCTAATACAATTAATTCTACATTTTCACTACTTAGTATCATTTGAACTTAGTCATATATGTTCATGAAACAGCTGCCTTAAAACCAGAGGTGATTTTCTGTATGTCAGAGATGATATGTGAACAAATGTTCTCCTCTTCTTTAAGAGCTTTCTGGAAATGGAAAGAACAGCCTGTTTGAGAATGATAAGGCTTGATTAAGATCTGAACTCTCCTGTAGGTTTTCATGTCTCTCCTGTGTCAGAGTTTGCTAACATGGAGGTAGAGAAAGAGCTAAAATGTTCACTATTCTTGCATTAAGAATTTCTTCTGTTCCATAGGAAAAAGCAAATGTGTCTCCACTCTATGAAATGTGGTGACATTTTTAGATTAGCAGATATCTAGGTCAGAGTTCTTCTGCAATCTTCAAAGTGTTGCCTTTCATTAAAAGCAAAATGGAAACTGGAATGTCTCAGAGCAACCCCTGGATCATTTTCATTAAGTTGATAAATTCTCAGATATGTTGTACCATGGGAAGCTTTATAAAATGACACTGCTGGTGTGAAAATGTTGCAGGAATCTATTTCTGATGGTTTCAAGCCTTGATAAAAAGGTATTCTGTCCTAGCAGCAGACAATGTGGCATGTGCTTGTGGATATTCTTAAGTGTTAAAGTCTGGTTTCTGTGAAGGGAGAGAAATAATGAGTGTACTCTATGTATATCTGTGCAGACATCAGACAGTCATAGGTAAAGTAATGTTAATTGTAGGTAAAGTAATATTAATTGAACAGAAGTTTAATAAAGCAAAAAACTTTTAAGTGACTGATTTTAAGTGCCAAGTACACTATGTTTACTCTCTCAGGCTAGGTGGCCAAGTCAATGGATTCACCAAAACTTTGCACAATGAGTCTACGAGAAGCACTTCCTATTCCTATGAAACCAAGGACAGCTTCAGGTATTTAATTGATTGTACAATAAGCAACAGGACTGTTCTTGTTTGTTTGTTTATTCTGGTACTGGAATTGAACCCAGGGGTGATTTGTCATTGAGCTACAGCCCCAGCCCTTTTCACTGTTTATTTTGAGATGGGGTCTTGCTAAGTTACTGAGGTTGGCCTCTGACCCTTCCTTTGAAATGAAGATATTTCTAATTTTATCTGGGGTTATATGTATATAACATTACATGGAAGTGTTATTAGCAACTTGGTTTTTTATTGGAACATCTGGATAGGAACTGTAAAATACATTTTTTTCCTTAAGAAGTCTATAATTACAAAAAGCATGAAATTGTGATATTAGTGGGTTTTGTTGTTTTGTTTTGTTTTGCAGTACTGGGGATTGAACTCAAGGCTTTGGGGTGCTAAGCAAGCTCTCTGCCACTGAGCTACCTGTCCAGCCTTAATGTTGGCATTCTTTAGATAGATCTAGATAGTTCATTAAATTAGATTCTGTTATGATAGTTAAATTATGATTCATTTTTATTTGAGGTTTATGGGGAGAATTGTGGGTAGGAAATATGAATGGGACATCAGGGAAAGAGACACTAAACACATTACACAGATATTGAAAATAATCTTCACGCTCTGAGCAGATTTACTGAATGACTGATTTTCATGCTAATACTCTGAAAGTAGGTCAGCACAGTGGAAGTTAAGAACAAAATAGGAGAAATAATAAAATTTTGCAGAATTTAATTAATAGCACTTTAACATGATTTCCACAATTATAGTCTAGAAGAAAGACACACAACATTACTTTTTGCATTGAATTGGATAATAGCCTTGTTGTTTTTATTATTCTTATACATACACTTTCAACATGAAGTAAAATGGTTTGTATTGCAGTTCCAATGCTGAGACCAGGCACACAAGACCAAAGGACACTGTTGTGTACACAAGGACCTACGTGGAAAACAGGTATTAGAAATATAATTAAAATATCTTTCTTTGTTTTATAATTTTGAAATGGTCTATGTTTAACAAAAGAAGACCACCTAGAAATGTATTAAGGTCTAGGCATATAGTACTGCATTTTCCGATATTAAGTACTTGATAAATAATCATAGTCACTGGATGAGCTAAGTGATAGTTTAATATAATACATGTGTATATAATAGGATTATCATTTGAAAACTCTCACATAGACAGATATATATATATAACAAGCTTTGTAAACTACACAAATATCCCAATACTAATTTGAAGTCCCACTTTAATTAAATGGCTTTGTCTATTGTTTATCTCCAATCTGAAATAAGGCGTATAACTTTGAGCAGATATATTTTGACCCAAATTACAAAGAATGGATGTCCCATGAAATCTGTTGATTGGCATGATGGATTTTGAGGAAAATGTCAAATAAGGTCACAAATTCACAGCCCATTTGGTTTTCAAGGAGTCTGAAAACAAGCATTGCCATAATTGTTGTGTAATCTAATGGTTGGACACACCCATGCAGATACACGTAACATGTAAGAGGCCTTAGAGCAGAAGTAGCCCCGGTGAATCTTCTAGGTGCAGGGTAACTTCAGGAGCTCCAACAAACTTCATATATGAGGGAAAGTGAGCAATTTTCCAAAAAAGGTTCTTCAAACCCACGCATAATTTATCCTTTAAAATATAACTTCCAATTTGATTTTTGTCTTAATCTACATTGCACTCTATGGTATGTTGAAGACAATGATTTCTGCCCTCTTTTAAATAACTTACATATAAAATATTTAAAAATAATTTTTTCACGTATAATTTTATGTTGACATTTTTAAAGAAAACAGAAAATATTATAAAATAATACAAAACCAAAATTGGCTCCAATTTTATTAAATATGAGGCATGTGCTGCTGCCAGTCTGGAACACAGGAAGTAATGCTACCCCCACATCTGTGGTACCTTTCAACCTGCGTCAGAGTAAATTTTAAAATAACAAGTAGTTGAAAAACATTGGTAAGTAGATAAATAGTATCAAAAAATATTACAATGAAGGCAAGACTCCAAATACTGTAAAACAGAATTAGAAAATAATAGGCATTTCTTCCATGTTTATATAATAATCTCTCTCACACATCATCAGCTCTAAGGGATATTACACCAATATGTTTTGATTTCTAAAGAAATGTCTTACAGGAACTCATGCCAATAACTGCAGTATTGATTTTCAAGGAAATGATGATTTTTCTAGAATTATGTATATTCTATAAAACATCTAACTTTAGACATTTTGATATAGTGTGGACTCTGGGCTAGCATCACCTCAGAACTTGCTAGAGATGAAAATTCTTTGGCCTCCCTCTAGACCTGCCAGATCAAAAGCTTTGCAAGTGGAACCCAGAAATCTCATTTTAACAAACTTGTCATGTGTTTCTGATACACATTTAGGTTTGAGAAAAATCAAATTTTGGTTTTGTATTATTTTATAATATTTTCTGTTTTCTTTAAAAATGTCAACATAAAATAAAAGATAATAGATAACATTGTTGCATGCCAGGCCAAGTGTTTACAGGGCAGAACATTCTGGAAAGATTGATTTTCCCCTCCTTTAAATTAACAAAGTGGTGATGCAACCCCAAACACCCCTAACTTCCCTAAAATCTCCACTGACAGACAGTGCATTGTAGCATAGAGTCTCTAGAATCAGATTTGGGTTGAGTCTTTGTTTGCCATTTATTAACCATGTAGTCTTGGCAAAGCTATTCTGCAGTTCTCAGTTTCCTCATCAATAAAATAAAAGTAATGATATATGCATCATGAACAAATATGTGCAAACTCTTATTTGTCATTGAGGGGTAATGTGCTCCAAGAAGTAGATTTTAGTTCTGACAGCAGTCTGCCTATGGACTGTTTGGATGGAGAGAGAGATTTCTCATTAAAAAATCTCATGTGAGGGATGTAGAATTATCACTTGCTTGAAATAGTAGCAACGTGTTGAGTTGAATCGTAATATATTCCCAGGTAGCCTAAGTTTTTGGGAAGCAATTATGAGGAGCCAACTGGTTAGCTCACAACAGATTCATTTGTCTCCAGAAGAAGTGACGTTTAGAAGCTGGGACAATCTACAAAATGAAAAAGAGAGGACTTTTAAAATTGCACTTAAAATTTTGCTTTCATTCTAAATTACTCCTTCTTGCATGTTTTCAAGTAAAAATAAAAATTTCTAGAGCTTTCTCTAAAAGCTCATGTGTCTCCATTGTTCCCTGGGAATGGTGTATGTGTGTTTGCCTGCCTTGCTTGGGCTTTGTGTGTTACCTTTATTTTATATTAGACTGCAAATATTTTTAGTGAACAAGTGAGGTGAAAGTATACATTTTATGAAAAAATGTTGACTTATTTACCTACTTGTTCCTATATTCCTTACCCTACTCTATATTTACTTTGATGATATATCAACTTGGAGGCATTTTGTGCATCAATACTTCTACAGATTAAAAAATAAGTGTCAAAGCATTATCCTGACTTGCAGGGTAACAAAAAACAATAATAATAAGGCTGCATGTGTGTGTTTTCTTACAATCCATCAGTGTATGGATATGATATTGATACTAGAGAAAACAGATAGACTCTCATATGTTCATGTATGTTTGTTTCTAGTAAATCACCAAAAGATGGATATCAGGAGAATACTTCTGGAAAATATATACAAACTGTTTATTCAACTTCAGATCGGTAAGCATGTCTATATTTCCAAACATAAAAGTATACATTAGTGTGCACACACACACACACACACACACACACAAAACCCATATACACATACATATATATTCTCATTATCATTTGTTCTTGAGATGGCTCTCCTAATGATAATTGTTATGTATGTACAAGAAGAGAATACAACTCTGCATCCAAGAATTTGCCTCTTGGTCTCCTGCTGTTGCTGATCTCTAATTTTGATGCACATTATTCCAAAAATCCTTTCCATTCTTTGCAGCAGCTTTCCAGGCCAGCCCCTCTGCTATTGATGATTCCCAGGAGTCCCCAATTCCACATTATTAGCATCTAGGCTTCATTGTACCACTAGACTACCCTCAGCCCTCCCTCCTTGTGGTTTTTCAAAGCCATCTCACTTTACAAGCAGCTGCATGGATATACTTACTGATAAGACCTACTCTGGACCTAAGTGCAGTTCCCAGGGAGAGAGTTATGATGAGTATTGATTTAGTGCTGGTGAACTGACCCCACTCCAGGCTTTTGCTATTACTGATCTTCTACTGTTTAATGTTCAGTGGGGCCCAATGTTCACTCCTAGATGACACTCAGGAATGTGTGGCCTGCAGATTTGCAGTGGAGTAAATGAAAATAATTAGCATTTCAACCCGATCACTGGAAACCAACTGTAATGCAAATATTTGATATTCCACCAGTTTCTCTATAACAAGGGGTAGAAATATGACTCATTGAGAATAAGGGTATATCTTGTTTTTATGTGTAGCTTCCAATGCAGTGTTTGGTGTCTAACAGGTACTCAGTAAATGTTTTCTGAGCACATGAACCTATGTCCCATTCACAAAGGAGAATATGGGTGAACCAAGCATCAAAATTTTATCCTGTTTCTCTGATGGAAGGAAAGTGAATTAGTATGACCATTATGGAAAACAATATGGAGGTTCCACAATAAACTAAAATGGAACTACCATAGACCCAGCAATTCCACTACTGGGTATATATCCAAAGGAAAGGAAATCAATATGCCAAAGAAACATCTTCACCACCGGTTCATTGCAGCAATATTCATAATAACCAAGATATGGAGTCAATCTAGAGGTCCAATGATAGATTCATGGAAAAAGAAAAGTTGGGATATATGCACACAATGGAATATTATTCAGTCATAAAAAGAATGAAATCCTGTTATTTGTGGCAATCCAGATGAGCCCAGAGAACATTATGTTAAGTGAAATAAGCCAGGCACAGAAAGACAAATACCACACTTTGTCACTCCTATGTGGAAGCTAAAAAAAGTTGATCTCATAGGAGTCGAGAGTAAAATGGTCCAGGTGGTGGAGGGCAAGATAGAGAGAGGATAGATAACAGGTATCAAAATACAGTCAAACAAGAGAATTACTTCTAGAGTTCTATAGCACAGTAGGATGAGCATAGCTAACAACAATGTATGGTTTATTTCAAAATAACTAGAAGAAAGGATTTTGAGACAGAAATGCTAATTACTTTTATTTGGTCATTATGTATTGTATGCATATATCAAAATATCACATCATGTCTGATAAAAATGTATAATTATTATATGCCAATCAAAAATAAAAATATAGCCCCTTTATGATAATCTTCCAAGATTGTTCCCATTATCAATGCTCTGCTGGGTGTCCTGCCTTTATGTTACACTTCTCTGAGGAGTAAAGTAATCTATACAAACATTGGAATTATAGACACTATGTAGGTAACAACAACAACAACAAAACAAACCAAAGCTAGATTTTTCATAATCCTTTGTAAATGTCTATGACTAATTGTATAATCCTTAATTTTAAGGACAGCACCAATATCAGAATTCTACCTGCACTCATATTTTTATTGTTAATGTAATGAAGGGAAATATGCTTCATTAGAGTCTTTCTGTTAATATGAAGAATTAGAGAATTAGCCTGAGGCAGTTCATGAACTTTTTCTTAGTTGTAAGTTCTCTGTAAGCCCAGTAGGTCAAGCAACTCTTGCTGTTGGTTAGTGTGTGAAATTGGCTATGTCCCCACAGTTCTTATCCAAGCATATCAATCCCATTAAAAGTGGTTGCATACATTATAAAACAAAGACCAATTTTTTTACACATTCTTTGTGGGCTTTTAGAATCTGCTCCTGCTGAACATTGGCAGATGGTCAATCACTGCAAATGCCCTCAGGGAGGAGCAGCTCCATCTATCTTGTTCACTGTGCTTGGTTCCTCTATCATGAACCCCATGAGCCCACCTTGAGAGCTCCTTCATCTTCAAGCCTAACCATATGCACTTTTTGGACAAGCCTTTCCTGACTCCTCCCAGCATTGGTTGCTTCCTCAGTGGACGCTCCTCTTCCCTCATATCCATGTCATGCTGTCATCACTGAGTCACATGTCTGGCTTCCCCAGGGGAAACAGCTTCTCATAGGAGGACACCATCTAGCCATTCTTTGTACTCCCAGTTCCTAGCTCAGTGCCTGTGGAATGGACAGCAGATATAAAGCACATACTTTCTGCTGTTAAAGTGCTTATAGTCACAAATGGGAAATTTGGGTGTGCATGTACATACATCTGTATATAAATGGGTAATTCATAGGGAAATATTTGCCTGGTATCTATAAGTGAGTAGTTAGAGAATGAAGTGAAGGGGAAAATATTTACTTATGCACATAGGCATGAGCAAGAAATTGCTAGAATGACTAAAAGTATAAAACCAGAAAAGGTTTATCTACTTTAATTCCTTTCTTCTCTGGTTTTCTCTTCCTCCTATTTTCCCTCTTCTCTGCTTCACTCATGGGCTTGATGACACCATAGTGGCTTCTGGGCATGACTAGCTCTTGTCAACACAGGGAACCCAGTAGGCCTCATGGGTAGGCCTAAACTCTCCATTCAAAGCCACTCACTGGCTGCATGACAGCAGCAATATACTGACCTTTCTCTGCCCCAGTTTCCCTTTCTAGAAAGTGATGCTAAAAATAACAATACTGACTTCTCAGTAATGTTGTGAAGGGTAACTGAATTTTTATACGCAGGCTTGGGCAAATACACCGCACATGTTAAGCACTATACAAGTATTGGCTATTTTTATTTCACGATCCATGAAGTATCCTACTCTGGAAATATCAGGTGGGTGTGCTAAAGCCTCAAATCCAATAAATACTACTTGGTGTGATTTAAGACACTCCTGAGACCTTACAAAAGGAAAAGAATCCTTTCCTAATGCTCTGGTATGATCTAAATTTTTTTGGATTCTGTTGATTGCATCTATAATTCATTTACATTAGTTTCACAAAACTAATCAAATTTTATATCTTCCTGTAGAATATAAACTTTGTCATGATAGGTATCCCTAAATCTGACTCTTACCCTGGGTGGTGACTCTAGACCTTGGAGTCCTTGAGCACTATAGACCCATCATTTGTGAGTTTATAAACACACCCTTGAATGGATTTCTATTTGGGGCCTATTGAATATTTCAAGTGTAAAACCTTTACATTAATCTGTAACATACTTTCCCCATGTAATCTGTAAACTGATAGAGGTAAATTAATAATTAAAAAGCCCTCTTCCAGCTTCAAGAGGTCCTTATAACCTACTTTAGCAGGGAAACTGAATATCTCTGTCCTGCTCAGATGCATTCTTGATTGCTAATGGTTTAATAATCTGAGACTTTCCCTCATGTTAATTCTTTGACATCATCTTAGGGGTAACTAGAAAATCAATTCGATTACTAGAATAAGTAAACTCTGCACTTTTTTTTATTTTACTGTAGTTTCCTATATGAGGATGCTGACTCATAATGGTGATGGGTGAGGGGAGCATGGGAGGAATGGAGGAACTTTAGATAGGGCAAAGGGGAGGGAGGGATGGGTGGGGGGGCAAAGGGGAGGGAGGGATGGGTGGGGGGGCAAAGGGGAATGAATGATGGTGGAATGAGTTAGACATCATTACCCTAAGTACATGTATGAAGACACAAATTTACCCTAAGTACATGTATGAAGACACAAATTTACCCTAAGTACATGTATGAAGACACAAATGGTGTGATAATACTTTGTGTACCATTAGTGTCTTGAAAAATTGTGCTCTCTATGTGTAATGTGAAATGAATTGCACTCTGCCATTGTGTATAACAAATTAGAATAAATAAATAATTTAATTTAAAAAAGTAACATACTATTTCTACATGACTTCTGTCTTTTATATGATAGCAAATTTCTTTTTAATTTTTAATTGCTTATATCTCTACAGGTCAGTCATCGAAAGAGATATGTGTACTTATTGTCGCAAACCCTTGGGTTTACAAACGAAAATGATTTTAGATGAATTACAGATTTGCTGCCATTCCACTTGCTTTAAGGTAAACATGTGTTTATTACACTTAACTAAATGTTAAATGGCATAATAACTGGAATTAAAATAATTATTTATTAAAATTCATGGAATGAAGTGAAAGCATTCAGAAACTCTATAATTCACATTAATAATGCACAACTTACATATTTCTCAGAGCTCTGTAGCCTAAACCTCAAAGGCTTAAAATTACTATCTTGGTTTTAGGCTTAGAGTTGATTACTGACACATCTATTCATTCTTACCCAAGAGATTTAAGTCTGTGAAAAAGATAAACACTTGTTCTTTTTATAAAGTTTCTGCAACATTTTGATAATTCACATATTGCATAAAAATATATAATGAAATCAAAAGAGGAGAATAAACTTAAGAAAGCAAGCAACTCTTTCATCATGAAATTAGGCCTGATGGGTTTAACAATTGTTAAAACTCAATCTGCTTTTGAGCCTATGATCAATTGCAATTAATTGTGGTTTAATAAATAATAGTAGACATTCATTAGCATAGTATTTCAGAGTTTGGTTTCTATCAGCTATTTTTTTTCTCAGCAATGACATTGGGTGGGTCAACGTGACAGCTTTGGGTGTAATTGCATGAGTAAACACTGAGCTGAGAATCTGAAGACCTGACTTCTGGTTCTGCCTCTGCCACTAGTTATGACTGAGTGACTTTGGAAACCATCTAGATTGCCTTGGACTATTTCCTTACCTGTTGACTAGACCAGTTGTTCTTAATGCTGCCTGCATCTTATAATCATCTGAAGCGATTAAGGGAAATTATCAGAATGCTTGGGACAAGCCCCAGTTAAACCAAGAATCTCAGAGATAATTTGGGGGCATTAGTACTTTGAAAACTAATATGCAGCCAATTGAGAGCCACTTATCCAAATCTATGGGTAGTTATAGCGCGGGCATTCTATGATTGATACAAATTATCTAATCCAAATAGATGTAATACTTAGTGAATTGAATGTTACTCCTCCATTTACCTTCAGATAGTAACATAAAGCAATCAGAAATTTGGTGCATTATTTTGAACAAAGAAAAACTCACCCAATAGAGGATTATAAAAATATATTATGAAGATTGAATAATTATTTGATTATAAGAATATGCAATCGCTTCCTATTATTAAATATATTCAATTAAATAAAAGTATATAACTCTTTCTTTCAAATTATTATGAATAAAACTTTATAAATGAGAGAAAATTCTCCTGATTATTGCTTTTGGTAAATAGGAACAATTTTCATTTATTATATTTTAAATGATTTGACACCATTTCCAATGTCATTATAAAACAAAACTGAGAATAAAAAGGTTCCCCACACTTGTAGAAAAAGATAGTTTGTTCTGTAGCCATGGTAATAGAGAGCCATCTGAACTGGTCTAAACATGTCAAAGTAATCAATGACAATTCACTTTAGTGAACCCACTTCTGAGAGCAATTAGTGCCCCTGCCTCATGCTTGGAATTCAGCCAATCAGTAGTGGAAGGGTCTAAAAGAGAGGCCAGATTGTTCCTGCTTCTGTCACCCAACACAACTCAGAATAAATTTTCCTCCTAAACCTTATGTAAGAAAACCATAAATGCTACCTTGTATTTTTGTTTGAGATATTGGGTGAACATCCTGTCCTTGGCATAACCAATATAAAAACTATTGTATCTGCTCCCTTGGGAGTTAAGTAGATAACTTCAGTGGTAGATAGTCCCTGAAATATACCAGCATGATAGAAAGAGGATATGAGAGTCCATTTGAAAAGTTTTCCACATGGATTATAGGACCAGGATACTCTCAAATTTCCTGTGGTGTTTTTTGAGGCTGCGTTGGAGTGAGGCTATGGAAGGTGGTCTTGAATGAACTGAAAAGGCTTCTCTACCTTGTTCCTCCAAGAATCTAGACTTAATCTATGATGTAAACTTTATATTTATGCTTTTCTCCATTAGTGTGAAATATGCAAACAGCCTTTGGAAAATCTACAAGCAGGTGACAGTATTTGGATTTATAGACAGACAATACACTGTGAACCTTGCTACTCCAAGGTCCTGGGTAAGTGTCAGGATCTGTAAGGAACAATCACTTTTATTACTAATGTACATTGAATATTGTTGAAAATGATTTATTGAAATAAAGTAAGATATTTTATTAATTAATTATATTTAGTTAACAATTTAGCAGCATATAGTTATACTATGATAATATTTTGTTACTGGTATAAAATCAGTCAATATTTATATTATCTTCTGATATTACATAGGACATAGATACAACAAAGAAAGAAATCATTTATTTTTAAAAATTTCCCATTTTTTCAAACAAAAATAGATCTTTGCTGATAAATTGATTTTTTAAACTGAAGTCCATTTCTGTGAGTGACCTTTTACATTTACACTTGAATGTATTTTTTTTAGATAATTTTGTCAGTATTGTAAATGCCTTTTTTTGTTTTGTTTGTTTTTTGTACTAGGAATTGAACCCAGGGCCTTTACCACTGAGCTACATTCCCAGCACTTTTTACTTGTTATTTTGAAGACAGGATCTTGCTAAATAGCTTAGGGTCCTTCTAAGTTGCTGAAACTAGCCTTGAACCTGCAATCCTCCTGCCTCAGCCTCTCAAGTAACTGGGATTACAAGTGTGCACCACTGTGCCTGATAATAAATCCTTTTTAAATTTCAAATATTTTTAGTTATAGATGGACACAATACCTTTATTTCATTTATTTATTTATTTTTATGTGGTGCTGATGATTGAACCCAGTGCCTCATGTGCTAGGCAAGCGCTCTACCACTGAGCCACAACCCCAGCCCTTAATGTTACTTTTAAATGAAAAATAAATAGAGTTGATTCTTTATTAAATATAACATTTAAATGTTTTTGACAATATAGATCAAATATTAGTATAATTTAGACTCATAATTAACATTGATAATGTGAGGAGAAACCATTAAGGATATGTATCTTCAATGAACATTTTCTATAAACTAAGTGAGAAAGGTATAAAAGCTGACTGAAAAGATGAACAGAGGACATAAATTAGCAAAATAAAGTCCTTTGACATTTGATCAACTTTTACAAGCCAGTATCTACATTTTATTTTTATGTTTAATAATAAGTAGATAAAATAACCCAAATGAGATTGAAGAGAATGTGAACAACACTTTTTTCCTTGTCTTGTTGACACAGTGAATGAAAAGAGGAACATTTGGGATTCCTACATGGGATCCAAAGTACGGAGCTTGATGACAAATGTGTGAGCTTAATGAGCTATTGGGAGGCTACATCTGGAAAATGCTCTGAAAAATATTCAGAAACCCACGTTCCATCAGGCTGCAGAATCAATTACAAGAATAAACCTAATTATATTCATACTTCTTCTATTTTCTGCTTCTCCAAAACAGCTCTCATATTTGCTTTTCTTTCTAATTTAGCAGCCGTAGCCTGATCCAACATTATATCATAGGTCTTGATATGCATGGTGGTAGCTCTAGAACTTTGTCTCCCGGGAATCCATGACACTTTAGGGGGTGTGGTTACACAAGGACTGAGACTTTGTGCCTTCCCCCCTGCCCATGTACACTTCATAGGCACTGCATTTTTTTATAGTACATATAAGTTGACAAGATGACTCTCAAGCATTTTATGAATATGCATATCTGATATCTGGTACTTCACATGTGGCCCAAAGGGACATCAGTGAATTCAGGAGTGGAAGGAAAAGTGGAATGCCTAATCCACCACTCTCTCCTAGATGAAAGATTGTTTTTTAAAATCTTAATTGTAGACTTATTTTTGTGCTGAATTTGTATATCTAACTTTTTTTTTACTTTTTTTTCAGCAAAATGGATTCAGTGATGATGGCACATGGAAATCAAGATGAAAAACATTAAGAAATTAAAAGTTACAAGTTTTGAGAGTATGTAATCTAGAAAAGCTTTTACACTGAAGATTAATTCTTGTATAAAATCAACAAGTCTGCTATTGCATAAATAATCTAATTCCCCTCAGTAAGGTCAAATACATAAAACAACCACCTTGTATCTGGTTAGATTTAGTGATTTAAAAAAATTGGGGGGCTGGGGTTGTGACTCAGTGATAGAACACTTGCCTAGCATGTGTGAGACACTGAGTTCGATCCACAGCACCACATAAAAATATATAAATAAAATAAAGGTATTGTGTCCATCTAGAACTTATATATATATATATATATATATTTAATTCGGGTGGTTATAGTAACCAATGTCAAAAGTCCATCCCTGCTTTATATGTTCGCTGTGCATTATGGTTTTGATTATTACCAAATTTCTCATTTATTCACTTTTATTCCACTGAGAATTTGGATTCACAGTCATTATGGAAATCTTGACAAATATACTACAGAAAGTAACATATGCTTTTTTTATCTGCAAAAGAAATGCCGGTAGAAATTTTCTTATAAAGTTTTGCACAAAGATGTCAACATAAAAGGTTATATGGACCTTAGAAAATCACTTAAACTTTCTAGATCTCTGTGACATTATTTGTAACATGAAGGGCATAGGACAAAATGATTTCTAAGGTCTCTTTTTGCTACTCTGGTTCTCTGATTCTAGAATTTGGGGTTTGCTTGTTAGAAATATGTCAGTATGTGTGTTTGTTAAGTTTATTGAACTACATGGGACATATGAGAAATTTGACCTTAATATCATCCTTCAATTTATCAGAAGAATAGTTTTTATAGACTATTTTTTAAAAGGAAATAGATTTATAGATAATAGGTAAAATCATATAACATATATAATTACATGCTATAATTTGTTAAATTTTCTTTGCATGCATTTCAAAGTCTGGGTGTACAAATAATCTATGAGAAGTAATTGTTATGGATTACAAACACATTCTACATACATACCTATTATGTAGCACTTTGTATTTACAGAAAGCTTATAAAAATAAAATGAACTATCAAGTATGCAGAATTTTTAGTGGTGTGTCTATAAATGTTATTCACTAACATATGTTTTATCAATTATACTTAGCACAATGTCTTACATTCTATGAGGTGCTGTTATTTTTCAATTGTTTAAGCTATAGCTTCTGTTTTTAAAGAACATTTTCTGAAGGAATTGAAAACTCAATAATTATGTGAGAAACTAGTCTTAGTGAGAAATTGAAGTTATAAACTATTTTGCAGACACATACCAACTGTTTCTTGAAGGGAGTTTAATTGAGGTGCAGGTAGAATTCTAGGGAGGTTTTAAGCAGTTTTGAGAAACTGATACAAACTAGGGAAGTTAAAGGATGACCATGTATAATGCAAATGGTGATAAATTCAAAGAATGATTGACTTGTGTTATAATATCATGCATCTGTCCCTCTTAGAGTCTGTTCCACAAAGTGTTAAACACAAAGTGCTTATCAAAATACAGCAATGTATAATTGTCCTATGGAGAAGAAGCCAGAAAAAACAATTAATAATAATTTGATATTCATTAATTCATGCTTGATGAGAAGCGGTGGTAATTGAGCCATATGTTTTATTGTTCTTTTATTACATGCTATCAGAGTGAATCAAAAGAAATAATTTTCTTAGAGTTGAAATTCACTGCAGAAAAGGATGGATGAAATAGCATCCCTGCCTTTTCTACAAAGTGTATTAACATCTCAATGCTTTTGTAGTAATTAAAAATCATCTGAATACCATTTTAAAGTATAAAAACCTAAAGGGAACACATTTCTCACTCTTCTAAAGCTGTTTTATGGATGCTTTCTTCTGCAATAATGTGTTAAATCAAACCCAAAGCTGTTGTAAAAATGAAATAAAAATGAAGTGAAGAGAGAAGGGTTTCCGATTCATCAAGACCACTTCATTATGTCTGAGTTTATTGTCACAATAGAAATGACGGACTCCTAAAACAACTTGGAAGATCTTTTTTTTTTTGGCAGCCAATTAATTATGTTATGATTTACATACTTGTCCTGGACACAAGTACCTAAATCTAGGGATACCAAGTCCTGAATTCTATTGCTAATTAAAATATGTCTCTGAAAGAGAAATAATAGTTTCATCATGAGAGTATCTTTTTAAGAGAACTAAAGAAAAGAAATACAACAATTTCAGAATTTTGTTCTGAATTTCTTAAAATAGCATGCACTTTTAAAACAAGGCCAAGAAATAAGAATTCACTCAAGAATCTGTACATCTTTACTTGTTTGATTGCGATCACTCAGCTAGCTGGTTGGGAGTGACGAGGTGGTCTGGCTGTCATTGCTGGTGGTGACTCGTTTACTATGGAAGACAATCATGACTGTTTGGAACATTTTCCTGCTCAACTTGATTCAGAGCTTTATCAAAACAAGTGACAGATCTATGTCATGGCAAAATAACAATGATAGTGTTTTTCTTTTTTTTTTTTTTTTTAACTGTGGAATGGTTATTTTGGTACAATGTAAATAAAGTGCTTTTAGAATCCCACCTATTCCACAGCACTTTTCCCTACTAGTTTTATTCCCTTTTGTTTAAAATTTGGGGCTCTCTAATGCGCCCTCAGCTCAAACATCACATGGGTCTATAAATCTATTTCTGGTGCTCACCCAATTTTGTAAAAATTTTTTAGTTTTATTTTTTATTTGTTGATAGACCTTTATTTATATATGATACTGAGAATCAAACACAGTGCCTCACATATGCCAGGCAAGTGCAGTATTGCTGAGCCCCAGCCAGCCCCAGCTCCATCACCCTATTTTTATATGATCTCTTTTGTTAGATGTCTAAGGGTCTTTGAATGTTTTATGTATACTTGAGAATTTCATTTGAATTTATTATAATACCAAAATTCGACACCATTCTGACCCTTTTTTCCTGGACCTTTTACCTGGCATTTGAGAAGCATGGCTTCTGAGAGATATTATTAAAATATTCAAAATGCATAAATTAGGTAATGATTTTAGCTTTCTTCATTGTAAGAGGAAACTGGACACCATCATTGCTTTATAAATGCCATCTGGGAAAGACCTTTTAGCTTCATTGGCTTCTACATTCCTTTTGATGCATTTTTCTTATTAATGCATTTAAATACCTATTGTTTTAGGTTCTCTGGAGGAAAAGATGCACAGCTTATAATCTATCGTTTTTTCATTCATTCATTCATTCTGTTATATTAACTAACTTCAACTTTTTCTTTGAGAACTTTGTTCATTCCAAGTCCTAGTGGTGGAAAAAAACAGCTTAAGTCCCTGCTCTCATAAACTACATTCTAAAGCAGGAAGGCAAGTAGAAGAGCAGTTTGAAAGACAGAAAGAAAATTAATATTATAATTCTGATATTAATAAGACCCACACAGGAAATGGAATACAGTGACTGTTTGAATGGAGTAATTTTAAAAATGAGGTGGTAAGATGAAGAGGAGATACTTAAATAAGAACCAACCAGCCAGGAGAAGAGTTTTCTAGGAGGTGATGTCTTAGATTTGACAGACATCCGACCATTTTTCTGGGCTAAACCTAACCTTTCTTGCTTCTTTTAAACATAATGAGATGGAAAATTCAAATGCCAAGAGATAGACTAGTCCAAGTATTTTGAAGGCTCCTCTATTCCCCTTGCAAAACAGTATTGACCTGTTACTCAGACTATTTTCAACTCTCTGCCAAGGGTGAGTTACACCAAAGGGCTGCTTAGTCCTGAATGTTGAAGTTGCTCACCTGAGCAAAGGAGCCCACAGACACACTTCAGTGACTGAGGTGGGACCAGTGGGTATGAAGTAAGCCCACACCTGGAGTGGAAGCAAGGGATGGTGGGTAATGTTTCCTCATCTCATTGGGGGCACTAAGTGTCGGATCCCTTTTGATTTTCAGACAGAAACACTGAACAGTAGGGTAGTATTACTTCTGATCTAGAAGAAACATCTCACGGGAATTTTATAAATTTTTCCATGTTCTCTTCCCTTGTTGAAACACGAATAAATGTATCTGGTGGAAAAGAACATCAAGATCTTGGTATACCTTTCTTAACAGTTACAATTTGCTAATTGCACCTCCTTCCCCAAGTGAAAAGGGAAGGCTCTTGAATGTTAGACCTCCTTGAGGCCCCTAAACACAAATTGGACTGAAAATCGCCCACAGGAAATTGTCTAGGCTCCTCTTTTCTAGGTCCTGTGTGACCTTGGTGTGATTCAGGAATAGAAAGACTGGCTGGAAGCTGGAATTAGTGAACATGAGAAGATGTTGAAGAAGAAGGCAGGTCATGGTAGTTTTATAATTGATTGTTAAATATAATTATCATTAAGTAAAGATTATATGTTTATATATGTTATGTTAAATAAAATTCACAAGAGACAATTGCTTTGGACGGAGCTTTCTGCACTGGACCACACCAAAAAGGAATTGTTGTTGCTGAGGCTCCAAATCAACAAGTTGAAACTAAGTTATTTATTTGAACTTCTGAGAAAACAGAAGAGAGATAATAGCCAAATCCCATAGTAGGCCAATTTTAGGCAGCATCATTAGGAAGTCTTTTCTGATTTAACCTTTACAACCAAAGTAACTTTGAAACAACCAATTCACAAGTTTATTCTGTTTCTTCTCTTAGCCCTTTTCTGTCCAAAAGCTCAACTTCCTCTGCTCAGCTGCTGGGAAACTACTCATTCTATTCTATCTTATAGAATGAGATATTTGGGCTGGGGATGTGGCTCAAGTGGTAGCGTGCTCGCCTGGCATGCGTGCGGCCCGGGTTCAATTCTCAGCGCCACATACAAACAAAGATGTTGTGCCCGCCGATAACTAAAAAATAAATATTAAAATTCTCTCAAAAAAAAAAAAAAAATAGAATGAGATATTGTCTGATTCTAGAATCACAAAAGCCAACTGAGATCTTTAAGTCTGTTGTAATTTTGTCTTTTGATAATTTACACAGTAGAATTCATTTATATCTTTTATATTTTTGTCATTAAAATATTATTGGATGTTATTTATTTTATGGACAGGTTTTAAAATAATATTGAGACAAATATACTTGATTAATTTTTACTTGACATATTTCATGAAGATTCAAAGATTGACTCAAAATGGAACACAGATCTAAATGTAAAACTGCAAAACTATAAAACTTCTAGAAAAAAGAAGAGAGTTCAACATTTCCTTAAGCTTGACAAAGAGTTTTTAGATATGGCACAAAAATCATGATCTGTAGAAGAAAATTTGAAAAGTTAAAATATATTAAAATGAAAAACATAGGCTGTGTTAAAGGCACTGTTAAGAGAATGAAATGATAAGCCACAGACCGGAAGAAAATATTTTGTCAACACTTGTCTTATCAGGAACTTATCCCAGAATGTACAATTAGTTCTTGAAACTCAACAATAAAAAAAAAAAAACTTAATTAAAAAATGGACAAAAAGATCTGAGTAGACACTTCACCAAAAAAGATATATAGATGGCAAATACGTGCATGAAAGATGCCCAACATTTGTTATTAGGGAAATGCAAATTAAAATAACAATGAAATATCTCTACATGCTTATTAGAAAGGCTGAAGTCTAAAAATTATTATTAATATTCAATATTAATATGGTATATTTGCTATAATTAATGAAACCTTTATAAACCAATGTCCACATTTTATTTAGATTTTCTTAGTACATAATGTCTTTTTCTATTACAGGATCCATCCAGGGTACCACATTACCTTTTAGCTATCCTGTCTCCCCGGGTTCTTCTTACCTGTCACGGTTTCTCAGACTTTGTTTTTACTGGTGACCTTATTACTTGAAGATTTTTCTAACTTTTTTTTTATCATGATTAGATTGGGGGTATGGGTTTTGAGGAGGAAACCACAGAGTATAGTGCCATTCTTCTTCTTTTTTTGTTTGTTTGTTTATTTTTTGTTTTTTGGTATTGGGATTAAACCCAGGGATACTTAACCACTGAGCCACATCCACAGCCCTTTTATATTTTAGTTTGAGACAGGGTCTTGCTAAGTTACTTAGGACCCCTTCAAGTTGCTGAGGCTGGCTTTGAACTTGCAATCCTCCTGCCTCAGCCTCCTGAACTGCTGGATTACAGGAGTGTTCTGCTATGCCCTGCAGGACTGTGCCATAGGGAGGGGATAGGCTAGTGATCTGATTTGTTGCTGTTCATGTAGATCTTGACCACCTGGCTGAGGTAGTGTTTGCCAGATGTCTCTTAGAAAGTCACTATTTCCCCCACCTTTTCCCTACTGTGCTCTTTGGAAGGAAGTTACTATGCACCACCCATACTTGAAGAAAGGAGAGCTTTGCTCCATCTCCTTAAGGATGGAGTAACTACATAATTTTTTGGGGGGGCATTCTTATGAATGGGGGAGCTATATCTTCTTTCTTTCTTTTCTTCTTTCTTTCTTTATCATTTGTTTACACCAGCCTGAACACATAGATATTTATTTAGTGTTTGGGGTTACAATTCCATAGTACATTATTTATTTTCCTGTTCAAATTGTTCCAGTTTTTCCAATTCCCTTCAGCATATCCACATTATTTTGTGTGTTTGTGTGTTGCATGCACTGTGCATTTGAGTACTTCCTTATTCTCAACACTAGAAGATGCTTTGGGCTTGTTTTATATATATTTCCCCCCTCAAATAAACCTTTTGTCTTTATAAATTGACTTATCTCAGATGTTTGTAACAGTGACAGAAAGCTAACACAATGACCTTTGCTGATGAGGTCATTCCATTGTCTGAGGAAGAGCATTTCATGGAAGGTCCTGATGCAGCTTCTGAGAAACAAACATGTCTCTTGTTTTTTGTCAGAAAGCTGCAGTTAGCTTATCTAATTTGATTACACTCCAAATCACTGGACTCTCAGTCAAGGAGTAGCCAGCATATCTTGGGTTTTTCCATTCTCTTTTCCTAGTATGGGCTCCACAGATGCCAAGGTACATGAGAATATGGCCAAATGTTTTATTATGGCATAATAAGAGTTACTAGATTTCCAACCTGCAATACTTATTTTTTTATTGCCCACCACATCAGTAACAAGCCAACGACATGTGTTTTAGACTCTTGTTTGACCGCACCTGATTTCTAGTACCATCTTCCATATAAGTTAGAGCACAACCAAGTGTAAAAAAGAGCCTCTAAACTACAGTAGTTCAAACATGAGTTTTTCACAGCAAAGCAAGAAATTGTCCAGAGCATATTGTTGCACTGCCATCCTCCAGTGTCTTAGGTCAAAGCTGGCTCACCAGCTCCACACTAGGCCTCTAAGAGAAAGAGCACAGCTGTGATGAAGCAGCTGCCCCATTCCTTTCATGTCCAAGTGGCTATTCATATTAGTCCTACCTATATCCAAGGAAGGTTGTGAAATGTAGCTTCTAGCTGTGCACCAGCTAATATGTGTTGAGGGTTTCATTACTCAAGAAAGACAGATGATGGATAATGGGAGCCCAGGGCCTAACCCTAACACTATGACTGGTTACTTGCTGGTGGGTGGTAATCCATAGATAGCCTCCTAGGACTAATTTCTTTATAAACAAAAACACTGTCATTAGATCTTTCTAACTCATTTATTTAGTTAGTTAGTTAGTTTTAGATGGACACAATACCTTTATTTTATTTATTTATTTTTATGTTGTACTGAGGATTGAACCCAGTGCCTCACATGTGCCAGGCAAGCGCTCTACCACTGAGCCACAACCCCAGGTCCCCCTAACTCATTTTTAATCATGTCTTTCCCTGTTGAATAAAAGAGTTTAGACTTATATGATCATTTGAATAGGATCCTGACTTGATGCCCCCAATTTATAGGATCTGGATATTAGAGAGTTAGGGGCCTATGATCACCATCAGTTCCACGATCAGCCAGTTCGCTAGGGGCAAAACTAAGATCGGAACTTAGCAAACTGAAGTCTCTTTCACTGCATATGGGGTTTAAATGAATACAATAATCTAAAAATTATCTTACTAGAATAGAATGCTGTGACAGTCTAAGTCTTACATGCCGTTCTTTTATTTGGATACTGTAGTATTCTCTTAACTTTTAGAATTAGAATGACACACTGCTAACTCCTAGTTAACTTGTGGTTTTCATTTGTCTAGATCAATTTTATGCCATACATTTTTAAAAAAAATATTTATTTATTTATTTAGTTGTAGTTGGACACAATACCTTTACCTTATTTATTTATTTTTATGTGGTGCTGGGGCTTGAACCCAGGGCCTCGAATGTGCTAGGAGAGCACTCCACTGCTGAGCCACAATCCCAGCCCTTATGCCATACATTTGCAAACTAAATTCCATCCTAGCTTGGATGTGTATAGATTTCTTCTTTCACAAGTTACTTTTTGTCCTCTGCATGTGTCACTGTTGAATTAGTTAATTTTACAGTACTTCCGGAGCTTTTTGAAGCAGGAAATGCTTTAAAACATCAAATCCCTGGGGCCAAATAAAAACTTTATCAAAGTAACATGTATCTTGCATTTTTGCCTCCCATTTACTAGATTTATCACTATTGTAAAAAATACTTTAAGTTAGAATTTACTCCTTTAAAGGTCATATTATTTTCCATATTTTGCTATTTTGACCATGATTTCTGATATTTCCTCTGGAAATATGCACTTGTAGACTCATTCCCTCCTAAATGATGGGCTCCCTTTTCCACTTCTAGCCTTTTCAAAAAAAAAAAATACTTTGACTTTACATTAGTGTGTAAAAATACTTTTTCACAGTACACTTTTGCAAAGCTCCAAGACCCCTTCACTTCTGATACAACCACAAATCGGAGAGATCCCCAAGGCCACTGTCAATTTAGATCCTTCACTAAAAGGACTCACAGTACTTGGAAGAGCTGTTTTACTCATACTGCAGCTTATTACAGTAAAAGGATACAGATGAATATCAGCCAAGGGAAGAGGAGCATAAGGGCAGTGTCCAGGAGACACTAAAAGCTGAACATTGATTGTTCTCCCTCAGGGCAGTTCCATGGACAGCAACCATTTCCCCAGCAAAGATACGTGAAGATACCTATCTCTGAGTAGACTCAACCAGAGAAGTTCCCTTAAGCCTTGGTGTCCAGAGTTTCTATTGTGTTTTAGTCATATAGACATGGCTTGTCAAATTCCATGGCTGCCTTTAATTTCCAGCCCATCCAGAGGTAGAGCTGATTCTGTGTGGCCCCAAGTCCCCTCTGTAAATTACCTTGTTAGTATACAGTATCCGGGATGGTCCAAGGCCCCAGGCAAATGCAGACACACATCCTGGCGGGCAGGACATTCCAAAGGCTCAGAAGTTTCCTCCTAGGAGTCTGTGACAAAAAACCAATCTCTCTTTGTGCCAGGTTAATCCTCTTCTATACAACTTTAAACCAATAAGTAAACCTTGTCAATCCAGAGATGCTCAGGTTGCAGTACCATAATAGTGCTAAATTCAAAAAGGGGAATTCAACCTTTTTGAATTTAAAAAGAATTCCATCTTCTACTAGTGCTTCTCAAAAGACATTGGAGGGGATCCAAATAATATTCCATGTCCACTTTTCCTCTTCTGCTTTCCTCATCCCCAGCCCAACCACCCACACAACACCTCTTATCAGGCCCTCCTCCTCTTTGCTCTTCTCTCGGATCACATTGTTCAGTAGACGGATTCAGGTGGAAACTCAGCACAAAATTATCCTTTCCCTTTAAAAGAGGAGAAGAGGTGTCCATCAGATTTTCTTTCATAGACAGGAAAATGGGATAATAAAGTCCATACCCATGTTGATAACTTTTTGACACAATAATAACTTTTACTCACTGGGTACCAACTGTGCACCAGGTAATTTACATACATGTGTTTCAGGATGTATCTCACCTTTTCAGAGATGTCACATCCTGGGAAATTTTTTAAAAATTCTTAAGTGGATGCAGTATCATTCAAGAATTCGATCATACCATAGAAATAGTCAAACTGTTTAATTCCATTCTACTTTATATGGAAAAGGAAATATGTGCCACAGGAAGGAAAATTATAATGTGTAAGCATGAAAATATTCAGCCTCATAGATTTCTCTTTTTTTTTCTTTGTTATTTCTTATTCATATGATTGTCTTCCAACTCCATCCTGAATGGTTAATTGATGAAGCAAAAGAAGAAAAAATCCCTAAAGGTTCTACCAAATTTTAACAAATACAAAACTCTAAAATACAGGCAGGCATATGGATATATATTTAACTCTTTCGTAAGGTATTGAGACTTCCGTCAATTCTAACATATGTGAAGATGCTTAAATCCATTGTGAAGTTTCAGTAAACTTTCTTTAGTCAAGAAAAATTAGCTAGAGAAAAGGAACTTTTCCCTCTATCTAGATGCCTTTACAACTCACCCATTCATTTTTTAAAAAAAATGATTTTATGCATGTTTCTTGGATGTATTGAAACAAAATTTGAAATACCCTTTACTTTTCTGGCAAAACGAAGCAATAAATCTTCCTTCCTTACACCATCAACCCTAATCTCTTCTATCCCTAACTCTATTCCCACTTAATCCCATTCTTAGGAGACTAAGGCAATGTTAGTTAATATGGTACACTTGCTACATTTACCATGTTTTGATTTTTAGAACATAATGGTATCATTGATACATCTTCCAAATCAGCTATAATTCCTTAATCTCATATGTCCAGGTAATGCTCACATTTTCCAAATTATGCTACAAATGTTCTCTTTGTATTTAAGTTTGAATTATGATTCAAACAATTACTATATATTGCATTTGGTTAATATGCTCTTATTTCTTTTAGTATACAATGCCATAGTTTGGATCTGAAATGTTCATTAAAGGTCCAAGTGTTAAAGATTTGGTCTCTAGCTTGGTACTATTGGAAATTGATGAAAACTTTAAGAAGTGGGGCCTGGTGGGAGATCTTCTGGTCACCTAGGACAACCATTTGAAGAAGACAGGAGACACTAATCCCTTTCTTTGCCTCTTTTTTTTTTTTTTTGCTTCCCAGCCATGGGGTGAGGGGTTTCATTCTGAGGCATTCTCCCACCATGACGGGTCACTGCAGACCCAAAAGCAACAGGGCCAAATGATCATGGACCGAATGGCAACAGCAGCAGCTTCTGGGTCACTTGCAGAGAACTTATGCTGTGTGTACTTTTATTTTGTTTTGTTTTATACATGTTTTTCAGCCCCTGTATTTCTATGTCTTGGGAATATTGCAAGTTTAATCTATATAGTTAATATTTGTATTGATTCTAAAATTGTCCCATCTTTCCACAGGGAGAGCTTATTCAGAATCATCCTGAATCCTTTTGACACAGATTCTACTAAGTTTTTGGGAAGAATATTCAGGGTTATCTCATACATTTCCTACCTTAGGTCTAAGATCAACCTTTTTTTTTTTTTTTAAGAATTCTGTATTTTTTAGTGAAACATCATATTTAAAAACTAGCTAGGCAATAGGGTTACTTATTGCTATTGGGTTGGTCAATGTCTCTATGTTTTTTCAGCGGATAGTGCTAAGATTAATTTTTTTCTTTTACAAAGAAAGATGAATGGATTCACGCTGATATTCTAATTCAGTCCAATTCAATTCAGGACCCTAAAGTTAAACTCATCCATCTTAGTGCATATCTTTCTCTTGTCCTGGTAATACCAGCTCTCAATGACACAAACAGAGCCCTCATTTGTTTCATCGAACAGTGCACACATCACAGCCTCAAATAACCATATCAACACTACCATCTACAATGTATTTCTGGTGATTTCTTCAATTCAAAAGTATCTCCAAGGAATAATGAAATCTGAAAATTGGCAGATTGATGTGTGTCATTCTTTCTGAAACAAAGAATAATTGCACATCTTAAACATAATTACTTAGTGTTATATGGGATTTATATAAAAATATTAAAAAATATTATGTGTTGAGGTCTAGCTAGGAGGATGGAAAAATTTTCTTCTCAGAATTAGCACCTTATATAATTCAAATGACTTATGAGAATGTCTATAGCTAATTCTTATCTGTTCTGTGCATTAACCAGAAGGCTAACGTATTTGCAAAGAAACTCTTAATGTGACAAGACTCACAATGAGTATGTCTCCCTCCATGAGAAAGGCACAGTAGGGGTCAAACCATACCGATTATGAGTTGGTTCTGTCTGGCATCCTTGAAAAGTTACCATAGCCACTTTGAAGTACTGAAGTAACAGATGGTAAATTTAAAAGAACAGCTTTTTAAAATTTAAAACAAGTTTAAATGTAAACCTCCCTCATCTTCTCCATTTCATTCTTTGCCAAGAAAGAGAGAAAGAGAAACATCACAAGTATGACTCTGAACTGCTTATTTTAAAATTATCATTTATCCTAGGTTTCAAAATCCATTGCAACTAGTATTAAACAGTGGTTTTTTTTTTTTTTTTTTTTTGGTTTGGTTTGGTGTTTTGTAAGCTGGTGCCTTATTTTTATCAGCTTTTCCCAAGTGATGGTGAGATGTGGAGACGAGTCCTGACGTAACTTCTAGGAGGTAGTGCAGACAGGAGAGTGGCAACCGTGGCCCAGTTCATCTTTCCAGAACGATACAGGATATCAAACCAATGAATGCAAGAAGATCATATTTCTTTTTATGCGAAAATTGTTTTCTGTAATTTATTTTTTGTTTTTATACAAGAGGCAGTCGCTTAAGACCACTGCAGCTTCTTCTCATTCTTTGAGCAGGCAGGTGTGCTGATGTGCCAAGTTAAGGCGCATTGGAGGCTGGTGTTGGGCTGGAGCTGTGACATCCAGAGAGAGCATGGTGTGGGCTGGTGATGCACTGTTCAGGTTTTTAAAGCAGATAATAAAAGAGTGTAGGCTTCTTATCAAAATGGCATTCAAGCTTCATACTTTGAGCCACCCATAGACCCCATGACCAAACAGAAAACCATAAAAAATAAAATGAAATAAATTAAATTAGAGTAGTCCTTTTTATGGACCAGGAACTGAAGGGAAGGGTGGGATTGAAGCCCCAGGCTGTCATTCTTAGTAGCAAAAGCTGAAAAGGCAGTGAGGACACCAGGGCCAGGGAGAGGTAAATGAGTTAGGGAACAGGTCACTCACCTCCCTCCTTTCCTTTCCTTTCACCCCAGGAGGAAAAGAAGGGAAAGGTGCTGCCAGTTGCTGCCCAAAGCTATAGCATATGAGGCTGAGGGTCAAGGAAGACATCAGGACAAGCTGAACCTTCATGACCACGCTTGGCAAACAAATCATCTAATCTTAAACTAGTCTCAATATTCTGATCCAATGAGAGGCCTAAGCCATCCAAGGAGGATTTGGGTTCAGGCTGGGAGTCCTAGGGACTGGGCTAAGGCAATCATAAAACCTCTAAACAGGTAGGAGGAAGAGAGAGAAAGGAAAAGCCACACCAAGTCAAACCAAAATTGTAAAACATATGAAAAAAATTAACACTGAGAAGGATCACGAGTAGGATAATTAACAGTGGTTCTCTGCCACCAATGGTTTCACCTGCCAATGTTTCAGTTACCTGTGGTCAATCATAACCTGAAAGTATTGAATGGAAAGTTCTAGAAATAAATAATATGTAAGTTTTAAATTGTGTGTCTTCCTGAATAGTGTGATAAAAACTCATGCCATCTTGCTTTCATATGCCAGGGACACAACCATTCCTTTGTTCAATGTATCCATGCTGTGTACGCTACCTACCCATTAGTGACTTAATTGATGGCTTGGTTATCAGATCCACTGTCCTAGAATTGCAGTGTTTGTGTTCCTTTTTAGCTTAATAATGACCTCTAAAATATAAGAATAGAGATGTTAACAAATCAGATATGACAAAGAAATGTCATAAAGTGCTTCCTTAAAGTGAAAAGGTGAAAGTTCTCAACTTTATAAAAAAAAATGTTTGTTGAGATTGCTAAGCTCTATAGTACCAAAAGACATTTTGTGTGAGAAAGAGCACATTCATATAACTTAAAGTATACTGTTAAATTGCTTTATTTTATTTTTAGTTTTTTGTTACTCTCTTACTGTGCCTAGTTTATAAGTTAAACCTATTCATAGGTCATATGTATAGGAGAAAATATGGTGTGTATAGGAATAATAGCGCTCCATGGTTTCAGACATCCAGTAGGGAACTTGGAACATATTCTCTGTGAATAAAAAGGCATTACTGAATTGAAAGATAAATAATTTTAGACAAGATGAAAATAAAAGGGGCTGGGTTTGTAGCTCAGTAATAGAGCACTCATCTTGCATATGTGAGGAACTGGGTTCAATGCCCAGCACTGCATTAAAAAAACAAAATAAAGGCATTATGTCCATCTACAACTAAAACAAATTTTAAAAACAATGAAAATAAAAATGATACTTAAAAAGAATTTTAGGGTAAATATGTTTCAAGTTATCAAAGAGATATGTAAAAAATAGTATCATTACAGAGAAATAAGAAATTATACAAAATAAATTTAAACTCAGTAGGCTAGATAAACTATAAACTGGAATAATCAAAAGACTATGAATGCATTATAGGTGATACTAGGGAATTCACCCAGAATATAGCAGAGTGCTAAAGAGAAAAATATTTGAAATGTCAGGTAGGAGATATGGAGATATTGATATGGAGATGAGTATGAAAGAAAAAGTGAATGAATGCACATATAGAATCCCAGAAGAAGAGAATAGAGGAAAAGTCAGAAGTAATAAGCAGAGAGTGGAAAAAATGAGAATTTTTAGAATTGATGAAAGACATTGACTGTCAGATTGAAAATATACTCCAGATGAATAGAGCTAAAATGCACGGGGCTGTGATTGTGGCTCAGTGATAGAGTGCTCACCTAGCATGTGTGAGGCGGGCACTGGGTTCAATCCTCAGCACGTAAAAATGAATCAATAAAATAAAGGTATTGTGTCCAACTACAACTAAAAAAATTTTTTTAAAAGACACTAAAGAAATTTTTTTAAAACACAGCAAAACACATACACTATGGAGAAAAGATAATTTACAAGTGGATTTATTATCATTAGATGCCAGAAGAAATAAAATTGTATCATGAAAATTCTTAGGGAGAAATTGTTACCGCTGTTGGTCAGTGACGAGTCCTTGCTTCCCCAATGTTGAAGAATAACACCAAAGAAGCACGCCGAGGCAAGGTCAGAGTAGAAATTAGAAGTTTATTAAAGGACAGCAGAAAAGACTTCTCCCGGAGGAAGAAGGGGACCCAAGAGGTGGAATCCATGGAAGTGCGGTTGTCTCCCCTTTTTATAGTTTTGGTGATGGAATGTAGGTTGGAAGGCCCAAGGGGTGGGACACAGGTGGGCCAAACAAGTATAATCTGGGCAGGAGGACTTCATTATCACTTCTTGGGATGGGCTCTGTTGGGGGCTGTTTCCTGGGTTCCATTAACATTTCTTTGGGGTGGACTTTGGCCTAGGGCCTTTCCGGGACTTCATTAACATTCCATGAGTTGTCTTGCATTTCCGGGAATCATTATCAGCATGGCCTCCATTTTAGATTTCACTAGATATGATATTAGACCCGATTTACCTAACTACACTGACTACCTAACTTTAATCTGGCTTCAAAATCATCTATCTAAAATCTTATATTTTGCTGAAGCTCATTCAAGGGTTTCACACAGAACCTTAATGAAAATGAACAAATGAGGAAAAAAAAAAAAAAAGAAGCAAACAAATGCCGGGCATGGTAGCACACGCTGTAATTCCAGTTGCTTGAGAGGCTGAGGCAGGAGGATCACCAGTTCAAAGCCAGCCTCAGCAAAAGTGAGGCACTAAGCAACTCAGTGAGACCCTGTCTCTAAATAAAATACAAAATAGGGCTGGGAATGTGACTCAGTGGTCCAGTGCCCCTGAGTTCAATCTCCAGTACCCCCCCCCCAAAAAAAAACAACCAAAAAAAAAAAAAAGACCCAGAGGCATCAAAGAAAAAAATTGAAAGTATAAATTGATTTTTTAAAAAATTAATAAGGATATTGAGGAAGAAATGCCCAATGAATTCTAAAGCCCCTGTTTTACACATACAAGGAAATAAATTAAAAGTTCATTAGGAAAATTTATAGTCAAACATTAATCTTAAAAGCTAAAGGGTAACTTCAAATAACAGAAATAAAATCCATATCTTTCAGACCAGTAGAAGAAAAAAATGAAATATGTAAATTTAAAAATCCAAGAAAGGGTAGAAAAGAGGCAAAAAAAGGGAAAAAATAGTCTGGTGAACACAAAACAAAGTATTATTGTTACCGCTGTTGACCGGTGACGAGTCCTTGCTTCCCCAATGTTGAAGAATAACACCAGAGAGCACGCCGAGGCAAGGTCAGAGTAGAAATTAGAAGTTTATTAAAGGACAGCAGAAAAGACTTCTCCCGGAGGAAGAAGGGGACCCAAGAGGTGGAATCCGTGGAAGGGATGTTGTCTCCCCTTTTTATAGTTCTTTCAGTGATGGAATGTAGGTGGGAAGGCCCGAGGGGTGGGACACAGGTGGGCCAAAAAGTAATCTGGTCAGGAAGGACTTCTGAGTCAGCACCTTTTTGATGGGGGCTGTTCATTAACATTTCTTTGAGGTGGACTTTGGCCTAGGGCCTTTTGGGACTTCATTAACATTCCATGAGTTGTCCTGTGTTTTCCCGAGTCATTCTCCGCACGGCCTCCATTTTAGATTTCACTCGATATTAGACCCGATTTACCTAACTACACTGACTACCTAATTTTAAATCTGGCTTCATTATGACATAAAGAAACCCAGAAACATCAAGAATCATAACATTTACAAGGAGACTGAATTTACCTAATAAGTAACAGAGAGCATCAGAGCAGATGAAAACAATATCCAGCTATGTGTACCTTATGCAAATTGCTTCTAAAACAAACCAACATTAAAAGATCAGAAGATTAAAAATACTCCCTGAAAGAAAGCCAGATTAGCAATATTAATGTGTTACTATTAGGTGGAATATATTTTAAGGGAAAATTATTAAAAGACGAAGTTGAAATTACAAAAGAATAAATAGAACCCTCTATAGACAAGATAGACATCTTGGACATGTATGCAAAAGGATATAATACAACCAAGGAACATATGTAATTACCATAATAGGACATTTAAATACTTCTCTTTCAGAGCTGACAAGAAAATCTGGGTATCATAAACAATTAATCTCAAACAAATATACACAAGTTAAATACCTATATAAATACTATGATTAGATAAATGTTATATATTTATGTATATTATATATGTGTACATACACTCTTCACCTAACAAATATATATACATTTATATAAAATACTAAAGTATGAACAGAATATTTCTATGTATTGATAGCATACTAAATCACAAAGAAAGATCTTCCAAATGTAACATATACATCATGATTTTTTTATTTAGAGCACAAATAAAGAATTAAAAATAAAAAAATACATGCATATACATGCAAAAAGTTGTATTCTTAAGTTACACATGAGTCAAAGACATAATCACAATAAATTTACAAACAACCAGAAAAACAGGAGATTCCAAAATTCATGGGAAGCAACCAAAATATTCAAGGCAAATCTTAGCCTTATGTTTTTACCAGTAACAGAAAATATTTATGTAAGGGACTATTGCAATGGGCAGTGTTACTATTTCTAGTCCTTCTACAGCATGATTGCTGTTCTTTGAAGTTATGTGTTGCCATGTGACTTGTTTCAGTTGATGAATGTGGTTGGAATGAATTTTCATCACTTTGAGGCAGGAACTGTATGAGCTAAAACACAGTTGACCCATATCCTTTTTCCTTTCCTTGGCAATTATAGAAGCTTGGAGATGGTGTGAGGTCCCCCTTGGCTAATGTACCTGAGCAGGGATGTCAGTTCTTCTGAGGCCCACATCCCACTTCCTCTGATTTTTGTCCACTTGCATAGCGCAACAGCATCAAAGGAACTTATTGCCACCGTTGCTTTTCTAAGTTAAGCTTCCACAGTTATTTTCAGAACTTCTGTCTTCTACATGCTGAATTATTTTGGTTTTTCTTCTTTGGAATTGCATTTGCCATCTGTTGGCCTAATCCCTTAATGAGTCTGATCTTTTAAAAGTGTGTTTTATTGTTGTTGTTTTCTCTGTCTCTAGTTTTCTAGTAGCATCTGGGAGCTTTTAGACACTGTTGTCCGTGTATGAATAAAACTTGCTTCCGAATACCATCAAATTAAGTTCAGAGTCTGAAAACAGAGACTTTACACTGGTTATAAAGCTGGAAAATTGTCCTAATAATTAATTCTCCCCTATTTCACACATGGGAGCATCATTTAGTTAGCAGTCATTAATCTTTGAGGTTTTTGCATTCTGATTTGGTGAGGACAACCAAAGCTTTCATAAAGCATTTGTTGATGATTGAGGGACACATCTTTCTTTCTGAAGGTAAACTATTTCTTGAAGATAAAAAATGAGAATATGCAGTCATGTATCACTTAGCAATGGGGACACATTGTGAGAAATGGGTTGTTAGATGATTTCATCATTGTGAGGACACCACAGAGTATACTTACACAAATGAAGATGGCTACAATGTTGCCAGAGAACATAATCTTATGGGACCACCATTATATATGTGGTCCATTGTTGGCTGAACCAACACCTTGTGGAGCATGACTGACTGCACATGTCATCATGATGACACAATTATGATCATAGTCTCTGTGAGGATCTAGGATGATCCTAGATTGTAGTTGAAACACAGGTCATCCCATTATTGTTTACCGCTGTTGACCGGTGACGAGTCCTTGCTTCCCCAATGTTGAAGTATAACACCAAAGAAGCACGCCGAGGCAAGGTCAGAGTAGAAATTAGAAGTTTATTAAAGGACAGCAGAAAAGACTTCTCCCGGAGGAAGAAGGGGACCCAAGAGATGGAATCCGTGGAAGGGCGGTTGTTTCCCCTTTTTATAGTTTTCGGTGATGGAATGTAGGTAGGAAGGCCCGAGGGGTGGGACACAGGTGGGTCAAAGAAGTAATCTGGGCAGGAAGGACTCTTGAGGTAGCATCTTCAAGTTTGCTGTTCATTAACATTTCTTTGGGACAGGCTATCTTCAAATCTGTTGGGGGCTGTTTCCTAGACTTCATTAACATTTCAAGAGTTGCTCAACTTTTCCGGGAATTCATTCTCATGGCCTCCATTTTAGATTTCACTCGATATTAGACCCGATTTACCTAACTACACTGACTACCTAACTTTAAATATGGCTTCATTATGACATAATTATTATTCTTTTCTGAAAATTAATTATGTGTACAGACCACACACAATCATTGAAAGGTTTGTGTTGAACAAACTTTTGGAAACTTGAGAGTGACTTACAACTTCTAGAATGTGATGATGTGGCAGAGACTGGCATGCTGTCCTCTGGGTATTGCTTTTACTAAGACTCTAGAGTCACTCCCTTGCAGCTGTACCTGGGCTGTGAAGGGACCTAAAAGATCCACGGTATCAGGAAGGCCTGTTTCCGTACCATATTACCCTGTCACATAGACTTTCAAAAGATTTCTGGCTTTGGTTTTTATCACTTCTGTGTATTTGTGATGCTTTGCAAGGAAGTTTCATAAAAGCTCTGTAAATTACCAAAGAAAACTAACTTTTCTGAATTAAAGAAAGCTAGATCTATCACATTGCATTTTATGGTGAGAGAAACATTTTGAAGAAGGCAAGAAAATAAATTGTTCTAAATACATATACTTCAAAAGCTCTAGGCATCCAGTGTGATGGTAGTCAAAATGACAAGTTTTTTTTTTTTTTCCTAGCAAATCTCAAATTCTATCAGATTTATTTTTTCTCTTCTAAAGTTAAAAAAAAAACATTAAAGGAGTTTTAAATATGATCTTACTCTTCAAGACTTCAGCAGTGTTAGGTACTCGCTTTCAAAACAAGCAAAACTTGTCCAGAAAGTCTATTTGTTTTAGTTTTTTTTTTTTTAAACTTTGATTTTGTAAAAAGTTTCTGAATTTATTTATTTATTTATTTTATGATTTAAAAAATTAAAGCACTTTCCAAACCAAAATTGGATCTGTTCAGGTCTGACACAGACTGTGGCATTATTTCTTTTCAGTGTTTTTAAGAGTGGCATTGGCATTTGAAGAATCCAAATGGCCAAAAATGCAAAATAGCCCAGTGATAATTGTGCTGTTTTTTGTCATTGGCTGGGAAATAAGCATTGAATGAAGAGGCATTGTACTGTCAAAAATGTTATACCAGCACTGGCGACTTTGTTGATCTTGGAAGCTTACTATTTTCTGGTCTGTGCCTGGTGACCTTTAAAGTTCCAGTAATATTTTCTTGTTAATGAATTATACTTTATTGAAGGCATTCTGGGGTGCTGCAGTTGTATTTATCAATGGTTTTTATTTATAAGCCAAAATCAAACCAAAACAAAACAAAAACGGTACTCTGTTAGGTGCTGCCTGAGTCCTGAAAAGAGATAGTACAGCTTTGGAGGTTGGACTCTCAGGTGGGACTGCCTAGCTTTGAATCCTAACTCTATCACTTACTGGTGGGTAATTAAGGCAGATTGTCCTCTCTATGCCTCAGTTTCCTCATTTATAAAATAGGAATAATAACTACCTCAAAGGGTTATTTAATGATGAAATATGTTGTTATGGGTAAAGCACTTAGAGTAATTCCTGGAACTTAGTAGGTATCAATACTCTTAAGAAAAACTGTAGAAAGTTTCTTTATGATGGCAACAGTAGATGAGTTATTAATAAAAAAGAAAGAAAACTAACTCAGAGGTAATAATATTAAGAATTAAAGCTGGGTGGTTTATCCTATTTCTACTGTTGTTTTGATACATCCCATATCACGATTGATGAATGAATATCACAATACTTACCCTAATGCCTCACAGATGGATGAGGAGATCCAAAGAAATGTTAATTTCAACATGAAGGCCTCTCCAAATATTTAGCCAAAATTGCTCCTTCTATGTTACTCCCTATGTTGCTGATTTGTCATGATTTTATTTTTTATCTGTCATGATTCTTATCACACTAAGTCTTGTGTTATAGTTAGTTTACATGCTTCTTTCTCTAATTAGATAAGGTCTTGGTGGAGACACTGTCTTACTTTTTAAAAGTCATATAGCAGTCTGACTTGAACATAATAGACATGTAATAAGTATTTATTTAAAAGGGCTCTTATGAGTATAGCTTGCCAAAAAACAGAATTATTATTATTATTATTGCTATTATAACTACTACTGTATGAAACTTGATAGGGTATAATTACCTGAAAATTATACTCTATGAAGCTTGAATACAAGGAACAGTGTTGGGTGAGGTTAAAATGGTACAACCAACACAGGAATTGGTCCTGTGAGTTCTGGATTCATGTATTCTCTCTACATTATCCCCTTACATTAAAATGCAACACATCAGATATAGCAAATATTTTTCTAGTTTTATTTGGATTAGATATGAAATAGTCGATTATCATGAGATCTGCAAAAAGCCTTCAAATATTTCCATATTGCTACCGCATGCTTACTGAAATTTATGGAAATAACTAATTAGGTTCTTGTCTAAATTTCAACTACACCTTGGGGATATATATATTTATTCCTCTTTTCTTTTAAAGATATTTCATTCATACTTGCTGGTGGGACTGCAAATTGGTACAACCAATCTGGAAAGCAATATGGAGCTTCCTTAGGAAACTTGTAATGGGATCACCATTTGACCCAGCTATCCCACTCCTTGGTCTATACCCAAAGGACTTAAAATCAGCATACTATAGTAATGCAGCCACATCAATGTTCATAGAAGCTCAATTCACAATAGCTAAACCGTGGAACAAACCTAGATGCCCTTCAATACATGAATGGATAAAGAAACTGTGGTACATATACACAATGGAATATTACTCAGCATTAAAAGAGAATAAAATGATTGCATTTGATGGTAAATGGATGAAGTTGGAGAATATCAAGCTAAGAAACGTAAGCCAATCCCCAAAAAACAAATGCCAAATGTTCTCTCTGATAAGTGGATGCTGATCCATAACGGGAGGATTGGGGCAAGGGAAGAATGGAGGAACTTGGGAATGGGCAGAGGGGAGGGAAGGTGGGTAGGGTGCATGAGGACAGGAAAGATGGTGGCATGAGATGGACATCATTACCCTAAGTACATGTATGACTGCACATATTGTGTGACTCTGCATCATGTACAACCATAGAAATGTTTACATAGAAATGTAAAGTTATGCTGCAGTTGTGTACAATGAATCAAAATGTATTCTGCAGTCAGATAAACCTAATTAAAATAAATTAATTAATTTTAAAAATATTGCAGTGTTCCTTCGCTATGTGCTAGACACCATGTGGGGCACATGGACCTCAGGATTGAGAGGATTCAACTCTACACTGTATGGATAAACAGGAATCTCTACTAAGAGATGTAAGAGTCACTCAAACACTGTGGTCTGAATTAACTTAAAAACACAGTTGGGGATCCTTGATCTTAGATTTACACATTGATGATTTCTCATTCCTTGGGGTAATTGGCTCTATGATCTTGAATTAATGTGGTGCTCATCGTAGTGACTGTCAGCTGCACTGATTTAAAATCTACATTTAAAATATGTGGGGATTATTTCAGAGAAATTTTACTCAAGGCAAAGGGTAAGGAAGAATATGGTGGAGCCATTAGAAACTGCTGAGAGCTGCTATCATTTTCATGACTAAACTTGGGCAACTAATCCAGCTCATCCATGAAACTAGGAACTGTTCTCAGATTTCCTGGGAGAAGTATATCTATATGTTTAAGAAGAAACTATGTTACTTTTGCCATTCTGTTGCTAGATCAATGATAAAATTGATAACTAAAATGTGTAGATACTATTAAGAGATAGATGTAAAAATACAAATTAAGTTTATTTTATTTCTTAAAATTACCTACAGTGAACTTAGTGTAATTCTAAAGTGTAATGAATAGGGACTACTTGAACAATATGCATTTCTTTCCCTGGTTTTTTATAGATTGCATATGGGTGTTTCCCATGCCTTGATGGTGTTTCATCTGTATCCTTAAAGCATAAAGTTTCTAAAGAGACATATGTATTCATTTTAATATCTTCTTTATAAATCTCTGAAATCACCTTATTACTTCATTTAAAATAAAAATAAAAATATTTAAATTGAGCAAATATGCATGCAATTCTTTCAAAGTACACAGCTTAAAATTTGCATCAAAATAAAAAAATCAAGGCTGCTTAATTAAAACCCTAACACCATCAACCTTTTAAATTATGTGTTGGAGAGACTGCATCCTGGAGATACCGGCTTGAAAACAAGGTGCATTTTAAGTGTCTTTGGTATGTGTATATACACACCTTTTCAGGTGTGGGGGAAGAGGGCTCTGATGGAAAATAATGATTTAAAATTTCTGCGAACATGAATTATTTCACACTTTCAAAGCAGGAATAGGGCAAGTTTGTCTTTTCAGAAGAATAATGCAGAATAGAAATGTAAAATAGAATATTTCCCCTCTTTTCTATGTTTAAATTTCAATGAGTGCTTTCTTTTAAAATAAGGAAAACATTCATGATAATTGTTAATTAGAAAACGCAGTTCCAAAGCTTGACTTCTGGTTGCTTGGATGTGTTCTATAGACCATACTGGGTAAATGGGGGAGGAGAGGACTGTTTCTTTCCTTCATTAGAGTGCATAAATTTTGCAGTAAAAATGACTGCTTTTCTTTACATCTTAATTCTTGTTGTCCTCACTATGTGCCTATTCCCAATTTCTTTCACTAATGTGGAACCCAGCAGCTCTTTGTTCTCATTGTGTCTGTCGTCTCTCTTTCTTTGTGTTGCAGGGATACTGCTACCCACATCTGCCACTGAGCATGCGGAAAAAACCTTCAATAGATTTTTTACTTAGGACTTTCAGTAGTATCATTCCGCTTCTCCAGGTTTTAGAAATAACCAATATATCCAAAAGATAGAAGGAAACTTGGAAAGGTGATGGGAGATACAGGTGGTTGGGTGGTAGACTAGCAAGCTAGGACCCCAGGTAGGGAAGATCCGCGGTAGTTACCACATAAATTAATCTAATTTATTAAAGCTCTCACCAACCAAGTTAAATGCAGAACAGCCACCCTGCACTGACAAAGAAGCTAGAGGTGTAAGTTGACATCTAAGAAGACAGACACAAATGTTTCTGAGCAGGAAGTCAGGGAGCCAAATCTAAAGCCAATAGATACAATGTGTTAACAGTTCAAGGCGGATTCAGTACATTGTAACAAAGATTGGTATGTTCAGTCCCTGAGCAAGGACATCCACCAGATAGTTGTATATCATCTGAGGATGAGAATCAGCAATGTGAACTTTTCTCATAATAAAATATCAGTCTTTTCTCTGTGTCACTTAAAATGCTAAGTAAACGTTAACTGAATTAAACTTGATTCAAATGTCTTTTGTTGGAAAAAAATAAAAAGAGATTTCCCTATGATTTCTGAAAGGTTAGAGAAGGCTTGCAGGTGAGATTACAAAGTATGAAGTTCTGAGATTTTGTTTTTGACGCAGCAAGTATGACTTTTATAGCTTGTACGTTATTTAACAGATGGAGTGTTAAACAATGTTGCTCATTTCTCCCGGTAACGATTAACTTCAGCCTTTTATGTTCACTGCTTGTATGACCAGTTCTAAGAACGATGTCTGGTTCAGAGAAAGTGCTCAAAGATATTTTGTCTAATAAATGTATGGATAGAATATGAAAAACCAACTATCTTTTTATGGTGACAAATATTGGTGGGAATAGTTAAAATTTGACTATTTAAGAATAAGCTCTCGTGATTTTAGTATTTAGCAGCTCATCATTCTCTTAGTGACAGGGATTTCTTCCTTTTTCTCTTCAGCCTCTTTTTTCTCACCATTTTGTTTCTTCACCACCAAAGGCTACATCTACGGGTCTAGTTTTTGGTTCTGGGACAATGTTCCCCAGTCTTTCGATTTTCTACAGGTTTCACCAGTTCGTGACTAATAAATATTGTTATTAAGCCTAACAGTGCTTTCGGAAGAGAGCAAACCAGAAGCCCAGCATTTTTCTAAGGTATGCACCTGCTTTGGCTTTTTAGCACCCCACCCCTGGGTCTGCGATTTGCATAGTGCGCTTTCGGCTGCAGGGAGGAAGTGCCGGTGGCGGGAAAGTTCAGGTCAAGTCCAATCAGGCACCTGGGAGTAAGTGGCTTGGGTGGGAGTAGTGGCCTTGGGCTCGGGTCAGCGCTGCAGGTCCCGCCCACCTCCCGTGGGCCTCAGCCCCAGACCGCTCCTCCACCCCCGGTCCCGCCCCCCGGCGCCCGCGCCCCGCCTCGGGGCCGCGGCTAAAACCCGGAGCCGCCGCGGCGCCCAAGGGACTGGAAGGACGCACTGAGCATGTGCAGAATAGCTCGGCGGCGGCAGCCTCGGCCCGAGTCAGGGCCCTGGTGCTGATGCGAACTGCCGGGTGGTTCTCAGTCCCAGCGTGCTCGGCTCCCCGGATTGGGGCAGCGGCACAGGAACCCTAGTCTCCTCGCAGCCTCCGGAGTCGGCGCGGCGGCACGCACCCGCGGCGGCCGCGGCGCCCTCCGGGCCCACGATGATGGCGGAGCAGGTGAAATGCGCCTCGGCGGGGGGCGGTTCCGGAGCAGGCTCGGGGCCGGTGGTGAACGCGGAGCTGGAGGTGAAGAAGCTGCAGGAGCTGGTGCGCAAACTGGAGAAGCAGAACGAGCAGCTGCGTAGCCGGGCGGCCACTGCGGCCGCCGCCCCGCACCTGCTGCTGCTACCGCCGCCGCCGCCCTCCGCGCCGCCCCCAGCCGGGGCCTGCAGCCCGTTGGGTCCACGGAGCCCCCCGGCCGCTGCGACCTCCACCACTGCCCCGGGGGGTTTAGGGCTTGGGCTGGCGCTAGGCGCCGGGGGCGCCAGCACTGGCGGCGGCTCCAGCTCTGCGTTCCCGGGAACCTACTGCCTACCCAGCCCTGCGCCCTCCCTGCTCTGCAGCCTGGCACAGCCTTCGGAGGCGCCCTTCGTCTACTTCAAGCCGGCGGCGGGCTTCTTTGGCCCGGGTGGCGGCAGCTCAGAGCCAGGGGGCGCGGGGACACCACCGGGGGAAGCCACCGTGCCGCCCTCGCCGCCCCCCACACTGCTGGACGAGGTGGAGCCGCTAGACCTGGAGAGCATAGCAGCTTGGCGGGACGAGGACGACTACACCTGGTACTGACCACCTCGGCTCTATTCCCCAAGACCCGGGCCTCGGAGGTCCCGGAAACTGAGCGGAAGGGGGCAAGGGACGGGGGGGGGGGACCTGGTGGATACCAATAACACCTTCTTCCCCTGCAGTCCGCGGGCCGAGTGACCTAGCAGGTGTCAAGCTGGGCTATGAAGCTTTTCACAAAGGCAGAAACCTGTTTTCTGATATCTCAGATTGGTCCATCGGGGGATGAACTGGTCTCCTCCATCTGCCTGTGTTCTGCTTTTTGCTGATTATTGAGTCCCAAGCTCCTCGTTAGGGTTAACGGCAAAATCTCTGTCATCTTGCCGCTCCATTCTAGTGTGTGTATAGTGGGGGATGGCTGCTAGACAGGTGGGAGTGGGTAGGGGTTGGCTTGTGTCTGCGACTGTTACTCTTATTTCCTTCCAAAAGAATGCTGGACAGGATTTGCTTACTGTCCTTCGTGGCAGCCGAAGCCGCCTAGTGATGGATCTCTTCCTAGAGATTCCTTCTTGCAGTTAAGTTGTGCAGACTGTGCCTTCTTTCGCTGCATTTTCATTGATGATGATTTTTTTTTTCTTAGACTGACTTGCTTTTTAAATCTGCTGATGTCACTGGCTTTTCCATCAGGAATGGTGTCAACAATGAAGGCTTTTTGGGGAACAGAGTGAACAGGTTGAAGACACCTAGGAACCAAGGAACTTTAAGAGTTAAAATGTAGATAAAAGAAAATTGCTATTAGAGAAACTTCCTTTTCTTATTTTTGGAAACTTTTATAGTTGGTTATGGAAAACTTGAGACAGGCAACATTTATTCAATTGAAATTTGATTAGTGTGTTAACTTTCCGTGACCTAGTAATTTTTGGAGGAGGAAGTTATCAAATTCCATTATTAGGTGTTTTTCCTGATGCTCGTTCACAAATTGAGTCATTCAATCACTTCATATCTTTTTCTTGGTTCTGTATGCTTTCCTTGGCCACTAGACATACAGTGGGATAAGGTGGAGCTTGGGTTCATGCCAGGAAGTTAATAGAGATCTCCTCTTTGTAGCAGTGTCATGAAGAAGAATTGTGGTCCTTTTATCTGACACCATTCATATTTCTCCAAACTGGATTTTCCTTACTTTGTGTTCCTGTTGCATAATTGTACAAAAAGAAAACTGGAGATAGAGAACCTTATGATTTTTCTCTTGGGAACCAGTGTTCCTTTTCATTTACACTTTCATGTGACAAAGCACTGTAAAATACATTAGCTAATGGGTTTGATTCAAGGATTAAAACATCTAGAGCTGTAATCAGCATGTTCATCATTCTCCTTAATACTTTTTGGCAGCTCTGCAGATAGCTTAAGTTGTAAAAATTAAACAACACTTCTTGGAACTTTTAAGCCATTTTTAGACTCTGCACTTTATTTTTGTTGCTATAATGCCCAGACTTTATTTATACTAATTGTCTGATTATGGCACTAGAAAATGGTCTCTTGATGGTTCTTAGGTTTTCAATAATGACTGTAATCCCTTATCCCACTTTTAAATTATTTGAATAATTTAGTCCCTACTTGGCCTTTTTTGATGATGGTATACATAGACAGTGAAAGAAGCCTGTTTGTATTTTTGGTGGTGATATAGGAGAATAATCACATACTTTAAAAATATTATCATGTTTCCAAACTTACATTTAGCAAGAGTATTTGATTAGTAACTTAAACCATATTTAGTTTAGAATATTATATCTAGGCTTTTATTTTTTGTTCAGATAGCATTGAAGTAACTTTTTAAAAAACTAGTGGGGTTAACATTCATTCTTCAGATGGTTTAAGACAAATATAAATTAAAGTAGGTTCTATGAATTTCAAGTATGTAGGTGAATAAATTCTTTGATGCTTTACAAATGTTTCTATAGTCATGATACACTATTTGTAGATTATCTTCCTCAAAACGAACAGGAATAGATCACAGGTAGAAAAAGAATGGGATAATTAAGGTATTGGGATGGGCTTAAAAAAAATTTAAGGTTTCATCACAGTATTTTAAACATTAAGTGATTTTTGCATTGCAACATTTTGGTGTATTGACGAAAAAGTAATCAATGGGGTTTAATTTTTAAGGTTTAAGCCGCTGTTAATTCTTGCAGAGCACTGTAAAGTTCCTTTATTATTATAAATTTGTACATATTTCAGTTTATCCTGTGGTCTCACAATAGAGTGCTTTTCAATTGGATTCCCTGATATGTTTGCAGATGGCAATTAAAAAAAATCCTCTGCATATTAAGAAACAATCAGAGAGGATATATAGCACCCTGTTACTTGAAATCTATTTTAAACCGGAAGTGGGTATCAAGTCACAAGTAAAAGTTCATTTTCTTTTCTCCAATCTACTATCATGCCTCAGAATTAATCCTGTTAACACTCTGTAGATCCTTCATGATAAAAAGATAATTATCCAAATCAGTATACAAATATATGCATACCAGATTTTTTACACTTATCTTTTATTTAACATCTGTACATTTTTGTAAAAGTAGCTCCAACTCATAACAATTACATCATTGCTAAAGTAATAGTATTATGGAACAAGTTACTATTAGCTGTATCATCTAGTATTCATGCCTTTTTATGAAATCATTTAATGAAGTTAAACATTGGTATTTGATAATTTGTTTAGAATAGTACTTACTGCTAAAATGTCTTTAGGAAAGGGTTTACAAATGTATTGTCATTGAATAAGTATGTCTTTTCTAGTAAAGCCTTATGATATACTTTTATTGACTACTTGGACAAAATTTGGCTTTAGAATTATGTGTACATAGAATATTGTGAGTAATGGAACCAATTATTTCTCTTAACATTTTTTTTTTTCTTAACCTTTAAGTAGTTATCTTCCAAAAAATGTTTAAAGGTGGATGCTACATGCTCATAATCCCAGTGACTTGGATGGACTTGAGAGGCTGAGGCAGGAGGATTGCAAGTTGAAGGCTACTGTGGCAACTTATTAAGACCTTATCTTAAAATATAAAGGGCTGGGGATATAGCTCAGTTGTAGAGTACTCCTGGGTTTAATTCTTAGTACTGTACACACACACACACACACACACACACACACGTTTAAGGAGAAATGCATGTTCTACTTCATTTTGAAAAGCTTTTTAACAAAATTTTCATATTTAAATATTTATCTCAATTGAGTTTGAAATGTTTACTTTTGCTTTAATACAACCTGCTTATCTTAGCACAGTGCTGCTTGAGTTAAATGTCACAGAAAAGTAGACAAGAGTTCCAGAACTTTAATTCCTAAGTCCACTTGCTATGACTCTGTAGTAAAAGTTTATGTCTTCCTGTACTGATTTCTCAGTTATTGTACTACTAATTTAAGAGTTCTTCTCTTTAGATGATGGTTGGCTAGAATGTATAAAGGGAAATTCTGAGAGTCAGAAGCAAATAAGAAGCTTTTTTAAAAGGACTAAAATCTTGATGCATACATGGGACCTGGTTTGACTGGATGGATTTTTTAATCTTTATGAAAGATATGTTAAAGATCTGTGTGTCTGCCTCAGTGTCACAGGATGAGAAATATTTGGATACAAGCAAAGGAAATCAGATTGTTAGGAGGTGGCAATGTGAGCCGTCAACTATATGGTAAACCTTACTATGGCCTGTTGCAGCTCCCTTATTTCAATGTTGAGGGACAGAAGCTGCAAGGTTATGTGATTTACATGAGCTCTTCCAGCTGGTTACTGAAAGAGTTCAGACTGAAAATCAGAGTATGGACCCAGATTGACAAGTGTTTAGACCACTGATATCCACCCCTGTCCCCCAAACTAAGTTGTGACCTACTAGTGGGTCATTAGGTCAATTGAGTGTATTTACCAGCATTTAAAAAAAAATGAAGTGGAGTGGAATAAAAAGTTATAATTCATTGCATCACTCAACTTGTGTTGATTAAACATGTTTCAGTTTTACACATGTCCTGAGTTGTGTTATGGTAAAAGTTAAAAACATACCCATTTACACTGTTGAAAAGCACAGTGGATTTGGAGAAATTAGTTAAAAACAAAACAAAACAAAATAAAACAAAAAAAGCCAGCTCTCTGAAGAAAGTGTAGTGCCCTAGTAGAGGTCAAGCCTTTTATACCTCAGTCAAGAAGACATTTTTCTCTATGAGAAAATGCCAAGATGAAAATATGCTAGCCAATATAAAATACTGCCTTGTAAGGAGACTTTAGTGGAATGACAATTAGCAGAATATTGAGACTTCTGTGAAGGGGATGTGGCAGGAATTTTGCCCAACTGGAAGGGACAGGAGAAAAGTTGTTAATTATACTAGAGAAAATAGTGATATATACAAATTAATGGAAATTTGATGAATGAGATATTCATCTTCCATGTGTAACATTAAGACCCCAAACAGCTGGCTGAAATCATTGCCAGTTCTTCATCAAAGCTGTTAAACACCTTGTACTATACATATGGCACAGCTAAATTAGCCCACCTAAACTGTTTTTTGCATAATTGATTTTTAGTGAAAAGACCAGAGGGTGCTTCACTTTCTGACAATTCTAATTGAAAATGCACAATGTTAGGAGCAAATGGACTTGACGGAAATATGAATATGTGTATTTTAAGCGAGTAACTTTGAAACCCTGTAATGAGACACTGAAATAGAAGTTTAGATCCTTCCCGTGGGATGAGACGGGTGGAGGGAAAATTTTCTGTAGAACAATTCAGCAACTAAAATTTGGACATCATGTGTCTCTTAAATAGCTAGTTGTGTTAGGTTTTTGTAGTGGCTGCCTAGTTTGATCCCATTAGGAGCTAGGGAATCAGAATGTGTTTATGTGAACAAGACTGGTTGTGCTCCTCAGTGCTGATATTTCAGCTTTCCTTAAAATAAAAGTTGGGGTGATTGAAGGCTCCTAAAACTGTTTGTTGAAAATTATCACAAATCACCTTTTAGTGTTAGGTCTACAAATACATATTTTGCTTCCTGTACTATTGGTTTTATATTATTTGCAGAAGGATAACTTTAGAGCCAAACATATTTTGGGAGTTGGGGGATAACTGAGGTTTCTGTTTTGTTTTGTTTTTAATGACAGTTGTAATGCTTGATTTGAAACATTCAGCATCATTAAAGTAGGTTTACATTAGTTTTGATCTCCCAGTGTCACCACATATATCAAGTTGGGGGTCCAGAATGTGAAATGTATGTAAAAGAAGGGGATTCTTTGAACAGGATGAACTTTTGACACTTTCTAGGCATGTGCTTTGGAAGTTACTGAAGAAAAGTTAAAGAAAATTACACTAATATTTCAAGTGATAGTTTTCTAATATGTGAAGAGTTCTGAAGTTTTCAAATATTGCTGGATTTCAACTCACCATCAATACCGTTAAGGAAACTGATGTTGCAAGAGTAGTTTGTAAGTCTCTAGGAGGTCTGTGCACTAGTAATGGCAAAATAGGATCTTACAAATGTTATTGTTGGTAAAGACAACAAGTAATGTGATTTTTGTGATCTTTTAGAAGGTTAGAATTGTTTAGGAAAGATACAGGAGATACAGATGGCAGCTCTAAGTCTCTCATCTTATGAACACTTTTGCTTCTGCTACATTCCCTATTTAAATCTTTTATCTTTACCTAGGTTTTACATTGCTTCTCTAATCTTGGAGATATATTCTACTCAAGGAGTTGGTAGCTACAGGATCTCTAACTTTCTACATTTTTAAAAAATTTATTTAAATCCTGTTCTTAGTCTTGTCATAGAAATAGTAGGCTTTCCTGGACATATTATTTGGAGACTTGACTGTTGGTGATCACTTCTGTCTTCATGCCATACATTTGTGTAATGCTTCTTCAGTTTTATCAAAATGATACATGACATGGTATGTAAGGTCAAATACCTTTTAGCAAGGTTTGTTTCAGAAGGCAGCAGTCCATGTTCCTGCCTACTTCCAAGTCTTTCATACAGGTATCACTTCATCCTATTTTTTTGCTATTTGTTTAGAAATGAACAGAAGTCTTTATCTTTAAAACTTACACATCTGTAGAAATTAATGGAAAATGAAGACTACAGCTTTCTTTCCTTCCCCTCTAACTGCCCTAACCTTTCCCCCTCCTCATAATGGCTTTTATAGATTTTCTTTTAATCATAGAATGAATGTCTGGATTACAATAATACCTGTTACTAGTTGAGTCCTGTTAAACATATGCTGCATTTATTTTCTCGTATTCTTTTGTCTCCTCTCTCTCCCCTTTACTTTTGAAAATTCTTTGTCACAAATTATTTTCTCAAACATTCCAGTGGAACCATAAAATTCATCAGTAAAGTCCTACACGTTTGTTAATCTCTTAAATGTGCTTTCAGAAATTTATTTTGTAGTGGTATCCCTTCTGAAACTCTTAGTCATGTTTCTTCCGTCTTTAGTGTTTGCTCACTAGGCTGGGTGCCTAGTGCTGTTGTCATGGGAATTTCTTCAGTTTCTCGCATATGTTGAGTTCCCTATTTAAATCCTTTATCTTTACCTAAAATAAGTGAAATATGAAAGCTATTGGAATCTGAATAGCTTTCTGAGAAAGCGGACACACATGACAAGCATATTTTGAGATTCTGCATATTTGAAAATGTCTGCCCTTGCATAAATTTTGTAGTTGGGTTGGGTATGAAAATCTAAGCCAGTCATTTTACTTTTGAAGGCATTTTTTGGCAGTAATTTTTATTATGTTCTGGCTATTGAAGTCACTGTAATATGAATAGCTTTGTAACTTTTTCTTCAGCTTTGTTTATCCCTAGTATTCTAACATCATGATATACCTTGGTATGGGTCTTTCTGTTTTTTATACTGGACATTTGTAGGTGCTTTTGTTCTGGAATCCCATGACCTGCCTTTAATTCTGGGAATTTTCTCCCTTCTTCAACTTGATATTCCAAACTCATTTATTGACACTTTTGCTTCTGCTACATTAGTTTCATTTTCTAAGAATGAACAATCTGTTTATTTTTAAATATTTATATGTGTGTATGAATGCAATATTTTCTCTTAGATGATATCAGTTATAGTTGTGTTGGTATTTTCATTTGTTCCTTGTGTGTTTTTTTTCTCCTGTGTTCTTTTTCTTGTTATTTTTTAATCTAAGCAATTTATGTGATAGGAGTATTCCATATATTAGGTATCATTGGTTGTCTATTCATAACCAAAGAAGGTATTGAAGTTGATCTAAAGATCCAGGTGGGTGGAGCTCATTGACTGGTACAGTTTATCAGTAATTGAGAGGGTAACTAGAAGGAAATGTTGGAATATTTGAAACACAGAGGCAAGATGGTTGGTAGAAGATTCCTAGCAACAGAACATATTGACAGGAAATGCTGGAGATCATGGGCAGTGGTGCCTCAGACAGTAGTTTCAGGTGGTAGCAGAGTGAAACTTGAGAATAAGCAGAGGCTCAGAGACATGCATTGTGTGGGTAATAGGGAGCAAAATTGATTAAGTCTAGAGATAAGGAAGTACCACAGTTGATTGATTAGTGGCTCATTTCTGTTAGGACTGTGGCTGCTGCTTCTCTTTCTTTGAACATATGGTAGATGGTAGCTCTGAGTCTCTCATCTTAAGAATACTGAGGGATGGGAATCAGTTCCCAGTCCTTGTGACCATTTTTTAAATGCTTTACTGAAGTATACTTGGTATATCAACTGCACATATTTAAAATGTACAACTTAATAGTAATATGAATATACCCATGAAACCTTCATAGTGATCAAGATAGTGAACATACTTCAACACTTAAATTGACTGTGGCTCTTTGTATTCCTTCCTTCCTAATGCTATTTAACTTTAAGACTAGTTTGTGTTTTCTATCATTTTTATATTGGTGAAATAATACAGCATGTATTCTTCATGGATTTGTTTTAGTCTGGTTTTAGAAGTTTTATTCCATGAGTCAGTAGTTTTTTTCTTTTTTGTGTGTGGGAGCTATTATATTGCCTGGATAGAAACATGGTTTGTTTATCCACCCATCTTTTTTAAAAATATTTTTTAGTTATAGGTGGATGTAATGTCTTTATTTTATTTTTATGTGCTGAGGATCGAACCCAGTGCCTCACGCATGGTAGGCAAGCTCTCTACCTCTGAGCCACAACTCCAGCCCCAATCCACCCCATCTTTTGGTGGGTATTGGGTCGTTTCAATTTTTGGTTGTTAGGAATAAAACTATTGTGCATATTTATGTATAAGTCTAAATTTCTCTTGAGTAAATAAATAATGACTCAAGTGGCTGGAACAGAGAGTGAATGTGTGTTAACTTTTTAACATGCTGCCAAACTCTTTTCCAAAGTGGATATACCATTTTGCATTTTTACCAGCAGTAGAAATTTCAATTGTACCATGTGTTCCTCAGAACTTACTATGGCCAGTCTTTTTAATTTTAACCATTCTAATAGGTGTGTAGTAATATCTTATTATGGTTTTAGTTTGCATTTCTCAAATGATTAGCATCTTTTCATATCCTGTTTACTACCAACAGATCTTCTTTGGTGAAACATAGTCAAATCTTTTGCCTTGATAAAATTGATTATTGAATTTGCAGATTGTCTTACATATGCTACATACATGTTCTTCATCAGACACATGATTTGCAGTTTTTTTCTTCCCAGTTTGATTTGTCTTTCATTCTCTTTGTGTTTTTCAGAAAGCAAAGTTTTCATTTTTTTACAAGTCAATTGATAATTTTTTTTTTCTTTTATGGATCATGCTTTCAGTGTTAGAATTGTATCTAAAAAATATTGGTTGGCAAAGCCCATCATACATGGTTTGCCCATCTATGGTTTCTAGCAAAAGTGTTTTACAGTTTCAAATTTTACATTTTGACTCATCTATTTTGAGTTAATTTTGGATGTTGTGTGAAGTATGGATCAGAGTTTCCTTTAAACTTTTTTTTTTTTTTAATATGGCCATCCATTATTCATTCTGTTCCAGCACCATTTGTTCAAAATGCTGTCCTTTCTTCATTGAATTCTCTTTGTACTGTGTTAAAATTCAGTTTTTTATTTATGTCTATCTCTGAATTTTATTCTTTCCCCATTGATCTCTTTATCTTTGTCGTACTAATCTGTACTTACGTAGTTTGGTCATAAGGCTCAATTACTGACAGCTTTCCAACTTTGTTTTTAAACAGTTTGACCATCCTAGGATTTTTTGCCTTTCGTGTAAATTTTACGTTCAGCTTCTATATTAAAAAAAAAATTTAAATCCTGCTTAGATTTTCATTAGGATTTAATTATATAGATCGATTTAAGGGGAAGAGACACCTGAACGATATTTAGACTCTCACTCTTAAATTTGGTATGTCTGGTTTAACATTTCAAGCATCAGCATAATTTACCATATTAACTAAAATGGAAAAATCATTATAATCTCAATACTTAGCCAAGAAAAAAACATTTTTTAAATAACAATTCCCAACGAATTGAAGAACAGAAGAAGATGTCCTTAGTCAGATGAAAGGCCCCATTTAAAAAAAAAAAAATCAGCATATTAGATAGTGTGCCCGATAGTAGAACAAAGTAAGGATATCTGCTTTCTTCTACTTGGCACTGAGATTCTATCCAGTGCAGTCAGACAACAGATAAAACATTGAGATTGGAAAGAAAAGCAAACCTGGCTTTATTCATGGATGGCTTAACCATGTTAAAAAAATCCGGAGGAATCTACCAAAAACCTTTTGTAGATTTAATAAGGAAAATTTTGCCCACAAGCATATCAAATGATTTCCCCTCAGGTTTTCTTAGCTGGGATAGTATCCAGGACTGGGCAAGTCACTAGGCAAAGGGCAACAGTGAATTACCGTGATTGGCTTAGCCTGCTTATTAGATATTCAGATTCTTTAACTCTACTCCAGGTTTACTGAATCAGAAACCAGGGGGCAGGGCATAGCCCAGTGATTTGTGTTTGAAGTATCAAAGTAGATTGAGAACAACTAGCCTGCACTGACTTTTGTTCGAACTAAGGTGAGGTACCCAGTACTGGACAAGTTGGGAGTCCATTAGTGAGGAAGGGTAGCAGGAGTTATAACCTACCTATGTCGTAGTAGGGCTGTGGTGGAGTGCAGGAATATGAATTTGTAATTAATTTGTGTACTCTTATTGGAGGTAGGACTGTAGACCACACTATAAGGAAAATAATACATTGCAATTACCCTTTAATAGATTAAAAGAGATATATTTTGGAATCTTCACGTGTTAGCAAACTATGACCTTGAAGGAAATCAAGTCTGTTGCCTGTTTTGTATGGCTGGAAATATAGATTTTTGCATTTCAAAATAATGGAGAAAATTTAAAAAATGTAGAATGTGAAAATGATGGGAAGTTTATCTGTAAGTGAAGTTTATAGAGACTCAGCCATGTTTATTAGGATTGCGTCCACAAAGCTGGGCATATGAGCTGGCCTTTACAGAGTTTGCCAATCCCTGAGCTACAAATTACTGAAGAATAATATATCCCCCTTCTATCAGTAATTTATGAATTACTCTAAAAGGTAGGAGTTCTGTACAGAGTAGTAAAAGTAAAAGTATTAAAGTACATAATTTCAAGAATAAGTGCTCATTAGAATTGTAGTTACTTTGAGGAGTATTACTTTTATGAGATAATTAGGATAAACTTAAGTTTAGTAAGGTCAATTACTAGAGCCAGCAATTGCAGGGAAGTAACTTTCTCCTCTTTTTTTGAATAACTGCTGGTTATTTAAACTTTTTTATTTAACCTATCACTAAAAATATAAGTTTACCTTAGCATAGTTATGTCAATGAGAGAAAACCTTTACTGTAACTTGTAGTACCTCTGGGTAGTATTAAAAATAATACTACCTGTTACTATGCAATGGTGTAGATGCTGACAGTGAATTTTGCCCCAAACTTTTAAAGGTATTTCTTTGGTTTTAATGAAGTAGTACATATCAAGTTTAGTGTAGATTTGAGATGACAGAAATATTTAGAGTTCAGAGAATTAACTGACTTGTGTTTGGACTTATTTAAAAAAAAAAACATAACCAAAGTTGGCCTTGTGGCCCATGTCATGTTTACATCCATTAGCCCAGGTTCACATAGAATTCTGCTTCAGGAGAATTAGACAACGTTCATTTCTAAATGTGTAAAATGATACTGTAAGATCCTCATGATGCCTGTTCAGTATCCAAAACCCTGATCTCCTACTCTGTGAAACACAGTTAAGGGGAAAATTGCTAGACCTATTTTTGAAATAGTACTCACCAGGCTTTGGAGAAAATCATTTCTGTTTGGGGATATTTGCCTGTTAAAAATGAGTTTTGGTATTGGAAGTATTCAAATGTGAGTTGTGTTCCTATAGAAACTGTTGAATACCTGTTGTCTTCCCCAGAAGAGAGGCACTCTCTGTATACCTGTATCATACCTATAATGTAGATTTCTTTTTTTAAGGTTATACGTTGGCTCTTCAAAGACATTCACCTCATCAGAGAAATCCCTGAATCCTTTGCAGTGGTGTAGACACGTCCTAGATAACCCGACTCCTGAGATGGAAGCAGCCAGACGTTCCCTGTGCTTTAGACTGGAGCAAGGTATTGTGAACATGTGCATTTGCATTCTCCAACTCTTGCCATTCTGAGCTCTGCTTTTGTTGCTGGTTTTGGAATAGACACTTGAGTTGAAAAAAACTTCACCCTATGGTGCAGGTATTGCATGCAGTTCCCTTCACCAGGATCACACATCAGGGTTTCTCACTATAGGCTCTAGTTTTGTGCTATTTTTAGCTTGTTTTAGTTTGTATTGTAACATACGAACACATTTTTTTCCCTTCAGTTTTTTTCTTTCTCTTTGCAAATATGCCAATAAGTGAACTGGGTCAGTCTTCATTACATAGTTTTATGGCTGAATTTTAAGATAGAAAACTGGGATTCTGTTGGGGTCTGAGTATGGAACTTACTGAATTACTTCAGTGTTTAGTTGGATGTGTAACTGGAAGTCCTAACCTTCGTAAACTAGGAAAAAATCTTTGTGTATAACATTAGTTACCTTGTGGAGCCCAGAAGAGGTTTAAGTAAAAGAACAATGACAACTGTAAAGGGAAAAAACAGCTTAAGGAATGAGTATTACTTGGCTCCTTATGATTTTGATATAGTCAACCACTTAAAGTTGTGATTGTAAGGTTTTTAGTTTGTCTCTCAACTTCCCCTATGTGTTTCATCATCTAGGAACACTGTTTCTATTCTGTGGAACACTGTTTCTATTCCATGGACCACCTGTATCCAAATCATAGGGAGCTTGAAAATACAGGTTCCATCCCTCCAGATTAAAGAATAAGTATCCTAGGGTACTCTTAGGTACACTGAAGTTTGGAAATACTGTCTCTTCAAGGAAAATGAATGTTTATGAACTATTTGAACATGAAACAAAGTGTAGCTAACATTTCTTGAGCTCTTAATTCTGTGATAGTACATTAATTTCTTGACTTCCTTCATTCAGTCTAACCATGCTCACCTGAAGTGTAGTAGGTACTGTGGTCATTTTTAGAGGTAAGAAGAGTGAAGTTTAGAGACAGAGAATTGCAAGACCAGAGCGACAGTCGGAGTCTGACACCAGAAACTCTGTCCTTAACCATTATGCTCTCCTGCTGGATTGGCACAGTTTTAAGTGAATATCAGTAGATCTCTTAAACATTTGGAGGACATGTTTGAAGATTGAAGAGCATGTTTTATTGAATTTTAACAAAATGAAATAATAACAGATAGTCGAAAGGTGGCGGAGGAACAAAGGTGTGCTAGGGTTAAACCTTTGGCCCCAGATGCTTATCTCTTAGAGCAACCATCTCACTGTCAGGAGACCCTAGATTTGATTCTGTTCCCACTTACCTCAAATGCTAAGCAAAATTTTAAATTCCACTGGACTTTTCAAGAGTCCTGTAGACCTGGCTCTAAGGCTCCATACTCAAGCAGCCCTTGATTCATGAACTTAGCATATTCACACATTTATATATGAATTTGGCTTAATAATTTGAAGCAATAGTCAAATGAAATTCAGAATTATAGTCATTTAGCCTACGGGTCAAGAAGCTTTTCTCTGGAAGGATTCAGACTGTAAATATCATAGGTTTTGCAGACACGCAGTCTCTATTATGACTGTTCAACTTGGTTATCACCAGAAAGCAGCCATGGGTATAAGCATTGATGAGCAAGCCTGTGTTCTAATAAAATCTTTTTTTTTTAAAATACCTGAATTTGAAGGCCATTTGATAAATTTCATTATATATAAAGATACCTTCCCCCCATAAGTGTAAAACTCTTCTTGGCTGGTAAGTATTAGAAAAACAGCATCAGGCTGGATTTGGGCTACCCCAGGCCAGTTTGGCAACCCCTAATTTAGTTTATTTGCATACATGGTTGATTTTGAAAAAGTAGAGGAGAGGCTTTTGTTAAGTTTAATGTAAATAATAGTAAATGATAAGTGCTTTTGATATTTTAGACTATATGCTGATTATCTAATTTTCCTTTTGTCAGCAAGGAGCTAAAGCAGAATGGACATGCTATGGTTTTATGCATGATTTATTTAAACTTCAGATTAAAGAGTTTTGAGAGCTAGTTTTTTGAAACCAAAATTAGCCCTTTACTAAATTTGTATAAATATAGAACCTCTTTTGCTATCAGACTAAATGCTTTTCTTCAAATATTCAGAATCCTATGATTAGCCAAGAAATAATAGGCTAACATAGGTTTACTGTATGAAAAGTCTTTTTTTTAAAAAACAAACTTAGATTTTATAAAATAATGACTGCAGTTTATGAAATATTAGACTTATGAGTATGTAAGAAAAGTAGAAGCCTCCTGCCCCCATCCCCCCATACCTGTTTTATTTCCCAGCTATTGGTTTTGATTTTCTGTTTACCTCTTCTAAATTAATTCTAATGTTGGATGGCTATTAGTGGAAATTCTCAATTTTTAAACATCAACCACTGGTTTTTGACTTGTGAAGGTTTAATCCTTTTAACATCATCCTTATACATTATCTCTGCACATCCTCCTGATGTAGCTGTTTACTATTTTTAGAATACATGAGTATTTATGATAGAGGCATTCATGCCTTTCAATATTCTTTGATACTTTGTTTTTCCTCTTTTTTTTTTTTTTTTTAGGTAATTAGAAAAAGACACTTTTTTTCCCCTTGGATCTCTTCTCATTAATTTATTGCCAGTCTCTCCAGACAGACCATGTAGCTCCAAGGGCTCCGTTTTGTTGCTGCTCCTTCTGAGTCCTCTGTTGTCTTTTTCTCTTGGGAATGGTCTCTTGCTTCCCAACAGCCATTGTGGGGTGGAATGTCCTTTTGCTTTTTCCTGGAATTCACCTGACCCCTTCATAGTGTGGTGTCCCCTGATTCTTAGATACAAAGATGTCCTTTTCTTTATATTCCCTTCTCCTAGTGGAATGCATTCTTTATATGCTCTTTGTGGGAAGTAGGAAGGGAAAGAAAATATGTGGGAGGTGAGCTTTGAGCACCTTGTCTGTCTGAAAATGTTTTTATTTCCTCCTCACCCTTACACCTGATTGTTCTTTGGGATAGGCTTCAATTTCTTCGTTAAAAGCCACTTTCTACAGAATTTACAAAGTAATATTCCATTTTTTTTTTTTTTTTTAGTTTCAGGATTGTCATTGGAGTCAGTCCAGTGCCATTCTTGTTTGTGATTCTTTGTAATCTTTCTACCTAAATCAAGATGAGTGTTTTAGAATCTTGTCTTTATTCCTGGTATTTTGAAATGATAAATTTCTTTCACTTTCTCTTTTTGTTAGGCATTTAGTGTTACTTTCAACTTGGAAACATTATTACCTTGATTCTTTATAAGACCCCTGTGCTACCCTGTTTTCTCTATTCTTTCTAGATATTTCTATTGGTCAGATATTAAATTTCCTGGATCGATCTCCATGTTTTTTTATATTTTTCTCTCTTGCTTTCTGTTGTTGATTTTCTTTGATGTCCTACTTTCTTGGACATTATAATAACTCATCATCTGAGCTTTTGCTGCATGTTTATTAGCTACCTTCTTTGTGCCGGGTGCCATTGTAGGTAATGGGGATATAACAGTGAACAGCACAGATGTTAGGTCCTGCCCTCACTGGGCTCACTTCTAGTACGCAGGTTTTCACTTAGTCTTCCTGTTATTTTATTAGGTTTTTTTTTTTTTTTTTGAAAGGTATGCTTATTTGTGTTTTATAGCCTTAAAATCTAATAGCTTTCTGTTTCAGTTCATTCAGGTACATAAACCTGTCTTTGTTATAAGAAAGGACGGTTGCTTGGGCAGGGGATGGAGCTGGAGGATTTAAGTATTTTCCTATAGATTATTCAGTCTTCCTGATTTTTTTTGCTTCACCATAGAACTCATTACCTTCTGTGGTACCTTGCATCTGTATTGGTTTCCCTCACTGTTGGCCCTTAGAGAATGCTAAAGCCCACATCTCTAACTTAATGTTTATTTTTTCCTCTAAGGTATTGTGACCCTCCTTAATCTGATATTGTCTTCTCTCCTATTCAGTTTTCCTTGTGGATATAAGACTTGGCATTAAGTGTCACTATAGTGTGGTTTCAGAAGAAAACAGGGAGAAATTTGTATTTAGTCTTTCATATTGAAGAATTATTAGCTTCCAATTAAGAGAGTTCTTTGTCAATGATAGTTAATCAATAGAAATAACACTTAGGTTCAGTGGTGAATTCCTGTAATCCTCGCTACTTGCGGGGCTGAGGCAGGAGTATTGCAAGTTTGAGACCAGCCCAGGAAACATGGTGAAACTGTTTTTTTTGTTTGTTTGTTTAAAGTTGTACTACATAAATAAGAAATTATGATTTTAACTTTATTCATAATATAGTATAAATACTTAGTTGGAATAATGTGAGTATTCCATATTTTAGAAGTTTCAATAATTCTCTAACAAGCATTTTCTTCTTTTAGACTTGCAGTAATCTCTGGGACAATCAGCAATTTCAAATAAGAGGTATTACTGATCATTTTTTTTTTGAGACTAGGGTGGTTTTTCTTCATTTGAATACAGTTTGCCCAAGGGCAGGGACACTTTGTGGATCACCAGCTCCATAACACCTAGAAGGGATCCTGACCCACAGACACTGTTGCTGAAGTAAATGAATGTGTAGTTCTTTTACAATTAACCACTGTTTTAATTTCAGTTTCGATTTTGAGTATTGTAAGATGGTGGTGGTGGGGGGTGGTTCTTGCAGCATTTCCTTACTTGCCATCTCTTAGCTTTAGAGGAAAGCCTAGACTGTTCACTAAGAAATCCACTGCCACAACTAGGAGCCATTAGATGGGGAAGAAGGGACACTTATCCTGTTTCATACTCTTTCCCCAGTCCTCTGCCTGTCTCTTAGGCTTTTTACTCTCATCAGCATATAGGAGTGAAAAGCATAAAGTTCTATCTTTTTTAATTTTTAAATTTTTATTGGTACATTATAATTATACATAATAGCAGATGGTGCCATATTTGTACATGCACAAAACATAATTTGATCAGTCTAATTCCCCAGTACTTTCCCTTCTCTTCTTCCTAACCTTTTCCAATTTTCTTTTTATTATTTTAATTAGTTGACGATAATTATATATTCAGGGTTGATTGTGGTGTATTCCTACATGGACACAGCATGATTTGGTAGTTTTTATTCCCTATTATTTCCCCATGCCTTCCTTCCTCTCGATCCCCTTCCTCAACCCTATTGATCTTCCTAGAAGAGAGTATTTAAAAAGGTTCTTACCACAAAGAAATGGTAAAGGTTTGAGGTGATTGATATGCTAAATCTCAATTTGATCTTTTTACAGTATACATATGTGTGTCAAAACATCACTCTCTACCCTTAAGTATGTACAATTATTGGCCCAATTAAAAAACAAACTTTTCTCTTTTTTTGCTCTTTAATGTTAGTAGGGATCTTCAGATAAGATGACGATTATTAGAAAGCAAAGATTTTAGATATTTGGTTCTTACTTTGGACCCTGATGTTTTTGAAAAGAAAATTACTCAAAAATTCAAAGATTAATTCTATCGGAACATGTTGGGGGATCCAGATATCTCTGGTGGGTAGATCTGGTTATACATCCCTCCCTCCCTCCCTCTCTCCCTAGGCTGTGCTGATTTCTTGGCTGCAAATTAGGTGTAGGGGTAAGTTAGCTGTCTACTTTAGTCAGCTTTTTCATCATTGTGACCAAAAGACCTGACAAGAACAATGTAGAGAAAAAAGAGTTTATTTGGGACTCATGGTTTCGGAGATCCTGGTCCAGGGTTGGCTGACTCTATAGCTCAGGGTATGGCAGTCAGGGCCTGAGCATGCTAGGCAAATGCTTTAACACTGGGCCCCACACCAGCCTCCCAAACCTGACCTTCTGGAGAAGTCTTTTTTTTTTTTGCCTCCTGGAAAAAAATTGAGAAAAGAAGGATGTTTTGTAAGATTTATTATATTTTTTTTTAGGGAGATAGCACTCACATTATGACTGTTTTAAGAAATATTTTGTCTTCGTAGCTATAGATAGTTTTGCAGATTGGTTAAATAAGTGAGTTTTTTTTTTTTTTTTTAAGGTACAATAGGATAATTATTTTTGGTGTAAAATATATTCTTAGAGAAAACTAATTGTACCTTATACTCTTAAATTCTTCTGTGGAATATTAATTGACTTGAATCTAAAAGACTTTTTATAAAATTATATATCCCAAAACTTTTTTCCAAACTGACTTTTATTTAAATTTTATAATTAATAAATTCTTATGTATCAAGTAATCAGCATAGGCAAGTTACTTAAGTGTTCTCAGCCTCTTCTCCATTCATACTTATTTGTAGATTTGTTGTAAGGGATTAAATAAATACTAATAAAACAAATTTGTTGACATTAAAGACTTAAATATTGGTTTCATCCTATTATATTTGAATGGCATAAGTGGCTTTTTTTTGGATAATATCCAGAAAGCAATGTTGAAAGTAAATCACTGGAATCTCCAAACCTACAATCTGATTGTATAAAATTAACAACAGCCAGCACAGAATAATATTTTCTTTTTTTCTGAGCACTGATTGGAGTACGCAGTCTTAACCAAAACTCAGAATCTTGGTTGGTTTTCATCTTTATAGATGGTCCTAACAATGTTAGTTTTCTACTTGAAGGCACTCTGTTCTGTTAACTTCTCTTATTTAATTTTTGACATTTATTGTCTTTTCCCCAGTAAAGACAGATAGAGGCCTATACCTCAATTTTCTTTTGAATTGCAATGCTTAATACAATTTTTAAACTTGTTTCAAGCACTGAATGTTTGGTTTTTGTAATTGACTGATTTGAGTTCATTTAAATTTCCTAGATGTATAAAGGAACCAATTCTCATCGAACATTTGGTATTGTAAATGGTATCCTACTAATCAAACAACAACAAAAAATCATGTTCTTTAAAATGTTAGTTCTGAGGGTGGGGACTTAAGTTTGTTTTGTTACCTGCTGTAACCCTTTCCTGTATTGGAATAGTTCCTGTTACATTGTAGATGTTAAATGCTAGTCATTTGAATGTATATGGTGCAAAGAGTTTTAATCAAGTAGTTAGATTTAGTGTCTCTAGTGTCTCAGCACTACTTAACTCCGTGATTGGAAACAAGAGGCCTGCTCTCAATGTCTTACCATTTATCTATTAAGTGTAAGGAGGGACATTTAATAGATTCCACAGGGCTCTTGGCATGTTTTTTGGGGGGGGGGTGGGATGGGGAAGAGGGTAAGTTTATTTTTGTTACCTATAGATAAAAAATACTTGTTAGAATTAGGGATCTTAAACTGAACAGTTTAGAAAGGTAGTTTACTGAACAATAGTAGAAAATTGGAAAGAACTTTCTTAGTTTGCTCCCTTTCTTCTGATTGTGCTTAGACCTACATGTATAAGTTGAGCATCCCTAATCTGAATCTGAAATGCTCCAAAATCTGCAACTTTCTAAGCACCAACATGAAACCACAAGTGGAAAATTTCGTACCATGAAGTTTTATTTCATGAATTAAATTATTTAAAACCCTGTATAAAGTTACCTTCAGGCTATATGTATAAGGTGTATATGAAATACATGGATTTTGTATTTTGAGTTGGATCACATCCCCAAGATATCTCATTATGTTTATGAAACTATTCCAAAATTTGAGAAGGTTCAGAATCTGAAACACTTAGGTCCCAAGCATTTCAGATAAGGGCAGCTTGACCCATGTTTCATTCATCACATGCCCATCTTCAGTTTCCCCTGCTGTCACCTTTTACACAGGAAAATATCCACCCCATAGGGCTTAACTCACATGATATCCTAAATCGGAATAAGGCTAAGCTAGAGTTTTTGGTAAATCCAAGTCATGAGGCTGGGACATTCACCAAATAATGATCAAGAAGCTTATCTAAGTAATTTGAAACACCCAATATATGGCTCAGTTAATTTGGGGTCAGTTAATAAAAGCTTATCTTGACTTAAGATACCTGAATGTCCATAACAGTTGAATCAGGACAGGTCACATTTGAGGATTGTGGGTGTAGTTTTCACAAAGAGCATGGTCTTGCACAGTTACTATGTTGGGTCATATTTCACATTGACCATCTCTCATTTCCTCTAGGGTTATTTGCTCAAGAAATGTGAACAGATACCACGCCTTCATTGAGTTTTTCTTTTATCTTCATGTGATACCTGTTCCCATTCTTGTTTCAGTTGTTATGATGGGGTGTTTATTTCTAAATTTAGTCAATGAAAAAGAAAGCTGTGGACTCAACTAGTTTTCTAAAGGTAGGCTTTGCCTTTGTAAAAGCCACACAGATTGAACTGAGACATTAGAAAGCTTATCAAATGCCTGTCTCCTGGAACCTGTCCAGTCTCTCCTTGCATGGTCCAAGATGCTATCCCTACCAGCTCATGTTTCCAGTCTTGAGGTGCTCCCTCACTTCTGAAACACAAAATTAAAACTTAGCCCATAGGGTTCATTTTAGGTAAGCTCTGCAAAGATTCCATTTTTCATTGGCAAAAACAATTTGGAATCGTGTTAATTTTTTTTGTGCTGAGACAGAGTCTCCTAACATTGGACGTTATTCTTGTGTGCTGGAAATTGAAGATATGTTGTCATAGCTGTGAGTTCTATCACATCTTTGCTATTATTTTCTGAATAACCTCAATGCATTAGTTTCGGTATTGGCAGTGATTTAGTGCTGTTAGTTAGAAATGATTATGAATTGTGCCTCTATAAAATTTGCAGTTTCCATCTATTACATCCAGCGATCTGAATATGTTTGTCAGTTATTCTTAAACAATCCTTTGTCACTTGTGCATGTATTTCAATGTGGGTTTTTTTTTTTTTGTCTTTTCAACCATAATTAGAAAGGTGTTTATTAAAGTAACCAATAACTTATGACAGTCTGTAATGGTTGTTGCAGTAAGTTTACAATTGACATGCTATTTTGTTACTATCACAAAGGAAAGTAAATAATAGAGGTGGGTGTGGTGGTATACCCTTGCTGACCCAAGGAGGATTGCAAGTTCCAGGCCAGTTTTGAAAACTTAGTGAGAACCTATCTCAAAATAAAAAGGGCTAGACATAAGTACTGTGAAAAAAGAAAAAGAAAAAAAAAAAAAGTAAAATACTATAGAGTTTCTCCTAAAGGAGTTTTTCTTGGGTGTGTGTGCTGGGTACTGAGCCCAGGGCTTCACAGATGCAAGTGTGTGCTGTACCATGGAGCTATACCTCTGTTTGCCCCCAGAGTAGTTTTTACTGCTTTTAAACTACTATAATGGTTGATTTAATTTGATTATATGACAGTGGAATTGGTTTTATTTTGATAGATGTTTATGCCTGTTTCTTAGGACCTCTAAAAAGTACTGTCAAGTTTAAGTAAGAATTCTAGACTTTTTCTGAAACACTGGGGCTTAATCAGAAATGATTAGAAACCTAAGTTGTGAAGAATTGAGTACTTGCTAGCTGCAGGCCCAGTGCTAAGTATGGAGGCGAGCAGGACAAGCCTAGCGCCTGGCCTTGGAGTGGACTGTCTGATGTAAGAAACAGATGACACATGTAGTAACTCTTGTTCTGTTTCTTCCTCAGCCTTAAAATAGGTGTGATGATTCTAACAGGCGACCTAGCGGAATCTGAGGGTTGTGCTGGAGAAATAACTTCCCTGAGGATGTGATGTGTCAGCAAAGATTTGAGAATCAGTGGGAGAAGATATTTAGCCCGTAACTCTGGTGGGTGGGACAGGGAGGAAGAGTGTCTTAGGTCATAGGAACAGTGCTTGGAAAGGCCTTGCAGTAAGAGGAGGTGAGTGACCTGAGAGGGACTGGCAGGCCATAGTGGTGAGGCTGGAATGGCAGGAAATAGAAATCTTGAGGCCAGTGGCACTAAATGAAACTAGAGATTGATGTAGAGTTTTCAGGGCTGTTAAAGATTCTGGACTTTATCCTTAGAGGTCTGGGAAACCTTTAATAGTTTTAAGCAAAGGAACAATGTAACCCTGAACAGGAAAGTTACAAAGTATTGTCTGAATTGTCTTAGAAAACAGGGTTTCTTTTGAAATCTGACCAGTTGTGTTGAATAAAGTAGTGATCTTAGAAACTCTTTGGAATGTGGGTAAGGTTAGGCTTTAGAATTTTGAAAGGGTGATTTTTTTTTTTTTTTAACTTAGATAAGTAGAAGAAAGCATTTCCAAGTTTTTCTCATTAATGTTGAATTTCTTATGACTTCATGTGAGAAGTAGTAGCTGAAAATGTGGTCAAACTCTACACAACGATTTACTTTGAAAAGATAAGTCTTTGATTTGTTGATATCCTAAATTATTTATAATGTGTGAGAACTTTAAAATTTGTATAGTAATGCTGTATGTATTTAAACTTTTTTTGGTACTGGGGATTGAACTCAGGGGCACTCGACCACTAAGCCACATCTCCAGCCCTTTTTTGTATTTTATTTAGAGATGGGGTCTCAATGAGTTGTTTAGTGCCTCATTGTTGCTGAGGCTGGCTTTGAACTTGTGATCCTCCTGCCTCAGCCTCCCAAACTGCTGGTATTTCAGGTGTGCACCACTGCGCCCAACTGTATATTTGAGTTTTGATGCACTTGCCAGTTTTTGTGAGTTTAATTTTTCGCCACTGTCTTAGTTATATTCTCCATTGTTGTAGTTATAAGACTGCATTTCGAGGAGTGGTGTGTGTGTGTGTGTGTGTGTGTGTGTGTGTGTGTGTATGTATGTGTGTTCAGTTTTATCTTCCATTTTTATAGTGGTTTCAGATGAGTAGGGTTGGATGAATAAAAGGATATTATAGCACTGGGAATTGCTAGGACATGAGTAGTGCTAAAGATGATGACTAAATGTGGGCAGTCTTCAGGAAAGACCCAGGAAATCAGGATATATATTCTTAGGGAAGGTAGCGTGATCTAAGCATGGGATCTCTGCCTGATTTAGAAGAACAACTGGGGGTAATTTCAGATGCCCATGTTGGACTGAGCAGAGGGTAGGAGGCAGATTAAATGAAATTCTAAAGCATTCTTCCCCGTTCCATTGCTCTGTTGGGGTCTTCAGCCACCCTGATGCTGCCTGTCCAGGGGTCCATGGGAAACCTGCTTGTGGAATAATCCACCCATAGATGTAGTGCCTGTTGTTGGTTTTTTCAAGGTAGAGGTAATACCTGCACCAATGTAGAACCTTACACTAATTACCTGTTCAGCTTAACTTTATTGTTATTCATAAAAGCAAACCAATAACCAAGTCTTACTTGATTTCTTTTTTAAAATCAGTAGCATGAACAAAATAGAAAACTCAATTAGATTTGCAGGAAAATAGTATCTGAGGGAATAAAGAATTTTGTGGACTGAGATTTGATAGTAATGTACCTTTAAAAGAAAGATAAACTGTAAAAAAAATGCAGTCAAATTGTCATTACTTTAAAAATGGCTTCTACTGTCATATATAACTAAAAAGAACAAATAAAAAGAAAAAAAAAGATTAAGTTGGGCTTTGTGACACATGCCTGTAATCCCAGCATCTGGTGAGGCTGAGGCAGAAGGATTGTGAGTTCAAAGCCAGCTTCAGCAACTCAGCAAGATCCTGTCTCTAAATAAAATGCCAAAAGAAAAAAAAAAAAAAAAAAAAAGAGCTGGGGATGTGGCTCAGTAGTTAAGCGCCCCTGGGTTCCATCCCTGGTACCTAAATAAATAAGCTTCAGAGTTATTTTTAACTTTTTGGAAATGAAATTAAAATGGCCAGGGCCAAGAACCAAACTACTTATGTGAATCAAGTCAAAGTTATCTCCCAGAAAGAGAGATGGCAGTATGAGAAGAGTTAGGGGCTCAGAGCTTCTAATGTTTAGTGAGGGCTCTTTTAGAGAATAGACAGTTGAGAAGAGGAAATACCAATAAATAATAGAAGAAAATTTCCTGGAGCTGAAGAAAGAGAAGTCCTCAGGATGAACTAGGACCTGAAAAACCTCCACCTAGATCTAGTTGATTTTCAAACATTAAAGAGACAGTCCTAAAAATGTTTAAAGAAGTAGGTGGTTGACAGTGCAACAGACGTCAGAGATCTCACAAGTAATATTGATGCTAGATGGAAAATGAATATGTAAAGTTTTGAGTGAAAGTTATTTTCAAACTATAATTTTGTACCCAAGAATATAAACCAAATTTGTGGGGATAAAAGGGAAAGACTTTAGGTTTTGTAAGAATTTAGAAGGTTTTACTCCCTTAATGATGGAAATGTTACAAGGATAAAGATGTGACATCTGGAAAATAGTGGCCAAGGAGATGACTGGGAAAGCCGAGAGAGATGAACTAAGAGTGGGAGCTACTCCCAGTTCTACGACGTTCTTGCCCTAGTTAAGCTGAACAGGTAATTAGTGTAAGGTTCTACATTGGTGCAGGTATTACCTCTACCTTTCCTTTGGTCCTTTCACATATAATGATCACCTTATAACTGTATTAACCACAACTATAAAAGAGTTGAAAATAAGTCTTGGCAGTATAGACAGAGTATCCACCAGACATAGAGATGGACAGTAAGGGAGGGCAAGTGTACTAAAGGTCTGCCGGAAGTCAGATACCAACAAGGTGGTACTTGGTCTGCCTACTTAATGTTGCATGCTAATTGTGTAATTTTCTTCAGATTTCAAAAGTGGTTCTAGGCAGGGAAAGGAAAGAAACTCTCCTGTTTTAGACTCTTTTGTAAATTTTAATGTTCTTCTGTGTGAGTAATATCACGAATGGCTTCACTTAGGTCTAAGAAATAGTTTTTCCCTTGACCAAAACTCTGTTTATATATTTGCTTTCTACCACCTTTCAAGGTGAGTGGGTCAGAGGCCCCTGGAATATAAGCCATGTGTTTTGTGCCCCTAACTGGAAGAGTATTTTAGCCCAGGAGACCTTGGAATTTTGACCTCATCACTCTTCTATGGGGAACTCAGAGGTGCTGTCTAATGGTGGGCTGAACTTGGCTTTCCCACTACATTGAACACTGATAGGCAGGAAGACTTGATTAGTGATCACTAGACTTACTTTCTACTGTTTTCAGATAGGAGATTATTTTTCCTATTTCTTCAGAGAACTAAGTTCTGTGACATCTCAATGATTTCATTTAGGATGTAGAAGCTACTCTAGCTGGTGGTCATGGCTTGCATTGTGGCTGTAGTCTCAATCAAAAGAGGCTGTCTATAATCTGTATGCCAGAATCACGTCAGGGACAGATTATAAGGCCATTCTTTTCCCTGGGTTCTGGATTAAGTTATTTTCACAGAGGCCCTCACTTATGTTCTGTGGGCACTTTCACTGTCCTGAAGTTTGACGTAAGCTGTAGCAGGCAGGCCTCAGGGGAAAATTGCTTCCATAAAAGGGAATTTTAAACATGTCTTTGTAGTTTCTATTAAAATTAGATTTTCATTTCCCTTATTAACAGCAGCTGAGAAGTCTGATGATGACTTATGAAATGAGAGACCACCCTATAAGGATAACACTGATTTGATCTGGGTGGGATTAAAGATGCCAAATTATCTTCAATTTTGACAACTTATTAAGTGCAACAAGTTGACATTCCAAGTTGACCTTCCCCTTCCAGAACCTCATTTTTTTAGCTCTCTCTTTAGATCATTTTGGTTAGAGAAGTCCTACAAAAGGATCCACTAATCAGAAATGGCAGTGAGGGAAGGATGAAGTGTGTGGTCGAAGCAGAAAAGGTCTGATTTTTAAAAATTCTGATGAATAGATACTATAACCATTAACATCATAATAACTATTAAGAAACCCTTAATACCTAGGATGCATTTGAACTACCAAAATCCAGTATCAAAAGTGAAATTCTGATCCATATGGAATAAATATTATCTATAATATACTAAGTAGAATGGAATTTTGAAACTTTCATTAAACAAATATTTATTAAACATTTACCTGTCGATCATCAGGGATATATATTACCCCTTAATTGCTTTCAAACCAACTATATTTTAAAATCTTAAAAATATAGTGTTGAGATGACTTCCTTGATTAGCTCTAGATATTAGTTATGTAGATAAATGAACTTTTGTTAGCTGTTTCTTAAAGGTCATATGTAAGTCATGCTTTTGTGGATTTTTACATTTTTAATTTAACTAGAAATTTAAATATTAAACATTTACAGTGACCTGGAATCATAGGGTGTGTGTGTGTGTGTGTGTGTGTGTGTGTGTGTGTGTGTATGTATCTTAGCTACTGATTTTAAATTGTTGCATTTGTCCCCATGGGTGAATGAATGGAAGCTATAGGAAAAGATTCAAATTAACCTAGTAGATTTGTCTAGTTGTAATTTGAAGATTGAGAAGTTTGGGCACAATGACTGACTTAACCTTTTAAAATGGTTCCCAAGATGCCAGTTAGGGACATGTTCTGGCTTTTTAGCCCTTCTCTTTACCTGAAATTGATATATACATTATAGCTAAATTTTCTTTATTTTGTGTATGTCAAGCAAATTGCACTATAAACATCTGTTTCAAAGTAGGAGTACTATTTTCTAGCCCCCATATGCTTATTTATTAGGTCCTGGAGCATTTTGGAGAAATTAATGCTACTCAAGTTTCTGTAGTAGAAAACAGTGGATCAGTAAGCTGCACACCATATGTTCCTGATCTCGGGGCTTGCTCCGCTTGGCACCAAGTCAGCAGTGCTTACTTACATACTGTGGCTAATTTTTGTCTCAGTCTAGGCAGATTATAGCATGAAATAGTAGTGTACCATCTTTATCTTGGTTTTTAAAGTCTCCTGTTGAATCTGTCCAGATATTTGAGTGCATCTCTGTGCCGGGCATTTCTATAGGCTCACGGTACGTAAAGGTCTGGCATGATGGACCTGGGGAGTTTGCACTGAGAGAATGGTTTATGGAACCAAAAGCCTTCCTGCCTTGGAGTTTTCTGGCATAAATCAAAATGCTGTTGTCCAGATAAAACTTCCTGCTGATTTATTGGAGAATAAAAAAATATTAAAGTTTTCTTGTAACTTCACTGATTTTAGACCACTCTGTAACTGGTATTAGTAAAGGGCTATGCATTTGAATTCCTCTGTGTGGCTTGGAATTGAGGCCTGCATACCTATTGCATAAAGAAGGAATACAGCAGATGATTTAAAGTCTGGTAACCCGGCCTGCCTTCCTTTCCCTTCCTTTCCAGGAATCTGGTAATTTATAGGACTTTTGGAACATATGGTTTGGGAAGAAACCATATTTCTTAAAAGTATGACACCTGGGATGTTTATTTCCATTGAGGTGGTCTTTGGAACAAATAAGAGAACTGTCAGATGTTCTGATCAAACTGTTGAAGGTTCATGCTGCAGTACTTAGCTTCTGAGTTGGTAACATTTGAGGAACGATGAAGTCTATGAAATTGTCTAAATAAGATAAAGAGCATGTCCATCATTCAAGAAGACTAGGTTAAACTTCCTAAAAATTAGGAAAGGTGAAAAGTGGAAAATTTCTTGAGATGCTCTTTTCTACTCCCTAACTTTAAGAGCATTTCCCCCCTCATATTGTGTTTTTGCTACAATGTGGTAGAAATGTTCATTTTAAAAACACTGTATGGTTTGCAAATGCATGTTGCAAACTTTCATCTTGTACTCACTTGTAGTCCTGCCTATTGCCCTCCCACAAACTACCTTTTTTTTTTTTTCCATCTGAGAACAGTGTAACATTAAGATGTTGTATGATTTATTCCAAATATCAAAACTACCCATGGCAGGATGGAGACAGGGGCTCAGGTAAGTAGATTCTTACTCCAGTGTCCTTTTAGTCTTTGGTTGGGTTTTATGACAACATAATGTGGGAAATTACAGTAAAGAAGTGTTCCATCAGCCTTCACTCTTATGTCTGAATACCTGACATACCCCTGCAGTATAGTTCTAGCGATGTGCATTTTTCCAAGTGAATTATCACAAAACTGGTATGTATGTTAGCTCAGGTTAACGAACTATGGCCTATTGGGCTTTTTGCCTGTTGTCATAGTGCTCATCAGCTGGGAATGCCTTTCATGTTTTTAAAAGTTGAAAAAAACGAAAAGAATGATTTCATGACCCCATGGAAATTTTATTAAATTCATCTCAGTGTGTATAAAGTTTTATTTGACACACAATTATGTTCAAGCATTTGCATGTCTTCTGTGACATTCAAGCTATGATGTCAGAGTTGAGTAGTTATGAGTGCAATCCCTGTGGCCAACAAAGCCTAAAATATCTGTTAGCCAACTCTTTACAGAAAACATTTACTAACCACTGTGCTAGCCTACTGTTGTCATCTCTGACATGGAATGCATGTCTTGCAGATCCCATCTAGACTCCTCTTACCAAGATCTTTTACCCCATCATCTCTAGATTTCACAGTGACTGGTTACCTTCACTCCCTAGGGTTTGTTGGTTTGTTCTAATTATGATTTTAAGTCCTTGGACATCACCACACATGACTATCCTTGTCAGCTCTTCTGCATAAGACAAGGATCCTTTACAGAATCATAAAGCAGACACTTAACAATGTTTCCAAATGTTTTATTGACGTTTACATGTTGAGATTAGTTTTGTTCCAGAGATATGCTATCCAGACTCATCTGGCAATGACTTGCTTCTCCATGGTTAGCTTTTCTTGTCTCCAGTGGTGGCCATTCCTACGTGAGGCTGTGTTTTCCAGCATCTGCCTTCTCATCATAATTATTGCTTTCTAGTTTATGCAAAAAAGGGGGCCTTAAAACCCATCTTCATTCTCTGTGTTCTCTGTTCTGTCTTTTCTGAGGAAGAAAGGAGACCCCCACCCCCCTTCCAAGGCTGCTCCCTGCAGGTCATCTCTGTCCCATTCCTCTGGTCTCCAGGGTCTTCCTTCAGTGCCTGCCCTTTTCTTTTTTCTACTGTGTTTTTCCTCCTCTTCTGTGAATATGCAGGTCTCCTTGATCCTAAAAACCATCTCATTCTCCTTGAGCCTATGTTCCTCAAGCTACAGTTTCATTTTTCTTTGGTTTGGTGGCCAGTTCTCTCTCCAGAGATTTCTACTTCCTCATCTTCTGCCTGCTTGATTCTTAACACTCCTCTGTTGACTTCTCTCATTAGGGACCTAGTTGTCCTAGCCAGAAGCCTTTTTCTTTGTCCTCCTACAGGACTTCTCTGCAGTGGTTGCCACTGTTGGCCATAGCTCCCTTGTCAGCTCTTCTGCATTAGTCATTTTTGTTTTTTGAGTTCCATCCATCCTTCAGCTTTCTGAGTTCTCAGTTTCCTTTACTGATCTCTCTTATTAATTATTCCTTCCTTAACTCTTCTCTTTTCCCTCTGAGCATTCCCCATATGTGATTTCCTTCCTGCCCGTGGCCCCACCTTCATCCAACACCTATGTGTTGATGTTCCCTGAATCTCTTTAGCCCTGTTTCCTGAGCTCCAACTCTGGACCAGACTCCAGCCCATTAGGCATGTCTCGTAACCATCTTAGTTCAACTCATTTTTTTTTTTTTCTCCTTGTGTTTCATGTTCTTTATCTTAGTGGGTGACATCAGTGTCTTGGGGACCATGTCATTGATTATGGTTCTCTCCTTTTCTCCACTGTGTTCATTGGGTTCCTGGATATTTCCACTTTTTCTCAGATGTGGCTTATTTGAACTTGTTCTCACCAGGTGTTGTACTCACGCTTTAGTTGAAGACCTTGTCTTGTCTCACCAGGTCTGCTAGAGAAGCCTCCTAATAGGTCTCCCAGTCATTAGTCTCTGACCATTTACTTAATCATTTATGACTATTTATGTCATCATAAAACTCATATCTAATCATGTCTTTTTCCTTCTCAAAGTCAAAATAGTAATTGTATATTAGTGTGTACTGCTGAGTATAAGACAGGGCAGAAACCAATCCTGCCAACCTGTCCAGGCCTAGCTCTTCTTTCATATGCCCTGTGCCTGAATATTAACCATTCCTTGACTGTACAGTACCCTTTCATGCCTCTGTCAGTTCACATGTGCTATTTCTAGCCAAAACAGCACTGTATTCCCATAAATGCTTCAATCTTCAAGGGTCAATTTAAACTTAATATCTTCTAGTGGAGACTTGAATTATTGTCATCACTTTGTTCCGAGTGCTTTTACTGCTCTTCCTATAGCAAGGTATAGAATTCTCCATCTCACTTGCTTGTCTTCTGCAATAGCTCTTCTTTAGAAGTTGGAGTGGGAAGGAGTGGAGAGCAGTCAACATGTTTTATTCAACTCAGTATCTCTGGCATATGGTATTGTACAGCCAAGATAGTGAGTGCCTACTCAAGTGAAGAGAGAAACCAGTTTGTAAAAGCAGGTGAGAGCATGGACGCCAGGCAGATTTCCCAGAATGACTGTGGACAGGGAACTGCAATGTAGTGTTTTCTATGAAAGCCATTTAGGTAACCTCTGGAGACTCACCTTTAATGTTTTTTTGGTATTTCTTGGTAAATGTTGATGACTCTGGATGTGGCCTCTAACATTGCATGTCAGAATCAACTTGTGGTACTTTTTCCCCCGCTCTTTTGCTCAGGGCTAAATAGGACTTAAATGATGGTGGTCAGCTCCTTAAGGCAAATACATGGATGATTAGTCAATGGTAAAAGAGAATATAAATTTGGCTAGCTGAGAAGAGAGGTGTGAACAAGGAGATAGAAAATCATGACTTAATTAGAGAACGACCTATAAATTTTAATAAAACAGATGTAAGTTTTGCTGTTAATGAGTTTTTATCAGAACCCTTAAAAGCTAGGAAAGAAAACACAGGGCTGCTTTAGAGCTATTTTTCTTTTTTTTAAAGTATTTTTATTTTTTATTTGTAGTTGGACACAACATCTTTCTTTCTTTTTTATGTGGTGTTAGGGATTGATCCCAGGGCTTTGCCCATGCTAGGTGAGTGCTCTACCGCTGAGCCACAACCCCAGCCCTAGACCTATTTTTCTACACTGCCAAGATGGTCCATCCTTGGGGAGGGATGGTGGTTTTAGACCCCCTGCTGTGATTCAAGAGACAGCTAATAGAACATGGCACATTAGAGTTTTGCCTTTTAGGATCTTATTCTTTGATAAGAAATGGGGAAAAAAGATAGAGAGAATATCAGGTTTGTTTTTCTAGAATAACTAATGGAGCGTACTGTGAGAAGCCACTAGAAGAAGTAAGAGTACTGCCCTCCAGGGCTTTCCACTGAACCAGGCAGCTGAGATGCGTGTGTTATTGATGGTAGAGTGTGTAGAACTTCTGCTAACCATGATCATCATTGGGAACTATTTCTTCGATTAAAAAAAAAACAAAAAAACAAACAGTGGCATTTCAAGATTTTAAGGAAGCTTCATTGCTTTCTTTGTTACCCTCTTGCATGATTAATTGTCAGCTGATGGGTTTGGCATAATCCTTCATTTTATTTGTGCAGTGCAGCATCGTGGGAACCAGCTTATCCTAGACACTGACTCCTGTTTAATTTTGATGGGTTGGTTACTCTAGTCTCAGGTACTTGCCATTAGTGATGTAGAATCATTTAGTGTTGGAGGTCATAAGACTGAGATTGATAAAGTTCAACAATTTAGTAGTTACTTAGAAGTTTTAAGGAACTGTTCTCATAGGTTGATATCTCCACTAAGCTTCTCAGCTGGGTTGAAATGTCCAGACTAACGTCTGTGTTCAGATATTATACTAAATTATGGTTACTTTAAGCAGCTGGATTCAGGGTAGGAGTGGTAGGATGGTTTGAAGTAAGGAGTTAACTTGCCAAAGTTTTGAGAATGCACTGTGTCAAGATGTGTTAGATACTGAATTGTCTTTGTAGTGAGGAAAAAGTGTGAAAATGGTTTGTCTACAGAACATATTAAAATGTTGCTTTATTTTTTAACTTTTTTCAGTTTAATATAGTACTGATCTTTTGCGGGTTATTGTGAAATTTTAATTAGATCAATTAATGTTTTTTATATGAATTAAGTCAAATCACTTCAATTTGATTTTGATTATGTGCATATATATATATATATATATATATATATATATATATATATATTCAACAAAATTTGAATAGTTTCTTTCTTTGCAGGGGATAGGTAGTGAGGGGTTGGGCACTTTTCCACTTAATTACATCTGTAGTTCTAGTTCTTTTATTTTTATGTTTTAGATTTTGAGACAGGATCTTGCTATGTTGCTGAGGTTAGCCTCAAACTTGTAATCCTCCTGCCTCAGCCTTGCCGGGATTGCAGGTGTGTGCCACTCCACCTGCTATTTCTTGTATTTACTATTAATTTAGGCTCAAAGATGATCAAGGATTGGTAGAAATGTATAGTTCCTGGGAACTATTTTGTTGTCACAGAATAATTTTTGGTGGGGGTAATTAAAGAACTGTAGGTTCTTAAACCTGTCCTGTCCCCTCTGTTCTTATTACTTTCTTCATGTTATCATTTGTCAAATCTGAGATTTTTCATAGTTTAGTGATATACAATGATGAATAAAAATATACAGGTGTCGTAATTTAAGTTAGGCAACTCTGAAGATATATAGAAAGTTAATAAGTTAGATCATTAAGCACGTTGAATCTCTCTCTCTCTCTCTCTTTTTTTTTTTTTTTTTTGCATAAAGATGATTTATCAGTCTGCAACTTAGTCCCGTACTACATTCATTTTAGTGGAAAATGCTTATCAGGCAAGGAGACAGTAGAAAGTCTAACCAGTAAGAGTAGTGGTTTTTGTTTCTGTTGTTTTGCAGTATGGTGGCACCAGAGCCTCATGCATGCTAGGCAAGTGCTCTATCACTTAGTGGGCAAGCAACATCCCCAGCCCAAGAGAGTATTTTTAATACAGTAGTTTCAGAAAAACTGTAAAGGTGGACATGAAGTGCATAGCAGTGGATAAGGGCAATAGTGAGATGATGTGAAGTGTACTGTTAAGATCTTAGGAGAAATGAGAAGCCACTGCCTAATTGAATGGGTGAGAGCAACACAGTTAAAGTGATGACTGACAACTTTGGTGGTGGGCTCACTCAGGCTGGCTGAGGATAGCTTTGCTGCCTGTGTTGGTGCAGTTTGTTGAAGAGCAGGCAGTGGTAATATGGAGAGAGGTGGTGAGTGGCTTAAGGAAATTGCAGTAGAACTTGGAGCATGCAGTTGCTCAGTGTGCTGGGAGGCAGTTTAAGTTTGGGAAAGAAAACCTTGCCAAGTATGATACCTTTACTCAGTGCATTATTACTTTAGAGCCCAACTGTGTACAATTCTGGGGACTGGAAAATTAAATGAAAAAAAAATCCATGCCATTTTCAGTTTTTCTTATAAATAGATCTTTGGAGGAATGTAGAAAAATTTCATTGCTGTTGTTCAGTAGTTTATTTCCTCCTTTGGCAAAATTGTCTCTTTCTATGGTCATTTTGATCATCTTTGTGTCTCTCAAATAATTTAACATCTTTATATGAAAAAAAATAGTTAAATTAATTGAATGTAAAAGATAAAACTAACCTTTTTAAGAGTTCTTTCATATTTTTCTTTATAAAAGCAATTTCTGTTATGATTCTTTAGCTACATAGTGAAGAGTGAGGAGAATGTGCATGCTTCCGCTCCTCTCCCCCTCTCCTCCTCCACTACAAGCTTGGGGGCACTAATAGAGCATAGTTGTTTTGTGAGCTTGCCTCTACAATAACTCTCCTCCCTCTTCTTTAAACCTCAATGCTGAAGAACAATGTAGAACATTCTTTCTTGCAATAGATGCTAATTGTGTTCTTAGCCGGGATCTTGCTGTCACAGCCACAATAACTGTGTCATTGTGCAGGGAAGCCGGGTCACAGTAGTTATTGTGCAGAATAATGAATGCTGTTTATTTGTGATGTGTCGTTCACTGCATCTGTGGGTGAGAACACACAGTCACTGTAATTTGCCTGGCCAGCAATCAAACTGATGTAAAATAACATCATCTGTTAAGCAAGTTAGCAGCCACAAAGAACTATTGACCTTTTTTTAATATAGAATATTTAATGAGAGACTTTGAATAATGGAAATGGAGGATGCAAGAACAGCTACCTAGTGTGTGTTGCACGTTAACCCCTATTTTGCAGTATATTTCCCGGTCAAGTTGACCTATACAGAAGCAAGGGACTGGGATTGAATGTCTGCTGTGGCTCAGAGTGGGAAGAGTTGCTTAAGCACAATAAATTATGGATGGATATGTGACATAAATGTCTGGAGTCAATTGAGAACCAGGCTTCATGGCTATATCTCTTTAATGAAATGTGGATTCTGAAAGCATCCCTGCTGGCTTTTTTCACCTACATAAGGAAAAGATAATTTGAATGTGATGGTGCTTACCTTAAGAGTTCTTGCTAAAGTAAAAGGAAATATTCTGCTGTTTTAAATAACATTGATGGGATTTTACAAGGATCTCAAGAGTGAGAGTTTGGCAGCTGATTATTTTCTTGACTCTCCACATCCTACAATTTCTCCCCATCCCACTGCCCATTTTCAAGTACTTCTCAGCTGTAGGACTGTTCCTTAATGTTGCTCATTAGAAGGGACTTGGGAAATGATTTTCAAAGCAGTTCATTTTATGCTTGTTTCTTCCAAGTTTTGTCAAATTTCTAATAAATATAAACCAAGTTATTGCTTAAAGCGAAGTTTAACCTGATTTATATGTACCTTTATTGTATTCCCTGCTGTCCTGCATAGTAGATGTCTAAATGATTCCTTTTCAGAAAACATTCTAACACAGTGATTTATACCATGTGAAGAAGAGACAGTAAATGATGTCCAGTGTCATAAGATTTTACAATTTCAGATCTTTTTCATGGTCCTGGAATTTAGAGATTATAAGGGGTTGCTATCTTGGGAGGGAGAAATAACCTAGGACAGATGAGATAACTTAACAATTATCTTACCTGTCCATTATAAGTATAATTCTTTTTTAAAATTTTAATTCAATATCAAAATAGTCTTAAAGTAATACCATAGATAATCCCACTTTTTTTTTTGTTAAGTTTATATATTTTTATGTGGTACAGAGGATTGAACCCAGTGCCTCACTCATGCGAAGCAAGCACTCAACTGCTGAGCCATAACCTCAGCCCTGAGAATCCCACTTTTAAATTTAAATAATATATATTCCGTGCAGAAAACTTGGGAAAAAAAAAAAAAAATATATATATATATATATATATATATATATATATATATATATATATATATATATATATAAAACTTTAAGCAATCACCAATCATCTCTGCATTGCCATGTAAAACACCTGTCATAATGTTTTGGTGTAGAGGCCCTTCTGCTAGTGTGTTTGTCATTTTTCCATTAACCTTATTTTCAGGTCAAGGTCATTTGGATGTACTAGTCATTTTAAATTTCTCCCAAGTACAAATTGGCATAAAAGATTTTTTATTCAACATGTTGTGGTGTTTATTGAAAATTAACCTAAAAAATATAGGACTGTGAATGGTTAATATTAGAACATTTTTGCACAGTTTCTTAAGTCTTCAAGTTTTTTTATTTAGTTTTTCTTTTGACACTGAACTTTTTTATTTTATAGTACTTAAACCTTTATTCAGAAATGGGAAATGTTTCTAATTTAGAAATTCAAATACATTTTATTTCATGAAGGCATTGACTTTAATCCAAGTAAGAATAATTTGCTTTCTCTTAATGGATGTTTAAATGGGACCTAATTCTCAAATTGGTTATTTTTACATATTTTTCCCTTAGATAAATGAAAACCAATTAAGATATTCTTATGAAAAGTTGATTTGTTTTTCTTTCTTTTAAAAAATCTCTTCCCTTTTTCCTTTTGACAAATGGACATCTGCTTGCATATAGCTAACTGCTGCTATTTTTTGCTTCTGTGACAGCTAGCCGATGGCGGAGTCTCTTCTCTTCAACGGCCTCACTGGCTTTTCCTTATAGTCCTGTTGCAAGACTCAGCCCTTATAGCAATGGCATTAATACTCCCAGCTTCTCTAAAACCTCAAATAAAGCAATACTAACACCTGAAAGAACAGGTAATATTTCAACTTCTTGACTAGTTGCTTGCTTTGCAATTCAGTCACTAAACTCAAACGTTCATCTTTCATTGAAAAGTTTGAGGGTAATCTTGATATAATGAAGAGTTTTGCTGCATCCTTATTTCAATATCGAAAGGCCTAGCATTAACATGTACTCTAACAGCACTGATCTCAATTGTGTGTAGGAGACTGTCTTCCCCTTTTACAAAAGCACACATATTGTTGTGTGTTTCCAAATGCCTGATGTGCTTATATAGTCAGTGGGTCAAACAACTAGTTTTTATAATGATTCAATTTTCCAAGATTGCAGGTCTTTATATCTTGTTTTTTTTTTGTTGTTGTTTTGTTTTTAATTTTTTGGGGGGAGTTTTTTTTTTTTAATTAAACTGGGGCTAGGTGGAAAAAATAGCCATAGTGCTATTTTTATAAGGTGAGGTCTCACCATTTCCTTGTTTATCTCAGCACTGGTGTGTTCTATTCCTATAGCTTTCTTCTATTTGGGTCCTTTCTTCTTTGGTTCTTGTATCTGAAGCCATTGCTTTTTTCACTTTTGTGTGTGGCTCCAAGTCTCCCGTGACTACTCACTGGTGTATATTATGAGGGTTTTGTATGTTTCTTTTTATGAATGTGTGCCTTTAACATGTGATAGTTTCCATTTTTGATACTACTGTATGTACCCACTAAAGAATGGGCTGGATTAAATTATAATTAAAAATTATATAAACCCTTATAGCAATACAGAAACATGTATGTATGATTAATTGAAAGTGTCCATAAATATGGATTTTCATACAATACCTTTAGATATTTGTGTCAGTGGGTTTTTTTATTGTGATTAAAAAACACGTGACAGTCTGGTTGTGTGGCTCGGTGGTAGAGCACTTGCCAGCATGTGCAAGCCCCTGGGCTTGCTCCCCAGTGCCACACACACAAAAAAATGACATGAAATTTTCCATTTAAAAAAAAATTTTTTTAGTAGGCAGTGCTGAGTGATTTTGTGTTTTAATTTTAAAACATGAATTTAAGGAACAGTATTCACATGGTTTTATTAGATATGAGTATGTGAAGATGTATTTACTGTCTTCCAAATCGTGATGTGTTGGTCATTTTTTGTGATGTTATGGAAACAGGAAAATAGTGCTACTCTATATGAACTGTAAAGCATATGGATATCAGTTCTTTAGATAACAAGCATGTTTCCTTTGTTTTAGGTTACAACTCCAGGGGCTCCCCTCTCAGTCCCCAGTCATCTATTGATAGTGAGCTGAGTACTTCGGAATTGGAAGATGATTCTATCTCCATGGGATATAAATTACAGGACCTCACTGATGTTCAGATCATGGCTCGTCTGCAAGAAGAAAGTATGTTCTTTTTAAATTAGGAAAGTGAGGTTTCCACTTGAAATACAAGTGGTGGGGGAAGATCAGGCACTTCTCCCAGGTAATGGGCAAGAAATTTGGATCTTTCTCATGTATCTTCCTTCATTATAGGTGAAGCTGTTTTGTGCTTCTTCCATTCATAAGAGCACCATGGGAGTTAGGCACACTTGTACTAAAAATACACTAATATATGGATGTTGTTGGTATGGCCTCTATGGAAACAGGTTGGCAGTTACCTAAAGAAACAAAACACGCAGCTTTCTTGGCTCAGTAGCCTGTTCTCTTGAGCATTTATCCCAGAGCATTGGAAATTTATGTTTATACAAAATCCTGCAAATAAGTATTCTTATCAGTTTTATTTGCAATAGCTTCAAACTCTGAAATTCATATAGATGCTCTTCAGTAAGTGAATGCTTAAACAAATTGTGGTATATCCATAACATGGAGTACTACTTGGCCATACAAAGTTACCATTGATACTACATCTTAGATGAGCTTCAGGGAATCATGCTGAGCGAAGAAAGATGATTTTTCAAGAGATGGAATATTGTATAATTCCATTTATATGACATTCTGAAATGGCAGAATTTTAGAAATAAGGACAGATTAGTTACTGAGGATGAAAATGGGGTGTGGGATCTCAGAAAGGGGGAGAAAATGTAATTATAATAAGATAAAACAAGGGATTTTTGTGATATTGGAACTGTTCATTATTTTGACTGGTAGTAGATATACAAAGCTATAGGTAATAAAACTGTAAGAACCTAATGCATGCATACATACATGAATAAACTGGGAAAATATTGAATAAGATGGGCAGAGTATAATCACTGTTGATACCCTGGTTATCATGCTCTTCAGTAATTTTGCGAAATGTTACCATTGGGGAAATTTGCCACCATTATTTCCTACCAGTATGTGTGATTCTAAAGTTATCTTTTTTTTTTAATTTCAAAGTTTTTTTATTCTTAACGAGAATTCATTTTGACATAAGTATGAAAGCATTTGCTCTAATTCAGTCCCCAATACTTGTCCTTCTCCTCTCCTCATCATTTTCCCCTCTTCTCTATTCTATTGGTCTTTTTCTACATTATCTTAAACATACAATTAAAAATGCATTGATACACCTCAAGGTAAATAATTGTCAAAGAATAATAGATCGTTGGACATGGGACCATTTATCACTAGTTCTGCAATAAAATTATAACAATTGGTGTAAACCACTTCAAAGGCATTAACCCTGTCAAAGGGCACAGTAAGATCTAGATCACACAAATGGGCTAAACTTGTTTTGGGATTGTGTTTTCAGGTTAACAGAAACTTGGCTAAGTGTCATTTAAGCATATCAGTTTCCTGCTTTCAGAATTGGTCATGGCTATTATGGGAAACATGGTAATGCTTTTGCAGGATTTAATAAGATACATTTTGAGGGGAAAAGTAGTTATTTTATATGATTATTAGCAATAAATTTAAATTCTCATTTTAAAAAATTAAGGCTAAAAGATTGGATGTCAGTTTCAGAAGTTAAGTAGTTGGGGATAGACTGCTTTAAAAAAATGGTTCAAGTTAAATCATGAACAACTCACAGTTTGAGAATTTCTAGATCATTATCATGCAGGATGACCTAAAACTGAAGTATTGAAGCATCAGTGGGCTTTGAAAGAGATAATATTAGTAACTAAAAAGAATAAAAGAGAGATGACCTTGTTAGAAAATATTTGTGCCTTGGGTTTTAAACTTTTCCTTCAACTTTGAAAGTTGACTATAGAGATTTCTTTCTTGAGCAGAGTTTTGACTATTTCAGTTCTTCTAACTTATAGAAAACTAAGGATGAATATTTTTTTCCTGAATTTTATTACTTAAATATCTCCAGATTTGAAAGGGAGTCATTTAGGGAAATTGATAGATATGTATTGATAGAGCCATAGCAGGTACATTTAATCTTCACTGGAATTGGGGCAGTCTTTTTTGCAACACTGAATTACCTAATATTAGGTATCTGCTTGGTAAGTAAGTGTATTTGTGTTTGGGGGTATTTTGTTAACTAAGAAAAAGATAAGGAGTCTGTATTTGAATAATTTTTTTGCACAAATTTTCATCATATATTTCATTAATTGTAATTAGCGAGATTGAAATTATAAGATAACAGCATTTGTTGTTGTGTTATAGGTCTCAGGCAAGATTATGCTTCCACTTCAGCATCTGTGTCGAGACATAGTTCCAGTGTGTCGCTGAGTTCAGGAAAAAAAGGGACATGTAGCGATCAAGAATATGATCGATACAGTGTGGAGGATGAAGAAGAATTTGATCATTTGCCACCACCTCAGCCCCGTCTTCCAAGATGTTCACCTTTCCAAAGAGGCATTCCCCACTCACAGACTTTCTCCAGCATTCGGGATTGTAGGAAGAGCCCCAGTTCCCAGTATTTTCCTTCAAATAATTACCAGCAACAACAGTATTATTCACCTCAAGCCCAAACTCCAGATCAGCAACCAAATAGGACCAATGGAGGTAGGTTGTGCTTTATGGGTCAAATGAATAAGTGGCCAGTGTTTCACAGATTTAATTTCATCTTCAAGACCTTATCAGTTTGGTGTAAATTTGCATTTCCAGTTGACCAGCTTTTCTGATTGTGTTTCCCAGATTCATAGATTGATGGCTTCATAAAAACCACCCTGATGTTGCTGGCCTTGGATGAGTTATAAACGTGGAAGATCTTTATGTTGTTGCTCCTCTACCTGTAGGAGAGGCAGGGCGTGTGGTGTGAGATCCTGCTTTGTTCTTCACCCTTCACCCATCCTCCAGTGCCTACTCCTAGCACTGAGTAATGGGAAAAGTGTGGATGATGATCTCAGAGTGGACTCAGTTTTTGCATCCAGATTTAGGGGAAGTTTGGGATGTGTTTTGATTTCCTAACATCTGGAATTAAGATGTATATAGCAGTAGGATTATGGAGGTTGAGATTTTTGTGGTGTTTGGAAGTTAACCTGTCCTAATGTCAAATATGGTGGGTTGGAGTATGTGTTATTCTTTTATATATATTTTTTCTGTCTTCTTTATCCTTCATCTTCACTCCCATGCTCAGGAGTTAGACTTCTTGACTTCCAAGAACTATAGGGAGAGTAGTCATGTAACATTTTTAAGCCTGGTGTGTTTTTGTACTAATGATCAACCAGACCCTCACGTGCAAATGCCATGCAATATGGAGAAACTAACCACTTAAAATTTTGTATTAAACATTTATAGCCCTTAATTATTATGTTGTACCATTTCTCAGCGTGATCCAATGGTATTTAACAATCTTGCTAGGGCAAATACACATTATATTAGTGATCACCTGTTGCACATTTTTAGTTTTTAAAACCTTTTCTTCCTCTCTACTTGTATCATTTTGCTAATAAAGAGATCATTTAAAAGTTGGGTCATAATTTGCTGTATTTTCCAATTTCAAATTTAAAAGAATGTTAGCTAAGGAATGTCATAGTGACTAAAATGTAAAAGGTCGTAATACCAGCAAAAGGGTATACGTCAGAAGTGAGAGACGGTGCACTTGGAGTTGCAGCTTGTTAGTCAGATGTTGCAGAACAATGTGGTAGAGTCAGGCAGGTACAAGCCCTGCTTCTTAATTAGTATTGTCAGTGGGGACGTTTTCTTCTATGCCGCTGTTTGTTGCACATTAGAAAAGTGGTATCTGCTTTCATGAAACACCATTTTGGAAAGGATTAGGTTACTTTGAAGTAACTCCTCATAGCAAGGTGGAGATGAGTTATAGTTCAGGGTCTGTAATAGTTTTACATTTCTTGTATGGTTTCTGCATACAAAGGAGAATGGAATGCAAGGGTAGTTTTCTAGAGACCACTTCTGACTAATGAGTTCAGTGGTTGGGAGCAGAGGCTTTGCAGTCCAGTAGGCCCTGAGTCCCAGTCCTGTCCTTACCATTTGGCCCTTCTACATCCGGGTTTTTCAAGCCTCTGAGCTTTGGTTTCCTTAGCCATAAAATGTGGACAAGATAATATCTATATCTCAGAAAACATCTGTGATTTTGCATCAAACCATCTGGTATGTATTCTCCCAACCTGAATATGCTACAAGGAATAAATTAAATAGTGAATGTTATGTTGCCTTGAGTGGATGTGCTGAATAAAATTGGCCTCCCATTCCACCCAACCTTTTTAAATTTTTAAAAACATATGGCTTCAACCGATGTGATTCTGCAGTCTGTATATGGGGTAAAAATGGGAGTTCATAACCCACTTGAATCAAATGTGTGAAATATGATATGTCAAGAACTATGTAATGTTTTGAACAACCAATAATAAAAATTAAAAAAAAACATATGGCTTAGATATGAGCCTTCATTTATTATCAGATATCATTTCAACCAAATTATAAGGATAGTAACTTTAAAACTGATATATCCAATGGTTTTCTAAATTACTAAAATAATATTGATAGAAGATAATTATTAGCATTTCAATAAATTGAAAATAAGGTAGAAATATATCTTTATATTTACTGCTTCTATAGCTCCTATATAGTTCTTGGTATGTTTCTCTAAGTCATAGAATTAAAAGTAGCATATTTGGAATGGTTTGTCGGATATCAAAAATAACTAACACTTGCAGGTTCATTGACAACGTTCTGTACTTTGAGGTATAGCAGGGGTCATTAGTGGTGTGATGTGGTCATTGGTGGTGTAGCCACCTCCCCTGTCCCCTGTGTTGACTAGAAGGCTGGGGCTGGCTGCTTGGTGGGTAACTAAGTCTCTCCTCAATTCCTGAAGATTCCCGAGTCTTTGTTCCATGGAGTGGTGAGTCTATTACCCCTTGGCTCTGAGCAAACTTATTTGCATTCTTTCTTTGGTCTGTTCCTCCAATTTTCTGTTGCGTCTCAGTCCTTGAAGATTAAATTCTTGATTTCTTGGGAAGATAAAAACCAGAGCATTGCTTTTGATTCCTTGAACTTTGAAGTATGTGTAGTTATTAATACAGTCTAAGTTGTTTGACAGGGAAGTGAACCTCATTTTCAAATGCTCAGGCAAAGCCTGGATCTCACATCTTCGCTCCAAGAGGCATGGTATCCTAATCTTTATATTTGGAAGGCTTTATTTGTAAGGGCATATTTCAGGATTATAGATTTGAAAAACTGAGTTGGTATTTAAGTGTGTGTAAAGATTGGTTTTGAAGACTCCATCTGGATTAAGATTGGAGATATAACAAAGAATAATGCGTGAACCTTATTGACTAGATAGTGGTTTTGGGGGAAATTTTAAGGGAAGACTTTCTTGAGATGTTTGGAAATTTTTGTGTATGGGTTTTGATGTTATTTTGCTTGTATGTGATGAAAATATTGTGGTTCTATAGAATTATTCTTAGGATATTCATATGCATTCAAAGTGTCAAGATGCCTGCAGCTTTTATAATGTTTAACTAAAGCAAACAAATGTTTTCGCTTTGCCATATTTAATTCATCTTCACATATACAATCAGTAGATCTAGCTAGAAAATATTCAACTGTTTGTTATCATACTATTTCAATATTTCTAAATATTTGAAAACTTTTATGGTAGATGGAGAGAAATTTTAAAAGAATTATAAATTTAAGAATTAGAATCTCAGTTTTCTAATTAATAGCATATAATTATTTCCCTCTTTGTCCTTGCTGTTTAAAAATATGGAGTGAAAGTAACTTAGTGTCATTTGAAGCTTACTTCATGGCCGCATTTGAGAATGGGAGTCAGAGGGATTTGAATCTAGGTATTTTCAAAATACCTAGATGTAGATGATAAGAATTTATCCCTTTTAAGTCCTCATTTCCACCACATACCTTCTACTTGCACATGCATGCATAATACTTGCTGAATGTATTAAATGTCTGCTGAATGGGGCTAGGAGCTTTAATAGGAATATGAGGGTATTAGATATACGATTAGTAAAAATTGACCTTAGGGATGGCTGGGGATGTAGCTCAGTGGTAGAACACTTGCCTTGCATGCACCAGGCCCTGGGTTTGATCTCCAGCATCACAAAAACATTTTTTTTTTTTTAATGACAAATCAAGCCTCAAGGAGTTATAGGAGGTCCTGTTCCCCCCAACCCCCATTAAGGCTTAGCTTTTTGAGTTTGATTTACTCACAGTTAACTGTGGTCAGAAAATATCAAATAGAAACTCTCAGAATTAAATAATTTATAAATTTTAAATGATGTTCTTATAGTATATTCTTATGTATAGTAAGGATTAACAACAACTTAATTTTTATTAAACTTTATCATAGGTGTGCGTGTACAGGAGAAAGAAGTTTGGTATTTGTGTGTTTTGGTACTGTGGACCCCTAGTTGGGAGGGATCCCTGAGGATAAGAAAAAAATACTATAATGAGGAAAATTGCCAAGAAATTAGCAGTCAACAGCAGTATCTGAGTGTTATTTAGAAGTGAGCATGGAGAGTGAGGGAATATGTAAGTCATGGATACCTCAGCTAGGTGGTGTCTGAGCTCCTGTGAGGGGGGATAAATATGCTAATTATTTAAGTATTTGTGAGAGTTAGCAAATTGAGTAAAACATTTTTATGGTTTTCTGTCATAGCACTAAATTTTCTTATTATACTTTATTATACTTACTGTATGAGAATGCTTATAATACTTGTCTGTTCCCTACACTACCCCATGGGGTGAAAGTTACTGGACAAAGTCAGAGTTGATGAGTCTAAGTAATTTAGAGGGAGCAGGGTGTGCAGCAGGAGGAAGAGGAGATGAGTCTGGCTTGTCCTTGAATGCATTTGGTTTAGAATTCAAGCTTATCATTGGTTTTCTGATTTAGCGTGAAAGAAAATGACCCTAAGCTTGGATGCCCTGGTATTTTGGGATATTTATTAATAAAGATATCTTGTAGAATTTAAGTAAGGAAAAAAAAGGTATTATAATGGTTTGTGATCTTCCAAAAGTTTAACTGTACCTTTTTAAATGCTATCCATTTAATATTTAATTTATTTCAATTGGAAGAAACTAAGGTTAATTTTAAATTTCAATTTATTTTAGGTTTTGTTTTTTCCCCCCTTAGCATCAATAGTGGAAAAAACGCTGAGGAAAATCCAGTTTAGACCACAAACTCAATGAGAATTGGGGCCTATGTCTGTTTTATGTATTGTGGTATCCCAAACATCTTAGAATGCCTTGCAATAAATATTCCTTCCCTTGTTTGTTCCTTCTTTCCACAGAATGGGGAAGGATGGAATGGAGGGACCATCGTGCTCACACTATCAGAGTGCCCTCCTGTGGTTGGGAGCTGGCTGAGTGGTTGGTTGGGGTCACTGGCATTGGAAGAGTTCACTAAATGTTAGGCATAATTAACAGGACTTGGAGTCTAGGGTGGAGAGAAAAGATTCATTTTGGGAAACTTTTAGTAATGTAGAAGAAAATGTGTGAATGGAAGAAAGAAATGAATCTAGTTTTGTACTTGAACAGGGTTTGGCTTAGAGTTCATATATACTGTTTGTTTTGTGAGCTTGAGTGACCTGATACAGGCACTGTAGTCTTGGGCAGTGGGGGTTGTATATTAATAAAGAAAAAACTGCCTTCTAAATTTGTGCTACTCCTTATTTCAAACTGAACCAGGTTGAGATTTGTGTGTGACTCTGCTTCCTCCTAGTGGCCACAGACACACATGGCAAGGAGAAAGAGATCCAAGCTTTCTCTTGGTCTTTGCAATCTCTTTGTTGGTGCACTAAAGAGTAAAGTTAGCATTCTCAAAAGTTCACATGGTCCTGTTTGTGCGATGAGTGGATATCTAAAGACATCTCACATTGAACTTTCACTAATTTGTTCCATTTTGATATGTTGGCAAAAAATTTGGCAAGTGTTAGTTTTGACTCTCCTAGGTTTTATTTATTTATTTTTTATTTTTTTTTAAAATATTTTTAGTTGTTTTTTTTTCTTTTATAATTTTAATTTGTTATATATGACAGCAGAATGCATTACAATTTATATTACACATAGAGAGCACAATTTTTCATATCTTTGGTTGTATATAAAGTATATTCACACCATTCCTGTCTTCATACATGTATTTAGGGAAATGATATCCATCTGATTCCACCATTTTTTTTACACCCCTGCCCCCTCCCTTCCCCTCCTACTCCTTTGCCCTATCTGGAGTCCGTCTACTCCCCCCCATGCTCTTCTCCCAACCCCACTATGAATTAGCCTCCTTATATCAGAGAAAACATCCAGCATTTGATTTTTTGGGGGGACTGGCTAACTTCACTTAGCATTATATTCTCCAACTCCATACATTTACCTGCAAATGCCATGATTTTTTTTCGATTTTATTGCTGAGTAATATTTTATTATGTATATATACCACATTTTCTTTAACCATTCATTTACTGAAGGGCATCTAGGTTGGTTCCACAATTTAGCTATTGTGAATTGTGCTGCTATAAACATTGATGTGGCTGTGTCCCTGTAGTATGCTGTTTTTAAGTCCTTTGGGTATAGACCCAGGAGAGGGATAGCTCCCTCAGGTCAAATGGTGGTTCCATTCCCAATTTTCCAAGAAATCTCCATACATTTTTCCATATTGGCTGCACCAGTTTGCAGTCCCACCAGCAGTGTATGAGCGTACCTTTTTCCCCACATCCTCACCAACATTTATTGTTGTTTGTGTTCTTTATAGCTGCCATTCTGACTGGAGTGAGATGAAATCTTAGAGTAGTTTTGATTTGCATTTCTCTAATTGCTAGTCTCCTAGGTTTTAAAATAAGTTTGTAATGTCTACTTTTGTTTTAAATTAAATAGCTGTAAGATTGTTTTCAACCTTAGTTGACATAATTTCATCCACTTATTGAGTAGGAACAAACAGGTAGCATCTGATTAGATAGGTGCCATCTCTTTTTATAGGACACATACTTTCTTTTAATAACAAGCGATTAGGTGAAACTCTTCTGGTTGGAGAGTATGTTTTCCGATAGAAGAGGTTAATTCTCTGTTACTTTGTTCATTATGCACATGATGCTTTTTGTTATTGAGCAAATATGTTTTTATTTACTTTTGAAAACAAGTGTTTTAGTTGGCATGGAATTTGTTACTTTTAAAAAAATTTGTTTTGTAGTTGTAGATGAACAGAATGACTTTATTTTATTTTTATATGGTGCTAAGGATCAAATCCAGTGCCTTACACATGCTAGGCAAGTGCTCTGCCACTGAGCTACAGCTACAGCCCTGAAATTTAGTTATTTTAAAATTAGTAAAATTCTTTTCTCTTCCAGATAAGCTCCGAAGAAGTATGCCTAATCTAGCCCGGATGCCAAGTACTACTGCTATTAGTAGCAATGTTAGTTCTCCAGTCACCGTGCGGAACAGTCAGAGTTTTGACTCAAGCTTGCATGGAGCTGGAAATGGAATTTCAAGAATACAATCTTGTAGTAAGTTTAATAAATTTTAATTTTATTACAATTTTTAACTAGTTGTAACACCATTAAGGAAAACAACTTACTATTCCAATTCTTCTTTTTAGAACTTTTTCTCCTTGTCTTGTAACTTTTCTGTATTTTGCCACTACAGTTGAGTTATATTTTCACCAGTGCCTATGTTCCCAAGTAATAACACTCAATTACATACAGGCCTTTAATATCCAATGCTAGCAGACATATTAAATGGTCATTAATTTATCCATACTGTATAAAAATAACCTCTTTTTTCTTTGTAGAGTCTCCTTTTTCTAGCTGTCAGCCTGATACTTTTACTTTGAATAAACACATTAATTTTGTCTAGCTATTGCTTTGGTCTTGTTGTTCACCATTCTGTAGCATTTCTACAGAAGTGTGTGGACAATAGTTTTTATTTGCTACATTTCAGTACATCTCTATCTGTTCTACCCATCAGTAAGCATTAAACATGGTGCTCCAGTTTGTGTGAGGATTTGGTGGTTCTAGGGTTTTTTCCCTGTTCCTACACATGCTCTTCCTATAGGTTGTTGGGGTTAAATTTTAGACAGGTGAAATGACAATTTGCCTGAGGCCAGGCAGATGGAAGAACATAGATTTCAAACAGGTCTGATTACTCTGGGAGTTTATGTTTTTAACTACTATGATGTTCTGACTCCAAATTCTGTTCTTCACTACCTGACATTGTTCTCCCTCCCTTTTCATTCACTTTACTTCTATTTGCTTTCAAAATACAACCCAAATGCCAGCCCTTCAGAAAATCTTCATTTCTTCCTTGATGACCCTAACACATTCTCCTAAATATCACCCAAATAAGTGTAGAATAGGTAGATTTTTGGTGCTTATTTCTGTTATTCATTATACAGGTTGAGCATCCCTAATCCAGAAGTCCAAAATCTGAAATGCTTCAGAATCTGAAAAACTTAAATGCTGACATGATGCCACAAGTGCATTATATACCTTGGGACTTTGTTTCTTACACAAAATTATTCCCAGATATATATTCCCAAACCTGGAAAAATACAAAATCCAAAACGCTTTGATTTGAGTAAAGGCTACTCAACCTGCATCATGCTTTGTCAGTATGTTTGTCTTCCTTACCAGATAAGCTTCCTCTGGGCCCGAGAGGTAGTGTATTTGACTTTCTTTTCCCAGCGACTGGAATATTGCTTTAACATAATGAACTCAGTGAATGCTTGCATGAATGCTTGCCATGGAGTTATATCTTAGGGCTTGACCTGTTGAATATTTGAATTAGTGATTTATATAAAGACACAGAGACAATCTGTGACTTTAGTAGTGTCTTGAAACTGAAATGACTGTGAAATTTATGTCATGAGCTTAATCAGTGGACCAAATGTATCATGAAGAAATTTAAAAGGAATGTACAGTTCTGTATTCGAGTTACAGAAATCAACAATACAAACATAGGACAGGAGGAATGTGACTTTGACAATAAAAAATATGATGCCAATTAGGAATTTTTATTGAGTCCAACTCAGTGTGGTTAATAGCATATTTGAGTGCCAGGAAAACCTGTAACCCAAAATAGAATAGAATGTATAAGAAGAAGAGTGTCCAGCTTTGGGCTGGGCTTGTGGCTCAGTGGTCGAGCACTTGCCTGGCACATGTGAGGCACTGGGTTTGATCCTCAGTACCACATAAAAATAAACAAATAGAAATAAAGGTATTGTGTCCATCTACAACTAAAAATATAAAAAAGAAACAAAAAGAGTGTCTAGCTTTGAGTAAAGTGCTCAAAAAATAAAACATATCAAAAGAACATAGGAACCGGTTTGAAGAAATTCTCAGTGACCAAATCTAGGACAATTTGAGCCACAGAATAAATGATTATATAATAATGGATCATAATTGAAAGAATGAAATATAAATCCATGAGTTCATACTGAAGTAAATAAATAAATGGAAAAGAGGGGAAGTTCTTTACAGTAAAATTCCAATTAGCATATCTAAAAGAAATGAAGAAAATAGAAAAATTATTATTTGTAAGTCAAGCATAATGCTTAGGAAATCCCCAAGAAGTTGTGTCATTGTGTAACAGAAGGTCAGTCATAACTTTTGGTTTCCAGACTTGGGTTGCTGCTCTAGTATCCCTGCCCACTCCAAGCCTTGCTCTTTATCCATGCTTTCTCAGTTTCTGTCATGAAGACTTCTGGTTGTGGGCCATTTTGCTTTCAGAAAGGAGCCGAGGTTAGGTAGAGAAAGTTGGAAAGGTAGTATGGTATGGAAAGACATAGTTGTAGTTGAGACCTGAGTTTGGGTCTTTTCGTAATCATAAACTGTGGGCAAGTTATATTCTGTTTAATTCTTGATTTCTCATTTGTAAATAGGATTATGCCTATTAATTTTAACCAGTTTTTCTTATCAGTTCTTTTTTTTTTTTTTATCAATGGCAGTTATCTGTCTTGTATGTATGAGAAATAACACTGCTGAGAATCTATTTCTGAAGTGTTCTATAGTTTTATTTCAGATGAAATTGATTGGAATTTCACTGAATTTTGTGAGAATAACAATAGCAGGTGTAACCTGGAATGGCCAGTCCTTTGTTGATTTAGGTCTTCTTTAATGTGTCTTAACAATGTTTTGAAGCTTGTTATGTAGAGATTCTATATATGAACCTAAAATTATTTCTAAATATTTGGGTTTTTTCTAATTTTTTTTTTTTTTTTAGTTGTAGAGGAACATAATATCGCCCATTTATTTATTTATTTATTCATTCATTCATTTTTATGTGGTGCTAAGAATTGAACCCAGTGCCTCACACATGCTAGGCAAGTGCTCTACCACTGAGCTATAACCCCAGCCTCTTTTTTTTATGTTTTTATAAATATTATTTTTTAAATTTTAGTTTTTCCTTATTTGCCAATATTTAGAATACAATTAACATTTATGTTTTGATATTGTATCCAATAGGCTTGGTAATTAAATTCATTTTTCCTAAGGTGATGGAATTTGATATTTTCCCAACATAATATGCATATGATCCCTAAAACATGTTCAGAGGGTTTTAATAAAACCTTATATGAAAGAACCCAACCGTCCATCATCAGGAGAGATTGTGACATTTATACAGTGGAATACTACATAGCCATGCATCAGCATAAATGACTGAGACACAAGAGAGAGCGTATCATGTGATTCCATTCATGATGAAGTTCAGGGCAGGAATAGCCAGTCTGTGATGATCAAAGTAGGAACAAGTTACCTCTGGGGAGTATTGCCTCTAGGACTCCTGACAGAACCCCTGAGGCTCTGGTGATACTGTGTATCTCGGGATGGGGAGTGGCTACAAAATGTCTTTGCTTTGAAGATTCACTGAGCCATAGACTTAATATTTACATAATTTTTCTTTTTTTATGCGTCAAAAGAAACTGAACCAAATTCATATACAGACTTTATTTTAATTAAGACTTTATTTTTTGAATATAGTAACATTTTCTACAAGGTTTGATTCATTTTATTCTTTGGAGAAAAATATCACAACATCTTAAAATTTTCTGTCTAACAGTTTATTGCTTTTTAATGTGAAACAATTGTATAATGTTGGGAGAGTGAAGACATGAAGTTTTTATGAATAGCTGTCCAGAGAGGTCTCTTCATGTGAGATTTTGCTGCTGATATAAAGATAATATAATAGCTTATACTCGTTAATTGGGTGCTTACTAAGTGCCAGGCACTCTTCTAAGACTTTAAGTATATTAATTTATTTAATCTTTAAAATGACCTTATGAGACAAGAAAATGTCATAATAAATATTCTTTAAAGAATATGTTTGTAGGGCTGGGGTTGTGGCTCAGCGGTAGAGCGCTCACCTTGTACGTGTAAGACCCTGGGTTCGATCCTCAGCACAACATACAAATAAATGAATAAAATAAAGGTATAAAAAAAGACAAAAAAAAGCTTTTTTTTTTTTTTAAAGAATTTGTTTGTAGTAAGCTATTTGTACCTACAGATATCATTTCTGTCTTCCTTTCTCTAATTGTAACTCTTAGATTGTCTCCTTGTTTTATTTCCATTAAACCATCCCCAGGGCAACCCTCAAGAAATCCTAATGTCTTCCAGGCAACCAAGGAAACATTTTTCTAGTAAGAACTCAGATTATAAAATTCATTGAAGGAAAGAAGGCTGTGCTTAGAACTGGCTTTATATATACAGTTGACCTTTGAACGATACCAGTTTGAACCATATGGGTCCACTTATGCATGAAATTTCTTTTTTCTTTTCTTTCTTTCTTTTTTTTTTTTTTTTGAGATTTGTGGAAAGTATGAAAGAAATTTGCAGAATAATCATATAGTTTAGAAATATAAAAAAAATTAAGCAAAAGGTATGTGAGTGCATAAAATGATGTAGATAAGTCCATTTTTATCACTACCATAAAATATAAATGTCTCTTATAAAAAGTTAAAATTTACCTTTTTCCTCACATCCTCATCAATATTTATTGTTATTTGTATTCAATAGCTGCCATTCTGACTGGAGTGAGGTGAAATCTCAGTGTAGTTTTGATTTGCATTTCTCTGATTACTAGCAATGATGAACATTTTTTTCATATATTTGTTGATTGATTGTATATCATCTTCTGAGAAGTATCCATGTTCTTGGCCCATTTATTGATTGGGTTGTTTGTTGTTTTGGTGATTAGTTTTTTGAGTTCTCTATATTCCCTAGAGATTAGTGCTCTATCTGATTTGTGAGGGGTAAAGATTTGCTCCCAAGATGTAAGCTCTCTGTTCACCTCACAGATTGTTTCTTTTGCAGAGAAGAACTTTCAGTTTGAGTCCATCCCGTTTATTGAGTCTTGATTTATTTTTTATTTTATTTTATTTTAATTCTTGCACCAAAGGAAGAAGTTAAGGAAGTTTGGGCCTAATCCTACATGATGGAGATTGGGGCTTACTTTTTCTTCTACTAGATGCAGGGTCTCTAGTTTTATTTCTAGGTCCTTGATCCATTTGAGTTTGGTGAGAGGGGTTTAATTTCATTTTGTTGCATATGGATTTCTAGTTTTCCCAGCACCATTTGTTGAAGAGGTTTTTGGTGCCTTTGTCTAATATAAGATAATTATAATTTTGTGGGTTAGTCTCTGTGTCCTCTATTCTGTACCATCGGTCTACCAGTCTGTTTTGGTGCCAATACCATGATGAAGCCAATATAGAAAGCAGTATAGAGATTTCTTGAAAAATTGGGAATGGAACCATCATTTGACCCAGCTATCCCTCTCCTCAGTCTATACCCCAAGGACTTAAAAATAGCATACTACAGGGACACAGCCACATCAATGTTTATAGCAGCACAATTCAATAGATGAATGCATAAAAAAAAGTGGCATATATACACAATGGAATATTACTCAGCAATAAAAGAAAATAAAATCATGGCATTTGCAGGTAAATGGATGGGATTATAGAAGATAATGCTAAGTGAAGTTAGCCAATCCCAAAAAACCAAATGCTGAATGTTTTCTCTGATATAAGGAGGCTGATTCATAGTGGGTTAGGGACGGGGCGCATGGGAGGAATAGATGAACTCTAGATAGGGCAGAGGCGTTGGAGGGGAAGGGAGGGGGCAGGGGGTTAGAAATGATGGTGGAATGTGATGCACATTATTATCCAAAGTACATGTATAAAGACACAAATTGGTGTGAATATACTTTGTATACAACCAGAGATATGAAAAATTGTGCTCTATATGTGTAATAAGAATTGTAATGCATTCTGCTGTCAAATATAAGTAAAAAAAAAATTAATTAAAAAAAGTTAAAATTTATCAAAACTTACCAACATCAACACTTATAGACCACACCCAGTCTCATTCAGTAGAAAGAAGTGTAAATGAACATAAAGATGTAGTATTAAATCATAGCCTCATAAAAATATCTGTTGTGCATCACTGTATTACTGTGATCATTTACTGACCTCCTCCTGTGGCTGTAGTGGTGAGCTCAGGTTGTTAGTAGTATTCTTGAAAAATGCCCTGGGACACTGATCGTCTCCACTTGAGCAGTTCCTCTCTCCAGTAAATTGTGCATCTTGTAAAAAGTAACCCCTTGTGGGTTTCAAATAGTTTTTACTGTGTATATAATACATATCACATACAAAGTAGTTATGAATGACTGTTATTGGTAAGATTTCACATAGGTCAAGAGCAGCTACTAGTTAAATTTGGGGGAGATCAGAAGTCATACTTGGATTTTCAACTGCATGGGGATTGGTTTGTGTACATGCACACACTGTCCACATGTCGGCTCTAATTAGGCATTTCACAGCGTTGGCTATTGATAGGAGGCTCTTGTCAAGGGTTAGGATTTCCTAATGCTGAATGTTATCTGGAACCTGTATGTCATTTACCTCCTTTTAGACAATATAGGCTCCTCTGAATATAGTACATGTTTCCTGAGTTGGATGGCAGCAGAGGTTTCCTTATATGAGTATTGTTTTCTCTTCTAGTTCCATCACCAGGACAGATTCAACATAGAGTCCACAGCGTGGGACATTTCCCAGTGTCTGTCCGGCAGCCTCTTAAAGCCACAGCCTACGTGAGTCCAACTGTTCAAGGCAGCAGTAACATGCCTTTATCCAACGGCTTACAGTTGTATTCCAGCACAGGAATCCCTACCCCAAACAAAGCTGCAGCTTCTGGGATCATGGGCCGCAGCGCACTTCCAAGACCTTCATTGGCAATAAATGGGAGTAACCTGCCTCGGAGCAAAATTGCACAGCCTGTTAGAAGGTAGGCCTGTTGGTTTATATAACTTCATTTGCAGTTTAAGTTTGAAACTGCTCCAGGAACCCCCTGACTTGCTTTGACTCAGTTTAACTCAGCAGGTCACTGCCCTGGAGGACATGCCTTGTGTGGCCAGGTCCTCTTTTCTGATCTCATCTTCTTCTGTAACTCCATACTCTTTTCACTTTTAAGACACTACTTGCTTTAGCTTGAATTTACCAGGTAAGGCCTATTTCCTGAGCTTTGGTAGTTTCTTCCCACTCTGAGTTACCTGCATGGCTTGCTTCCTGTCTCCTTCAGGTCCTTGCTCACATGACACCACTGTCCAAAATTGTAAGCTCCATGAAGGTGGAGGGTAATTGATTCTTTGGTTCACTGTCACATACTCCCAGTGCCCAGCACAGGGTAGGATCTTAAGTATGTATTAATTGAATCAATCATTTTTATATCGAAATGTGGAAACGTTTTGTATGCATATGCATATTCTCTCCCCACACTTACGATTTAAAAATCATCTTAGTGATACTCAGTATGGGCTTTATCAGCTTATATTGGTAAGTTTGATATGTTCTAGGTAGAGTGGTCTTTTTTCCCTTCAAAATTCCAGATTACCTGCAGAAGTCATGTTAGACAAGCTCATGGTCATGTTGTATCCTTCTTGAACTGGACATTCCAGAATGTCCAGTTGAGGAGAGATTGATGATGAGAAAATAAATACAAACAACTCTTACGAGAAATGAGGATACGAAAGAAGAGAGGGAGGGAACCATAGTGAAAGTTTGAAAGGGATGTTGGAACAGTAAATTTTTCTTCTTTATGCATTTTTATAAGCTTTTTATTTTCTGATTAGAAGTCATCATTACTCAGAACATAAACAATTCAGAAACTATTGCAAAACAGAAGAGAAAATAAAGACTGACCCATAATCTTACTACCCAGACAGAAATCATCTGGTTATATGTTTGTTCAATAAATTCTGGCTTATTTCCCTTAGTAAATGCAGAGCTGTGTCTTGTTCATCCTTGAAAAGAATTACATAATTTGACCTATATAGGTTATTGTGGACCATCCATTTATCCTTGTATATGTCTCCAAACTGAAGCCCTGGAAAAGTTGCCAGATTATAAGAGAGAGTCTGTTTTTCCAAACTAAGGAAATATCACATATTATCATTCTTTTATTATCATTCTTTTAACATTCTTTGCAATGTGATAGGCAAATCTTTGATTATTAATAAGGTTGAAATTTTCTTTATGTTCGTGTGCTATTTATATTCAGTGAAATTGTCATTTATGTTTTTTAGGCCATTTTTCTATTAAAGAGTTTATCTGTTTCTTTCTGATTGAAAAAAAAAACAAAAACAACTTATACATTGCATAGCAGATTTACTTGTATACATATGACACATGCTGTGAAGGCCCAGAAATGTGAAAGGTACATTTGGGACTGCTCTGCCAGTAGCTTGTCATTACTGAAGGAAGAGCATTGATGGGAGAGATGATCAAAGCAAGTGATGTCACTCGTGGGATTATTAACAGTCTGTTTCCTCTTTTCAACCCTTTATAGTTTCCTGCAGCCTCCAAAGCCTCTGTCTTCACTCAGCACACTGAGGGATGGAAACTGGAGAGATGGTTGCTACTGATGCAGTTTTATGTACCCTTGAAGAATGGGAAAGAAGTGAAAAATGAGGGTTGTGTTACCTAGCTGGCTGGGTAACGGCGGACGTTGGGATATTCTTTCCCTTTTGCATTTTAACATATGTCCTGCGTTGTTTTTCAATGGACCAATCACCAGAGACTAATTATTGCACTTAAATATTTGCCTGAGATACTGCAACATTCTCAAACCCGTGGTTGCAGTATTGTGACACTTAGATCTAGGAAGTTTTTGTAGAACTGCTCTGTACCTGAATACTTTTTGAGAGAATTGAAATGTATCAATAATGCTTTGCCATATGAGGTTTTTTTTTTTTTTTTTTAAAGTAACTTGTTCAATTTACTTAAGTGTTCTAAACATCTTTCCATTACATGTTCTGTATTTTAATACATTGCATATTTACAACTAGGTTCTATAACATATGCTTTGAATTTTACTTTTTTATAGTTTACAGGAATTTTATTTTTTGTGCCTATTTCTTTTTACACCTATGTGAACCACTATGGAACAACTTAAATTTTGTGCCATAAAAATATTTTTGTGGTAAGGTACTATTTTTTTAGCTCTAGGAATATATCAGCAAAAATACATCATACAATTTGGGACATAATTTTATGTTGAATGAGCACAACATGATCTGAAGTGTTGCAAAGAGATAGCCAGACAGCAGAGTTAAGCCGTCTTGTCTTTTTCATTGTTAATTTATTGTCGTCCATGGATTTCATATTTATAATGGCATCACAAGCTCATTGCACTTAATACCTGCAATGTTTGCTACTATACCACAATTGATTTTTCAATACTTTATTACAAAAGATGAAACTGTAATGTTTTATTAACAATGCTTCTGGAAATGAATGCATTTTAAAGCAAATAAACCCTTTTGATAGACCTTTTACAAAACCCATTTGCACTAATGAATGCTTTCTTATGGTATATGACTTAATATTTGTTACTGTGTACACTGCTGTTTTGGAATGTTCAGAAATAAAGACTCTATTTCAGCAAATCAGGTCATGCATGAATGTGCATCACGAACACGAAGAATACCATGCTTATTATGTTTCATTACAGTTGTGAAAATGATTATTATGGCCATATAGGTTATCTTGGACCAGGACATTTATATTTTAAGTAGGTAGATTTAAAATAATGACATTTTGTAAAATTTATTTTTATCTAAAATACTTCTGATAAGAAATGTGAAGTTTTAGAAAGGCCCAAAAATGCATTTATGAATGAACACTGTCAGCGGAGATTTAATATTTTATGCGAGTTCAATTTGGAATGCTTTCTCAGAAAATTGCAAAGTGGTGGCATTATTCTGCATTGTATTTTATATGAGTTGGGAAACATCACCTGAAAGCATTATGGAAAGTTTAGGCAAAGGTGTTTTTGTTTTTTCACAAAGGCATAGACAGAGGTTTATTTAGGAACGTAGATACTTATTCAAGTGAGAATGGGAGCAATCTAGAGAGTTGTCTTTGAGGTAAAACAAAGAACATTCATTTAAGGGAGAATGTGGGCCACTTTGGGAAGAGAGATAGGCAAATGTTTTTGTTAGGTTTTAAGATGGAATTCCACCAACAGTCATTAGAGGTTTTCATTAAAAAAAAATATATATGCCTTTGCATATAATTCTATCTAGAACTGAAAAGACCATTAACAAAATGTGAGCAAGAGAAGGTGAGATATGAAAGAGGAGATAGTAGTTGCTGAACATTTCTGTAGTGGCGAGAACTGGGCAAGGTATTTTGTATACGTTTGTCTAATTCTGTTCTATCACCTGTTATCAGCCTTTTTTTTTTTATTGGTTGTTCAAAACATTACAAAGCTCATGATATATCATCTTTCATACATTTGACTCAATTGGGTTATGAACTCCCATTTTTACCCCAAATACAAATTGCAGAATCACATCGGTTACACACACATTTTTACATAATGGCATATTAGTGACTGTTGTATTCTGCTACCTTTCCTTTCCCCTACTATCCCCCCTCCCCTCCCCTCCCATCATCTCTCTCTACCTCATCTGCTGTTGTTCAATTCTCTCCCTTGTTTCCCCCCAGCCTTTTTAAAGGTGATGAATTCCACAAAAGTGCCATCAGCTTTTGGAAGACATTTAGCTGGCAAATAGTCAAGCTGATTTTGGAATCATAGTTCTTCTGTATCAAAAGGGTTTTAATGCCTACTACTAAACTGTCTTCCTGTAATCGCACGTAATTATTACCATTATTTTTTGTAGTACTTGAGATTGAACCCAAGACCTCACGTATGCTTGGCAAGTGCTATACCACGGAGCTGCAAACACAGCCCCAACTTATATTTTTAAAAATAAGTTCACATTTGAGGAAATGAAAGGATTCAATTCATTTTCAGTTCAAATATTTTAAATATATATTTAAAAGTCTACTTATTTCTTGGGATTAAAAAAAAATCTTGGATTTGATATTTTTCATGGGCAGAGAGAGTAAAGCCAAGAACGAGTAAGTTGATGACATCATGTTAGGTGGAGAATGCTATGGAGGAAAAAAAATCCAGGAAGGAGAGCTGGGGAAATTGGGGCGGGGAGGGATCACACTGAAAAGGATCATCTGAGTAGGTATCATTAAGATCTGACATTGAGCAAAGACCTTGAAGGTGGTGAGAGTTAGTCCTGGAGATATTTCATAATATTTTTTACCTGGAGTTCTTCAGAACACAAAATAGGGGTGATTTTCACTGTGCATGCTAGGAGAGTGCGTGACCATTATCATTCCAGCTGTGCAGGAGAGAATTCAAGACATGGTGCACCATGGATACTGGAGGACTGTGCACAGCTTTCAAATTGGGGTCCCCACATCAGCAGCCACAGTCTTTTGGGGACTTGTCAGGAATGCATATTCTTAGGCCCCACACCCATCTATTAGATTAGTCCTCTAGTTGAATTGCAGAGTGCTCTTGAGAGAGGCCACTGGAAAGGAAGGAATGCCTGTGTGGAGGCTGTGGCCGGAGCATTCCTGTGTGCTGAGGAAGAGCAAGGAGGAAAGTAGTAGGGAGGTCAGAAAGGTGACAGGTAAGGCCAGGTGGGTATGGCGGACCTCAATAACTTTAATTTTCTCTGTAATGGGAAGCTTTTGCATGACTTTGAGCAGTAGAGTATGATTTGACATTTTTACTTCAGGTTTCTTTTTTTTTTTTTACAATTTTGGGGATTGAACTTGGGACCTTGTACTTGTTGTGCAAGCACTCCACTGTTAAGCTGCATACCCAGCCTGATTTGGCACTTTTAAAAATGTTTCTCTGGAATTTGATGAAAATGGACTGTTGGAGGGCAAGTGTGGATGCTGGCAAAATGATAATCAAGGTCTTTTAAACCTCATCTCTGAAGTGACATCTGAATGTAAACACAAGGAGGCAAGAATCCTTGAGGCCACCTTAGAAGCTGCTCTTAGAGTATTGTCTTTAGCCTTACTAGATAGGTGCCAATCTATTTCCAAATTGGTTGTGCCACTTTACATTTTTCTAGCAAAGTATGAAAATTCCAGTTGTTGTAACGTCTTTGGTGGTGTTAGCTTTTAACCTTAATTTAATCTGTAGGTGTGTGGGTTGTGTCTCAATGTGGTTTTAGTTTGCATTTCCCTGGTTGCTAGTGAGACTGAATACCTTTTCCTTTTCATTTATTGAACATTTTTATATCCTCTTTTATAGATTCCTGTCCAGTACTTTTGGCCTATTTTTCTGTTGGGGTTTTCTTACTGATTTGTAGTTGGTTCTTTATACCTTCTGCTGTGAAACCTCTTGTCAGTTATATGCATCACAAACCTAGCTGCACACTCTGTAGCTTGCCTTTTAATTCTTTCAATGGGGCATGATGATGAATAGAATTATTCACTTTAACATCGAACCAATTTGTCATGATTTTTAAAGGTTAGTCCTTTCATACCTTGCTTAAGGAATACGTATGTCCTTAACTACTTGGATCATGAATATTTATTGTGTTCCAGAAGTTTTATTATTTTGCTTTTCACCTAGCTTTATAATCCATCTTGATTTGGCTTTTGTGGACTATGCAAGGTAGGGTTACAGTTGTATTTTCTGGTGTCTAGTATCCTGTTAACACTTACTAAAACACAGCAGGTGTCTGTGTGTGTGCACGTGTTTCCAACCTATCTCCTCTTACACCAGAACCATGCTGTTTGAATCACTGCAGCCCTATGATAAGTTTTCCTAAGTAGCAGAGAAGTCCTGTTACCTTACTTTCCCTTCAGTAGTGTCTTGGCTATGCTGTCCCTTTCCTCTCCATATATGTATTTTAACAAGCTGCTGTTGGAATTTGGTCAGGAGTGCGTTCAGTTAGGAGAAAATTGAAGCTGAACAATTTTGAGTCTCATACTCTGTGAACCTGGTCTGTCCCTTCTCTTATTGATTCAGGTATTCTTTAATTTCTCACTAAAATGAGGTCTAATGGGCATGGTGGCACATACCTGTAATCCCAGTGGCTCAGGAGGCTGAGCCAGGAGGATTGCGAGTTCAAAGCAAGCCTCAGCGACAGCAGGTACTAAGTAACTCAGTGAGACCTGTCTTTAAATAAAATACAAAATAGGGCTGAGAATGTGTCTCTGTGGTTGAGTGCCCCAATATTTTTAAAAATTTCATTTTAACTGGCTTGACATATCATATTTCACACATTTGATTCAAGTGGGTTATGAACTCCCATTTTTTTTGAACAACCAATAATAAAAATTTTAAAAAGTACTATTTTGTTTAATCGATCAACAGATTAAGATTGTATTTTACTTAAATGAATTTTTCTAATGTTGAATCAAGCTTGAAGTATTCAGATTAATCCAACTCAGTTATGCTGGGTTAGTCTCTTAAAAAATATGGATTTGATTTACTAATATTTCTATTTTTATTCAGGGTTATAAAGTCACAATGTTACACAGACTGTTCTAGATAAGCAAAGACAACAGGTCTCTAACTGATTTTCTGAGGTGAACACTATCTGGAAACACTTGTGTTATACTAAAGTTATTTCTCCCTTAAATATGTGATAAGCCCTGGCAGTACAGCCATCAGGGCTGAGAGTCCAGGTCAAGTCATGCTTTTAAAAATGTGATGCTATGTCCACTTACTCTAAGTAAGAGCATGATGATTTAAACTTTCCTATAATGATGGATGTTTCTATTTTTCCCCATAGTTGTGTCAAATTTTGCTTTCTGTCTTTTTAAGCCATATGACTTTGGTATGTATATTTTTAACAAATTTTATCTTTCTGTGATTATGCAATTCAGATTTCAGCCAGGAAATGGGAAGGAGAGACCCCACGTAGATTCTGGGGTTCTTTGAAATTCAGAGAAAACAGCCGTGCAAACAAACCATGCAACATTTATGGAGAGAAAGGAAGGATTGTAGTGAGGGCACCAGGGTTGTGACCAGCTTTCAGGGTAGCCTGAGTGTAATTGTTCTATCCTAGAAGAGGCCCGGAGTTCGTTAACAGATATTTACTGAGAGAACACTACCTGCTGTTTTTTTTTTATGGAGGACAAATGTTTAGCATGGGAGTTACATTCTTAATTCTGGTGGGAAAGATTCAAAGCAAGTAAATAAAATAAATTTTTTCCATCCAGAAAGGTGCAAACAGGGGCTAAGAGATAGAATGATAGTGGGTGGAGGGAAGGGGACAAGGATGATTTGCCTAGAGCCCTCCAGGAAGGCCTGAGCAGAAGATGTAGGAGTTTGAGAAGGGGCAGAGATGGGAAAGAATTTGGAGTGTTTGAAAGACCAGGAGAAGGCTGCTCTGACTGGACCTTAGTGTGCTAATGGCAAGACCAGTGATGTGATTTGTGGGGCCCAATAGAAAATGAAAGTGTGGAACCCTTTGCTGAAAGCATATTAAGAATTTGAGGATGTTTATAGTAGAGCATCAAACCAAGCATGAGGTCCTCTGAGCACGGGACCCTGTGCCACTGTACATGACCGTGAAGCCAACCCTGAGTGGTGGGGACGAGGCAGATCCATAGAGCTGCTAGTCTATATTAAGGACTTTGGATTTTATTCCAAGTTTAATGGGGAACATAATAATACTAACATTCCTATATTATTCTATGTGCCACACAATAATGTAATCTCTACACAGCCTTATGAAGTTAAATACCATTATTACTCCCATTTTAAATATGAAGAAACCAGGGTACAGAAAGGTTAAGAAACTTGCCCAAGGTCACAGAGTGAATAAGTAGCAGAGCCTGGATTCAAAGCCAGACTTTTCAGCAAAATTCGTCTTCTAGAATGAGAAGGGATTAAAGCGCTCAGATGGGAACAGGCACAAAGTAGGCAGGCATTCCTTGCTGAGAGACCCATACATACAAGAGAACAGTATACAAGGAACTACAGTTTAATTGCTGGGTGAAGCTGGTGCTTTAATTTAGCTTCATCATGGCGGGTGGTGAAGTGCTGTAAGAAACTAAGCTGAAGGGATGGGCAGGAGCTCTTAGGGAGAGCTTGCAAGGTAGGAATGGGACCTGCGTGTCTCTGAGGGAAAATGTAAGGGCAAGAGGGGGCTCTAATCCTGGGAGCCAGGGCTCAGTACAAGTATCACAAACTAGCTATTTTAAAACAGAACTCCCCCCACCCCCCACCATTATTTCTTTATTGGTAAAACAGTTAAGAACATCTCTTTTAGCTACTTTGAAATATAGATTATTAATAACAAAAGTCATCATGTGTGCTATTTATCAGAGCTGATTCCTCCTGGGTAACTGATTTTGTCCCTGTGGACAAACATCTCCCTTCTCCTTAGCCCCACTCTATCCCACCTCTGGTTACCACATTCTCTCTCCTATGAGTTTGACTTTGAGATTCCACCAATAAATGAGATCATCTTTGTGTCTCTGTGCCAGCAATCCACCTCTTTGGGTATATACCCCAAGGGATTGAAATTAGTATTGCAAATGAAGTCCCATATTCATTGCAACATTATTTATAATATTCAACAAAGGGAAACAACCCAAACATCCATCAGTAGTAGAAAGGATTTAAAAAAGCATCATGTCCACCATGGGATGGTCATTTGTCTCGTAGAGATGGATAGATTAGAAGGAAAAATTAGGAAGAGATGTGGAGATGGTGGCAGAGGGCTTGATGAAAGACTTTGGTTTCAGTAGAGCTACTGGTTTGCACTTGGCAGATTTTTGGTGAACATCATATCCAGGGATTAGAGGTAAGTGAGGGTGTGGTCTGTTCTCCCACAACCTTGCAGGCCAAGACGTAGTGCTTTACCAAATGGCTTGCCATGGCATAAGGTGGTCGTCCTTCTTTCAGCTCCAATACCGTTTTCCTAATCGCACCCTGCTTGAGGGCTAAGCCTGTGATAGGCCTTTTACATTTCACCAGAGCAGCACTTCAGGTCCCGCGCTTCAGTTGTGTTAACTGAAGACTGATGTATTAGCTGGGTTTTCTCCCAGAGCGGATCCTGAGACAGGTGGTTAAGTTGGAGGTGCAGGAAATGTACAGGTGAGGGGGGAATTGAGAGACGACTGGGAAGGAAGCAAAGGGTTATATAGTTTACCCCAGTGGGCAACTGCCAATAACGCCCACAAGGAACTTCTGAGAAATGGTATGCACACCTCAGAACTGTCCCATTCAGGAGTGGAGGTATTTGTACACCAACTCCCATCAGGGGATGGTCGAGAGATGCCCCTGATCGGGAGTTCCCCAGAGTTCCTGTTGGATGGCAAAGCTGCCTTCCCCAGCTTGGGAGAAAGCTCTCAGCTGGATGACAGAATCTTCCACAGCTATCTAGGTCAGGGTGGGAAAACTATGGCCCATTGTTCAAAACCCACCCACCTCTGGGTACAAGCTAAGAATGGTTCTAATTTTTATAGTTGTTTAAAAAAAAAATCATGTGGAGGAGGGGCAAGATGGCAGATTGGCATGAGGCAGCATTTCTCCTAGCTTGGCTACCCAGAACTCAAAGAGCAGGAATGCCACATCTCCCCAAGGATTACAGTGATAAATCCTGAGACTGGAGAGGCAGTCTGCCCTAGCCAAACCAGACACAGTTTTGACTCATTAGTCAGGTATTAAAACAAACAAACAAACAAACCTCTCCCAGAGTTTATCCATCATCTGCCTATAGCCAATCTGGGAGCCATCTTGGGACAGCAGCGTGGCAGAGCCATGGAAACTGGAAACCCAGATCTATGAGTTTGCAGCTAGGTCTGTGTGTGCCTGTCTGAGCCTAGCAAACCTGTGGAAAATCAGAAACTGGGAGCATTTCCCCCCAGGGAATACAAGTTCGAGAGGCTGGAGAGAGCTGGGTTCTGCACAGCTCCGTAAGTCCTGTGGCACTCTGGGACTGCCAGGTGAGCTATACCAGGTCAGAGGTTGGAAGAGAGGGTGTGATGGTAATTTGCTGTCAGCCCACCCAGCCGCTGGTCCAGCACCCACTGGGTTCCCAGGGCCCCCAGGCTGGCACTCACTGCGTTCTAGCACCAGTGTGGTCCTGGACTCCCTCCCCACTCCAGCTTCCACCAGTCCCCAGGACATGCCAGGTCTGGCACCTAATAGGGCCCTCCAGTTCCCTGGTCTCCAATCTCCCAACCCTTCCCTGGCCCCCAACCCAGCCCATTGCTCCAAGACTAGACCCGCAGATAGCACCGGCCCATAGCCCTGCATGCCAGGCCACTGTTTCCCCGCCAGACCCACCTAGTCCAGCATATAGCTTCACCGGCTGGCCTACCAGACCTGGTGCCCAGGCTTGAGCCACCTGGCACAGAAGACCTGGACCCCCAACATGTCCAGGCTCCAACTTGCCCCACCAGACGTGCCCAGCCCAGCACATAGCCTTGCTGTTGGTCCCCAGGATCCAGTGCCAGGCCCTGAATCACCTGCCCCCTGAACGGTTTTGCTGCCCACCGGCAACCCAGCTTTTCATGCACGTCACTTCACCTCCAGGCCTGTAGCCCGGCCTGCCCACATTACTCTTCCAAGAAGTGAAATTAGGAAGTTGTAAACCCCAACCTTCAACACAGTGAGCAACACAATAAAAGGAAGGACGTACAACCCCCTGTCCATACTCCCAAGCTTAGATCTTACCTCAACAAAAAACCCAGATGGGCAGTCGGTGAACACATATACTCACTATTTTGTCCACCTTAGTGGATACGACTCCTTAATTTCTTAACATTTAACCAAGATTTTTCTTTCTTTTCTATTTTTTGTTGTTGTTGTTGCTTGTTTGTTGTGGTAGTAGTTCTGTTTTGCTTTTTGATTTTAGGTTTCCATATTGGATTTTTGTTTTATTGGAATGTGTACTGACTGATTCAAGGACTCCTACATGTATTCATATTTGTCTCTCTCTTCATTTCTAGCCTTGTTTTTCTTTTTTCTATTTTCCTTCTTTCTTTTTTTTTTAATTTTTGTAGTTCATTTGTTTTTTTTCAAAGGTGTTATTTTCTCATGCTCTGTATTTTGGAGGGTTAGGGCTTATGGTTACCTTATTTTGATTTTCTTTTGTATCATCTTTATCTCTACTATATCTCCATTATCTCCCTCTCTCTCATTTCTCTTTTCCTGAAATCCAAATTCCATTCTCTCTCTCCTCTTTTATATTCTTCTGTTTTTTCAGCCCCTTTCAAACTAACAACAGATCCTAAGTTACCACTGCATCTGCCCTATTCACTCTTTGAAATTGCAAACACTTTTCTATCCTATCTTTTCTTCTTTACACATACTCAACTCTGTCCTTAACACTTCTTAATACTAACTGAGGTATAAAATGTCTACCCCTACCACCAATGTCACAGCGATAATTAATACAGCAGAAAGCATAAACACCTCTTGATTGATTTTAATCCAGATATAATAAATGATTATGTACTATTTTTACTGACAGAAATTGCTTATCCCACTATCCCTACATATCATACAAATTAACTCTAGATATCAAAATAGGAACTAAGGACCTAGTCTACTGCTACACATTGTTTGCATACATTGTTGCTATCATGGGCTCCCCACCATCCACGAGGTACTAGTAACATAGAGGGACGCTATAAACCCATAAAGTAGAAACTCTACAGCATTAGGTCCATCCAGATAGATGGATAGACACACAAACAATATGAAAAATCAAGGAAACAGGCCATCCCAAATAACCAAGACTACCTCAATAGTAGACTCCTTTGACATCACAGTGGAGGAAATGTCTGAGACAGAATTCAGAAAGTTCATGGTTAAACTGATCTAGGAGGTAAGAGATGACATAAGAGAAAATATTTTCAGAGAGAAAATACAAGAAGTGAAAGATCATTTAAACAAAGAGATGGAGATCCTGAAGAAGAATCAGTCAGAAATTATCTGAATGAAGGAATTAATAAACCAAATTAAAAATTCAATTGAAAGCATCACCAATAGACTAGACCATTTGGAAGACAGTTTTAGACAATGAAGGTAAAACATATAATTATTAGAAAGTAAAGTTGACCATGGGGAAGAGATATTAAGAGACCATGAACAGAATGTGCAAGAAATATGGGATAACATGAAAAGACCAAACTTAAGATTTATCAGAATAGATGAAGTCTCAGAGATACAAACCAAAGGAATGCACAAATTTTTCAATGAAATGATATCAAAAAATTTCCCAAACCTTAAGACCAAAATGGAAAATCCAATACAGGATTGCCGGGTGAGGTGTCACACGCCTGTAATCCCAGCAGCTCAGGAGGCTGAAGCAGGAAGATCATGAGTTCAAAGCCAGCCTCAGCAATGGTAAGGAACTATGCAACTCAGTGAGATCCTGCTTATAAATAAAATACAAAATAGGGCTGAGGATGTGTCTAAGTGGTCGAGTGCCCCTGAGTTCAATCCCCAGTACCACACACACACACACACACAAAAGAAAATACAGTAGGCCTGCAGAACCCCATGTATACAAAATTACAACAGACCCACACCAAGTAACATTATTATGAAAAGGCCTAACATACAGGATAAGGATAGAATTTTAAAGGCTTCTAGGGAGGTAACATTGAGAGGGAAACCAACCTGATCTCAGCTAATTTCTCAACCCAGACCCTCAAAGCTAGAAGGTCTTGGAATATGCCAATCTCTAAAAGAAAATGGATGGCAACCAACAATACTATACCCATCAAAATTAAGCTTCAGAGTTAAGATGAAATAAAATCCTTCCATGATAAACAAAAGTTAAAAGAATTCACAACTAGAAACACTGCATTACAAAACAAACTCAATAAAATATTTCATGAAGGCCAGGAGCTTGGATTGGAAACCCACGTACCCCGCCTCACCCGGAGCCAGGAATCCCTGCACCCACATGGAGAGGAATCCCCACGCCCACACAGAGAGGAACACTGCACTGTGGTTCCCTATCCACCAACATGTGGCTGCACCCAAATCACCACCGTCTTGAGACACTGTAGCCACTACCATAGCCCTTCCCACATGGTAATCTCTACCATGGGACAAAAGATAGGGCCAGGTGGCAGCTGCCTATTGCAGCACTGCATGCCACAGTGTGCCATCACCCAACAGGCTGCCAACACAATCACACAGCCCATCCTTCTAGCCCATCTCTGAAAGCAGTTGGGACACCTCCACCACCATCTTGGGTGACCTTTGCTGCCACCTCCACCACTTTTAGTTGGGGCAGATTCCATCTTGGGACACTGACTGAGGCCTGGAAGCCCAACAGCAAGGTACCTGCAGGCTTGATACTACTGCTGCCACCAACTAGGGATATGGCTTCCATCTAGAGACAACAACCAGGACTTGAAAGACCATCACCAAGGTCCCTGTGGACCCAGTTGCACCAGAGGTATCCCTACTAGGTGTGCTAACAGCCACCATCCTATTGCAGAGGCAACAGGGAGCCTTACATGGGGTCTCTGCTCTCACTTTTTTTTCTCCTGCTAACAGCCAGCTTCTTTTGATTCCCCCTTCACTCGTCCTATAATGCAAGACCTCTATATTCTCACATCCTACCCACCTCGTCTCTCTCTGTCCACCACTAGAAACTGTAAACCCTTATGCAAACCTATTGGCTATATGGTAGAAGACAGCTGTACCCATCATTTCTATTTATAGCAGAAAAATTGTAAGTGTCTAAATAGAAGCTAATTGATTTATGGCTGCATATTAGTTGCATTGGGTACTGCAAACATTGACCTCCCCCTTAAAGGTGAGGTATTTCTAATCTGCAGGGACACCCTGAGATTTTAGGGTAGAAACTGAAATACCTCAGAACTACACTGCAAGAGAGAAGAGACATAGACAACAGGGGAAAAAAAAAAGCAAGGGAAGAAAATGCCCCAAACAAACCAAGATACTATAATAATAGAACCCATTGACAGTGCGGTAGATGAAATGTCAGAGAAGGAGTTCAGAATGTACATAATTAAAATGATCTGCAAATTAAAGAATGACCTAAAAGAGCAAATACAGGCAAAAATTAATCACTCCAGCAAAGAGATAAGAGAACAAATACAGGTAGCAAAAGATTATTTCAAGAAAGACATAGAGATTTTGAAAAAACAAACAAACAAACAGAAATCCTTGAAATGAATGAAATAATAAACCAAATAAAAACTCAATAGAAAGCATCATCAACAAACTAGATCACTTGGAAGACAGAACCTCAGACAATGAAGACAAAATATAAAATCTGGAAAATAGAGTTGACTACACAGAAGATGGTAAGAAACCATGAACAACAACAACAACAAAAAAAAATCCAAGAATTATGGGATAACGTCAAAAGACCAAATTTAAGATTTATCAGGATAGAAGAAGGCACAGAGTTTCAAACCAAAGGAATGCACAATCTCTTCAATGAAATAATATCACAAAATTTCCCAAACATGAAGAATGAATTGGAAAATCAAATACAAGAGGCTTACAGGACACCAAATGTACAAACTACAACAGATCTACACCAAGGCACATTATAATGAAAATGACTAGCATAAAGGAAGAACTTTAAATACCACAAGAGGGAAGAATCAGATTACATATATGGAAAGACCAATTCAGATCTCAGCAGAGTTCTCAACCCAGACCCTCAAGGCCCAGGAGATCCTGGAACAACATATACCAAGCCATGAAAGAAAATGGATGCCAACCAAGAATTTTGTATCAAGCAAAACTAAGCTTCAGTTTTGATGACAAAATGAAAACCTTCCATGATATACCAAAATTAAAAGAATTTACAGCAAGAAAGCCTGCACTACAGGACATTCTTGACAAAATATTCCATGAGGAGGAAATAAAAAACAACAATGAAAAGCTGCAAATGGAGGAACTACACTAAAGGGAAGGCCAATCAAAGGAGAAATCAAGTCAAGTTAAAAACCAGAAATAAACTAAAATGACCAGGAATACAAAACATATTTCAATAATAACCCTGAATGTGAATGGCCAAAACTCATCAATTAAAAGACATAGACTGGCAGATTGGATTAAAAAATATAAAGACCCAACAATATACTGCCTTCAAGAGACTCATCTCACAGGAAAAGACATCCACAGACTGAATGTGAAAGGATGGGACAAACATATCACTCACATGGACTGCATAAACAAGCAGGGGATTCCATTCTCATATCAGATAAAGTGGACTTCAAACCAAAGTTAGTGAAAAGAGATAAAGAAGGACATTTCATACTACTCAAGGGAATCATACATCAACAGGACATAACAATCATAAATATCTATGCGCCAAACAATGGGGCATCTATGTATATCAAACAAACCCTTCTCAATTTCAAGAGTCAAACAGACCACAACATAATAATACTGGGTGACTTAATATACCTCTCTCAGCACTGGATAGATCTTCGAAACAAAAACTAAACAAAGAAACTATAGACTTAATAAAACAATCAATAATTTAGACTTAACAGACATATATAAAATATTCCATCCATCAATGAGCAAATACACTTTTTTCTCAGCAGCACATGGATCCTTCTCCAAAATAGATCATATGTTATGCCACAAAGCAAGTCTAAGCAAATACAAAAACATAGAGATACTACCCTGCATTCTATCTGACCATAGCAGAATGAAATTTGATATCCATGATAAGATAAAAAAAATAGAAGATACAACACCAGGAGACTATATAATATACTACACATGGATAACAGAAGACATCAGGGAAGAAACAAAAAAATTCTTAGAGGTAAATGAGAACTCCAATACAATTTATCAAAATCTCTGGGACACTATGAAGGCAGTGCTAAGAGGAAAGTTCATTGCATGGAGTTCATCCATTAAAAGAAGAAAAAGTCAACAAAAAATGACCTGACATTGCAGCTCAAAGCCCTAGAAAAAGAGGAACAAACTAACACCAAAAGTAGCAGAAGATAGGAAATAATTAAAATCAGGGCTGAATCAATGAAATTGAAACATAAAAAACAATTCAAAAAATTGACAAGACAAAAAGCTGGTTCTTTGAAAAAAAATAAATAAAATTGACAAATTCTTAGCCATCGTAAGGAAAAAGTGAGAGAAATCTCAAATTATTAAAATTTGTGATGAAAAAGGAAATATCACAACAGACACTATTGAAATACAGAAGACAATTAGAAACTATTTTGAAAATTTATACTCCAGTAAAGTAGAAAACCTCAAAGACACCAACAAGTTTCTAGAGGCATATATGATCTACCCAAACTGAACCAGTAGGACATGCACAATTTCAAGCAAGGAAGTAGAAGATACTATCAAAAGCCTACCAACCAAGAAAAGCCAGGGACCAGACAGATTCTCAGCCAAGTTCTACAAGACCTACAAAGAAGAATTAATACCAACACTCCTCAAATTATTCCATGAAAGAGAAAAGGAGGGAACCCTTCCAAACTCATTCTATGAGGCTAGTATCATCCTAATACCAAAACCAGACAGATATATATATCAAGGAAATAAAATTTCAGACGAATATCACTGATGAACATTGATGCAAAAATTCTCAATAAAAATTTGACTACTTGCATACAAAAATATATTTTTAAAATTGTGTACTATGATCTAGTGGGGTTCATTCCAGGGATGCAAGGTTGGTTCAACATATGGAAATCAATAAATGTAATTCATCAGAATCAATAGACTTAAAGATAAGAATCATATGATTATATCAATCGATTCAGAAAAAAACATTTGACAAAATACAGCACCACTTCATGTTCAAAACACTAGAAAAATTAGGGATAGTAGGAACACATCTCAACATTGTAAAAGTTATCTATGCTAAACCCAAGGCCAACATTATTCTAAATGGAGAAAAACTGAAAGCATTCACTCTAAAAACTGGAATAAGACAGGGATGCCCTCTTTCACCATTTCTATTCAACATAGTTCTTGAAACTCTAGCCAGAGCAATTAGACAGATGAAAGAAATTAAAGGGATATGACTAGGAAAAGAACTCAAACTATCACTATTTGCCAATAACATGATTCTACACTTTAGAGGATCCAAAAAATTCCACCAGAAAACTTCTAGAATTAATAAATAAATTCAGCAAAGTATCAGGATATAAAACCAATACCCATAAATCAAATGCATTTCTATACATTAGTGATGAATGCTCTGAAAGAGAAATTAGAAAAACTACCCCATCACAATAGCCCCCCCCCCCCAAAAAAAAAAAAAAAAAAAACCCTTGGGAATCAATTTAATGGAAGAGGTAAAAGATCTCTACAATGAAAACTACAGAACACTAAAGAAAGAAACTGAAGAAGAACTTAGAAGATGGAGAGATCTCCCATGCTCCTATATAGGCAAAATTAATATTGTCAAAATGAACATACTACCCAAAGTGCTATACAGATTCAATGCAATTCCAATTAAAATCCCAATGTTGTTCCTTATAGATATAGAAAAAGCAATCATGAAATTCGTTTGGAAAAACAAGAGACCCAGAATAGCCAAATCCTTAGGAAGGAGAGTGAAGCAGGAGCCATCACAGTACCAGACTTTAAATTATACTACAAAGCTATAGTAACAAAAATGGCATGGTATTGGCACCAAAGTAGACATGTAGACCAATGGTACAGAATAGAAGACACAGAGACAAACCCATATAAATACCATTAACTCATATTAGACAAAGGTACCAAAAACACACATTGGAGAAAAGATAACCTCTTCAACAAATGGTGCTGGGAAAACTAGAAATCCATATGCAGCAAAATGAAACCAAACCCCTATCTTTCACCATGCACAAAACTCAACTCAAAGTTGATCAAGGACCTAGAAATTAGACCAGAGACCCTATACCTAATAGAAACAAAAGTAGGCCCAAATCTTCATCATGTCAGATTAGGCTCTGACTTCCTTAACAAGACTCCTAAAGCATAAGAAATGAAATAAAAAATCAATAAATGAGATGGATTCAAACTAAAATCTTCTCAGCAAAAAAAAAAAAAAAAAAAAAATTAAAAAAAATCAATGAGATGAAGAGAGAGCCTACATTTTTGGAGCACATTTTTGCCACATGCATGTCAGATAGAGCGCTAATTTCAAGGATATATAAAGAACTGAAAAAAAAATACCAAAACCAAAACAAAACAAAACAAAAACAATCAATAAATGAGCTAAGGAGCTGAACAGACTCTTCTCAGGAGAAGATATACAATAGATTAACAAATATATGAAACAAAATATTCAACATCTCTAATAATTAGTGAAATGCAAATCAAAACTGCTCTAAGATTTCATCTCACTCCAGTCAGAATGACAGTTATCAAGAATACAAACAACAATAAGTGCTGACGAGGATGTAGGGGAAAGGCACACTCTTACACTGCTGGTGGGACTGCAAATTGGTGCAGCCAAACTGGAAAGCAGTATGGAGATTCCTTAGAAAACTTGAAATCGTCCACCATTTGACCCAGCTATCCCACTCTTTGGTCCATATCCAAAAGACTTAAAAACAGCATACTACAGTGATGCAGCCATATTAATGTTCATAGCAGCATAATTCAGAATAACCAAACTGTAGAACCAACCTAGATGCCCTTCAATTGATGAATGGATAAAGAAACTATGGTATATATACACAATGGAGTATTACTCAGCAATAAAATAGAATAAAATATGGCATTTGCAGGTAAATGGATGGAGTTAGAGAATATCATGCTCAGCAACATAATCCAATCCTCAAAAACCAAAGGCTGAATATTTTCTCTGATAAGTAGATGCTAATCCACAATGGGGGTGGGGGCATGGGATGAGTGAAAGAACTTTTGATGGGGTAAAGGGGAGGGGAGAGGGGAGTGGGGGTAGGAAAGATGGTGGAACAAGATGGTCATCGTTACCCTAGGTACATGTCTGATGCACGAATGGTGTGACCCTATTTTGGGTACAACCAGAGAAATGAATAGTTTAGCTTCAATTTGTGTACAATGAATTAAAGAGCATTCTGCTGTCATGTATAAGTGATTAGAATAAATAAATAAATAAAATATTTTATGAAGAAGAAATAAAAAATAAAAGTGAAAAGCAGCAAAGGGAGAAGCTACGCTAGAAGAATAAGAAACCAAAGGAGAAACTAATTCAAATTAAAAACAAGAAATAAATCAACCTGACAGGGAATAAAACTCATATTTCAATAATAGCATTGAGTGTAAATGACCTAAACTCATTAATCAAAAGACAGAGACTGGAAAATTGGGTTAAAAACATCAAGACCTGCAATATGCTATCTCCAAGAGATTCACCTCATAGGCAAAGATATCCACAGACTGAAGCTAAAAGGATGGGAAAAACATAGCATTCACATGGATCTCATAAACAAGCAGGGGTGTCTATCCTCATATCAGATAAAGTGGACTTCTAGCCAAAGTCAATCAGAAGGGACCAAGGAGGTCATTTCATACTGCTTAAGGGAATTATACATCAACAAGATAGAACAATCAATGATATTTTTGCCACAACAGTGGAGTACCTATGTACATCAAATGAATCCTCCTCAATTTCAAGAATCAAATAGACCACACACAATAATATTTGGTGACTTTAACATGCCTCTCGTGTCACTAGATAGAGCCTCTGAACAAAAACTAAATAAAGAAATTATAGAACTAATGCATATAATTAATAATTTAGACTCAGTAGACATATATAGAATATTTCATTTATCAAAGACTGAATACACTTTCTTCTCAGCAGCATACAGATCCTTCTCTAAAATAAACTATATCTTAGGCCACAAAATAACTCTTAGCAAATACAAAAAAAGAGATAATACTTTGCCTTCTATCAGATCATAATGGAATGAAATTAGAAATCAATGATAAAATAAAAAATAGAAATATAATACCTGGAGACTAAATAGTACACTATTGAATGGTCAATGGATAGTAGGAGAAATCTGGGGTGAAATAAAAAAGTACTTAGAGGTAAATAAGAATTGTAACACAACTTATCAAAATCTCTGGGACACTATGAAGGCAGTTCTAAGAGGAAGGTTCATTACACTGAGTGCCTTCTTTAAAAGAATAGAAAGTCACTAAGTAAATAACCTAACATTACATCTTAAAGCCCAGAAAAAATAAGAATAAATCAACACTAAAAGCAGTGGAAGACAGGAAATAAAGTCAGAGCTGATATCAATGAAATTGAAACAAACAACAACAATAAAAAATTCAAAAAATAGATGAAACAAAAAGTTGATTTAAAAAAAAATAAGTGAAATTGATACACCCTTAGCCAGGCTGATGAAGAAAAAGATAGAGAAAACTCAAATTGCTAAAATTCATGATGAAAAAGGAAATATCATCAAGGACACTATTGAAATACAGACGATAATCAGAAACTATTTTGAAAATCTATACTCCAATAAAATAGAGAATCATGATGACATCGACAAATTTCTAGAGACATATGACCTACCGAAATTGAAACAGGACGACATAGAAAATTTAAACAGATCCATTTCAAGCAATGAAATTGAAGATGCCATCAAAGACCTGCCAACAAAGAAAAGCCTAGGACCAGGTAGATGGATTATCAGTCAAGTTCTACCAGACTTCAAAGAAGAATTCTCATCAATACTCCTCAAATTATTCTATGAAATAGTAAAGGAGGGAACCTTTCCAAATCCATTCTATGAAACTAGTATCACTCTGATACCAAAACCCAACAAAGACACATCAAGGAAAGAAAACTTCAGACCAATATCCCTCATGAACATAGATGCAAAAATTCTTAATAAAATCCTGAAAAATCATGTACAAAAACATATTTAAAATATAGTGCACCATTATCAAGTGGGGTCCATTCCAGGGATGGAAGGTTAGTTCAATATAGGGAAATCAATCAATGTAATTCATCACATCAACAGACTCAAAGATAAGAACTACATGATTATCTCAATAGATGCCAAAAAAGTATTTATCAAAATTCAGCATCCATTCATGTCAAAAACACTAGAAAAACCAGGGATAGTAGGAACATACCTCAACATTGTAAAAGCTATCTATGCTAAGCCCAAGGGTAACAGCATTCTAAATGGAGATAAATTGGAAGCACCCCACTAAATACTGGAACAAGACAAGAATGCCTTCTTTCACCATTTCTATTCAACATAGTCCTTGAAACCCTAGCCAGAACAATTAGACAGATGAAAGAAATTAAAGGGATAGGAAAAGAAGAACTCAAACTATTCCTATTTACCCATGACATGAATCTATACTTAGAAGACCCAAAAACTCCATCAAAAAGCTTCTTGAACTCATAGCCGAATTCAGCCAAGTAGCAGGATATAAAATTAACACCCATAAATCATTTGCATTCTGATACACCAATGATGAATTAGCTGAAAAGAAATCAGGAAAACTATTCCATTCACAATAGCCTCAAAAAGAATATAAAATACTTGAGAATCAACCTAACAAAAGAGGTGAAATGAAATGAAATGCAATGAAAACTACAGAGCACTAAAGAAAGAATTAGAAGACTACGTTAGAAAATGGAAAGACCTCCCAAGTTCTTGGATAGGCAGAATTAACATCATCAAAATGGCCATACTACCAAAAATGCTAAACATGTTTAATGCAATTCACTTAAAAATTCCAATGACAATCTTAACAGAAATAGAAAAAGCAGTCATGGAATTCATTTGGAAAAATAAGAGGCCCAGAATAGCCAAAGCAATCCTTAGTGAGAAAATAATGCAAGAAGCATTATAATACCAGACCTTAAATTATACTATAGTAATAAAAACAGCATCGTATTGGCATAAAATAGAATTGAAGATCAATGGAACAGAAAAAAAGACACAGAGACATACCCACACAAATACATTTATCTCATACTAGACAAATGTGCCATAAACATACATTGGAAAAAAGATAGCCTCTTCAACAAATGGTTCAGGGAAAACTGGAAATCTGTATGTAGTAGATTGAAATATATCTTACCCCGAACAAAACTCCACTGAAAGTGGATGAAAGACCTGAGCATTAGACCAGAGATCCTGTGCATACTAGAAGAAAAAGTAGGACCAACTCTCCAACATATCTGCTCACAAACAGACTTCCTCAATACAATTCCTAAAGCACAAGAAGTCAAATCAAGAATAAATAAATGGTATGGCATCAAACTGAAAAGCTTCTTCACAGCAAAGAAAACAATTAAGAACATGAACGGAAAGCCTACAGAAAGGGAGAAAGAGCATTAATCTCCGGGATATACAAAGAACTCAAAGAACTTAACACTAAAACAAACAAACAAACAAAACCCAACAAATAACCCAATCAATAAATGGGCAAAGGAACTGAACAGAAACTTTACCAAAGAAGAAATACAAATGGTCACAAAATATATGAAAAAATGTTCAACATCTCTAGTAACTAGAGAAATGCAAATTAAAACTACACTGAGATTTCATCTCACTCCACTCAGAATGGCAATTATCAATAACACAAGTAACTATGAATATTGGTGAGGACGTGGGGGAAAAGATTCTCTCACACATTTCTGGTGGGACTGCATATAGGTACAATCACTCTGGAAAGCAGTATGGAGATTCCTTGGAAAACTTGGAATGGAACCACCATTTGACCCAGTTATCCCACTCCTCAGTTTATATCCAAAGGACTTAAAAACAGCATACACAATGATGCAGCCACATCAATGTTTATAGCAGCTCAAATCACAATAGCTAAGCTATGGAATCAACCTATCCATTCATTCGTGCCCTTCAACAGGTGAATGAATAAAGAAAATGTGGTATATATACACAATGGAATATAACTTGGCCATAAAGAAGAATGAAATAATGGCATTTGCTGGTAAATGGATGGAACTGGAGAATATTATGCTAAGTGAAAGAAGCCAGTCCCCCCAAAACAGGAGTTGAATGTCCTCTCTGATATGTGGATGCTAACCCATAACAAGGAAGGACAGGGAGGGGAAGTATAGAAGTTCACTGTATTAGACAAAGGGGAATAAAGGGAAGGGAGTTGGGGTGGGAATAGGAAAGAGAGTAGAATGAATTGTACATAATTTTCCTGTGCTCATATATGAATAGATGACCAGTGTGACAGCACATATGTTCAACCACAAGAATGGGATCAAAATTGTAACAGGTTATACCCCATGTATATAATATGTCAAAATATGCCCTACTGTCATGTATATCTAAAACAACATATAAAAACAAATCGTCTGACAGACTATGTGACTACAAAGCCTGAAGTACTTATGTGACCGTTTACAGGAAAGGTTTTCTAATCCCCGGTGTAATTGCAATAACAACCCCCAAATCTCATGTTAAAAACAACCATTTGTCACTCATACTGCGTTCAACAGAAGAGGGTTTTACTCCATGGAGTCATTCCTCCCCTTATGATGCTGCTCTGTGACAGTGCTTAAAACTCACAAGGGCAGCAGGTAGAGACACAGACTTGTGCTTTAGACTGAAGAGGACATGCGTTACCTCCTGTCATGCCTATTGCCAAGCCGGTCACACAGGCAGTCTCTGCTGCAGAGGTAGAAGGAGCATTATGTTCTGTGCCCAGGAAGGGGGACACTGGGGAACCCTGGGGAGCACTACTCAGCTCTATACCTCCCCTCCCTCTGCTTCCCCTGGAGCATGAAACAAGCTATGGCTCCAAACAATGGTCACTGACTTAAGATATTTTCCTATATTATATAGCATGTGAATATAAATATATATTGTCATGTACTGCAGTGTTAGGAAGTGTCCTGGATTTCTCAGAACCTGCAGCTGTTTGCTACATTCTCCACAGCACTGTAAAACTCTTCTCTTCCCCATAGTCCAACTTACCAGAAAATCTCCCAGTTCCATTATCATATGAGGCTTTCTTCCAGTTGTAGAATGGCTAAGATATAATTACAATAGCTCCATTGTTTTTCTTTTTAGACAATATTCAAGGGACTTATAACTCAACATTGTGTATTCCCAGGTGTCTCATTTATTTTGAAGTGCAGAACCTTTCAGTTTTAAGAATAGTTCAAAAACCATACACCCAGCTCTGTTCTTCGTTCTGGGTTATCAATAAAACAAATATTAGAAATATTAGAAGATATTCTCTTCTTTTTTTATTAGTTGTTCAAAACGTTACATAGCTCTTGACATATCATATTTCATACATTTGATTCAAGTGGGTTATGAACTCCCATTTTTCCCCCGTATACAGATTGCAGAATCACATCGGTTACACATCTATGTTTTTACATAGTGCCATACTAGTGTCTGTTGTATTCTGCTGCCTTTCCTATCCTCTACTATTCCCCCTCCCCTCCCCTCCCATCTTCTCTCTCTACCCCATCTACTGTACTTCATTTATCTCCCTTGTTTCCCCCCCGCTTTCCCTTCACCTCCTCTTATATGTAATTTGTATAATGATGAGGGTCTCCTTCCATTTCCATGCAATTTCCCTTCTCTCTCCCTTTCCCTCCCATCTCTCGTCCCTGTTTAATGTTAATCTTCTTCTCATGCTCTTCCTCCCTGCTCTGTTCTTAGTTTCTCTCCTTATATCAAAGATGACATTTGTTTTTAGGGATTGGCTAGCTTCACTTAGCATAATCTGCTCTAGTGCCATCCATTTCCCTGCAAATGCCATGATTTTGTCATTTTTTAGTGCTGAGTAGTACTCCATTGTGTATAAATGTCACATTTTTTTTATCCATTCATCTATTGAAGGGCACCTAGCATCATCAAAATGGCAATATTACCAAAAGTTCTCTATAGGTTTAATGCAATGCCAATCAAAATCCCAACGACATTTCTTGTAGAAATAGATAAAGCAATCATGAAATTCATATGGAAAAATAAAAGACCCACAATAGCAAAAGCAATTCTAAGCAGGAAAGGTGAATCAGGTGGTATAGCGATACCAGATTTCAAACTATACTACAGAGCAATAGTAACAAAAACAGCATGGTACTGGTACCAAAACAGGTGGGTGGACCAATGGTACAGAATAGAGGACACAGAGACCAATCCACAAAATTACAACTATCTTATATTTGATAAAGGGGCTAAAAGCATGCAATGGAGGAAGGATAGCATCTTCAACAAATGGTGCTGGGAAAACTGGAAATCCATATGCAACAAAATGAAACTGAATCCCTTTCTCTCACCATGCACAAAAGTTAACTCAAAATGGATCAAAGAGCTTGATATCAAATCAGAGACTCTGCGTCTGATAGAAGAAAAAGTTGGCTCTGATCTACATATTGTGGGGTCGGGCTCCAAATTCCTTAATAGGACACCCATAGCACAAGAGTTAAAAACAAGAATCAACAAATGGGACTTACTCAAACTAAAAAGTTTTTTCTCAGCAAGAGAAACAATAAGAGAGGTAAATAGGGAGCCTACATCCTGGGAACAAATTTTTACTCCTCACACTTCACATAGAGCCCTAATATCTAGAGTATATAAAGAACTCAAAAAATTAAACAATAAGAAAACAAATAACCCAATCAACAAATGGGCCAAGGACCTGAACAGACACTTCTCAGAGGAGGACATATAATCAATCAACAAGTACATGAAAAAGTGCTCACCATCTCTAGCAGTCAGAGAAATGCAAATCACAACCACCCTGAGATACCATCTCACTCCAGTAAGATTGGCAGCCATTATGAAGTCAAACAACAACAAGTGCTGGCGAGGATGTGGGGAAAAGGGTACACTTGTACATTGCTGGTGGGACTGCAAATTGGTGCAGCCAATTTGGAAAGCAATATGGAGATTCCTGGGAAAGCTGGGAATGGAACCACCATTTGACCCAGCTATTCCCCTTCTCAGACTATTCCCTAAAGACCTTAAAAGAGCATACTACAGGGATACTGCTACAACGATGTTCATAGCAGCACAATTCACAATAGCTAGACTGTGGAACCTAGATGCCCTTCAATAGATGAATGGATACTCTCTTCTTTTTACAACGAGTCCTCAATGAGATCAGTTTGATGATGAGAGTCGGCATTTTTCTTATTCTACACTATTTACACTTTGAGATCCAGCAGTTGAACTTGATCATGCCTCTGCATTTTGCATGTCATTGTAATATCTATCCAGAGGATAACTGGACTATGGTAATGAGAAAGTAACAGCTTTCTCCCTCGCATTGGAGATAAGCGCTCGGAAGTAATAACCCAAGTCCATAACCCAAACTAGCTGAAGTTCCCAACATTTTTGCGGGCAGAGGATAAAGTTACACTACATTTTGCTTTACACTGAATTGTAAAACACAGAATTAAGTTGTGGAACATTAACTCTATTATTATTTCCCATTGCAGCATAACAAATGGACAAACTTAGAACCTAGTTTTTATGAGTCGAAAGGCCAGGCTGGGCTGAACTGGATTCTCGGTATCTCACAAGGCTGACATCAAGGTGTTTGAGGGGCTGCTTTCCTTTTGGAAGCTTGGGGTCTTCCAAATTCATTTTTCTTGTTGGCTGAATTCAGTACCTTGAGCTGTAGGACTGAGGCTGTTCTGCTGGCTGTCAGCCTGGGTCCCTGCTCGGCTCCTCACTGTCCCCAGCAGTACCTTGTCTTTTGGCCCTCTCTTTGGGCCCTTTAATGCTTCAAACTATCTTTCCAGAGAGACTCAGACCCTTTTAATTGTCTGACTTGTTTAGATTTAACCCATCTGAATAATCTCCCTTTAACTCAACATTCACCGATTAGTAACCTGATCCCAGGATGGTTGTATTTTATCAGGTGCACACACTTAGCCTGAACTGTAGAGGAGGGAATCACACAAAGCGTATACACAGAGGACAGCAATCTTGTGTGTCCACCTTAGAATTCCTGGTTTCATTATGTCGATGGTCAGATTAACCATCATATGCCAGCAAATCAGATGAATGAAGAGAAAAGCCAAATGACATTTCCTGGCTAAGACACGTATTCACATCGACCCATCAGTCAAATCTTATACCACTTGCAGTTCACAATGACCAGGTCTTGATACACACAGGTCTTGCTAAAGATCCCTTCTAATATTTTCTACTAATCCTTTTCTATTTTATATCATTTCTTTGAAAGCTGATCATTACACATGAAATGGATTTTATATCTGGGCAAGGTGGTGCATGCCTGAAACCCCAGCAACCCCAGAGGCCGAGGCAGGAGGATCGTGAATTCAAAGCCAGACTCTGCAATTTAGCGGGGCCCTCAGCAACTTAGTGAGACCCTGACTCAAAAAATAAAAGGACTGGGAATGTGGCTCAGTGATTAATCTCGCATGCCCCCTCCACCCCCACCCCCACCCCGCCGCAAAAAAAAAAAAAAAGAAAATGAACTGGATTTCGTGAGCCATGATTTGTAAAGCACAGTCTTAATAGAAAAATTTTGTCTTAATAATGTGGAAACATTATTCTTTATAGAAAAAAACACCAAAATATATTTATGAAAATATAGTTATTTCTGAATAAATTAATATGGACTAAGCTATAGGTAAAAATGGACTAACCTACTAGTCTAAACTACATGGGTCAACAACTGTGTTAACTTCAAAGTTGAAAAAAAAATCATTAAAAAATGACAAAATCATAGAATTTGCAGGGAAATGGATGGCATTAGAGCAGATTATGCTAAATGAAGCTAGCCAATCCCTAAAAAACAAATGCCAAATGTCTTCTTTGATATAAGGAGAGTAACTAAGAACAGAGTAGGGAAGAAGAGCATGAGAAGAAGATTAACATTAAACAGGGATGAGAGGTGGGAGGGAAAGGGAGAGAGAAGGGAAATTGCATGGAAATGGAAGGAGACCCTCAGGGTTATACAAAATTACATACAAGAGGAAGTGAGGGGAAAGGGAAAAAAAAACAAGGGGGAGAAATGAATTACAGTAGATGGGGTAGAGAGAAGAGGGGAGGGGAGGGGAGGGAAGGGGAGATAGTAGAGGATAGGAAAGGCAGCAGAATACAACAGACACTAGTATGGCAATATGTAAATCAGTGGATGTGTAACCGATCTGATTCTGCAATCTGTATATGGGGTAAAAATGGGAGTTCATAACCCATTTGAATCAAAGTGTGAAATATGATATGTCAAGAACTATGTAATGTTTTGAACAACCAACAATAAAAATTTAAAAAAAAAAAAAATCATTACAAGATAATCAGCAATACCACTACTGTCCTCATGAGGGCAGCACCTGTCCGAGGTATATTTGAGGCTTAACTTGAATATGCTGTTTTCTAGTGGGTAGGAATTCTGGTAAGTGAATTACTTCACAGCATACTAGTATAGGCAGAAAGTGGTTTATCTCCATCAATTAAGAATCGGTCTTGTCAAAACAAAAAGAACTGTATTTTGTTTTTTTCTGATCCAAGAGAATTTGTTTGTTCCTAGCTTCTTTCTTTCTCTTACATTTTTCCCCCCTCTTGTCCTCTCTCTTCATCTCTGGACTATATTCTCAACTAGGTGGTCCAGGGAGGGTCCAATGACCAAGGGCCCTGAGGACATGTGATCATCAACGTTTTATGTTGGCTCAGATTCATTGTGAAGTCTCTTTGAATTTCCACACTGACGCACTCAGGCCTCTTGCCACACATGCTCACTGGTGGCCCTTGCAGCTTGAGCCCCTATGACTCTTGATCAGTGTGCAAGAGGAAGTCCTGCCTGCAGAGGAGTCAGCATGTTCTCTTCAAACTTCCAGGTGCTGGGGAGAGGCTTTTCCTACCCACAAACAACAAAATCAAGCTGACCAATCAAATGTTCTTAGACTGTGGACTTTTTCTGGCTTAAATCTGTGACTATGGGAAGGAAATATGCTATTTTGAATCCCTTCTCCCTTCTATTCTGAACAACAGAGGCATAATAACAAGGCACAATCTCAGCTTAAAATTGTGCTCTGAGTTGACACCACCGGCTGGCTGGATCAACAGGAAATAAGCAGCAGGGCCCAGGCAAGCCAGTTAGATATGGAGCAAAGACGGACCTGCCCTTTGATTTACTTGGGTCTCTCTTGTCATATTATAGCATTGGCCTACATGTGAATTGGTTTCAAATAATTCTGTCTGGGGAGGTGTTGTGTTGACGGGATCATATTGCTGCATTTTTAAAGGGACTGAGGTACATGGAGATGAGATTGTTTGATGGGAACAGTGTTCAATATGAGTGAGGTGAGGTCTGATAAATGGGGAATAGAAGCTGGTGATGGACCCACGTAGAATCTGAAGAGGTCTGGAAAGGTGTGGCTTGCAAGTACAGCTGAATGCTTGGGCTCTGGTAGGAATGGGTGCAGGCCTTCATCTTGTTTTGTTTTTTTATTTTTCCTGGTTGCCCTCATGGAGGGGAAAGCACAGTCAGCCTGAGTGCTGCCTGGGTGTGGGAGGAAGTGCAGACTCAGGAGGGCAGCCCTCAAGAGCCCAGAGCACTCCTTCTGTGCCATGTGCCATGTGCTGGGCTGGACCCCGAGTAGAATGTGAGAAGGAAATAGCTCAAATTCTGGAAGAGAGAAGGAGTACCACCCTGACGGTGGAAAAACCCAAACAACACGTTTGTTGGTACTATGCATTCCTGGTTCTGGTTTTATTCCAAAATACATGCTCTGTTTTCTCTTTAAAAAAAAAAAATTATTTTTAAGAACTCCAAATCTCTCATTAAGCAAAAATTATGATAACTATTCAGCATCACATCCCTTTCTTCACATACATGCCTTTGCCTTAAAAGGCAACCTCAAACCATCATCTCTGAAGCTGCTTGAGGTCTGGCTTCTGGAACAACCCAGTGGGACCCAACCTCAGTATCACGTCTTTCCTAGAAGTGACTAGAGCCACAAGGGTGGCTGTGGCCTGGAGTGTCTGAGCAAGCCAGGGGCCAGACTGTTACCTCAGAGCTTGAAAAGAAAGTGGTCCTGTGTTTGTTTAGGGGGAAGTAACTCAGGTCCTCCAAGGCTGTAAACAGCAAGTTGCCTATGTGTTGATATTTAGAATCCCAGTATCAAGCATCATTTGAAGACAACTTAGAAAAATCTATTATTTCTAAATCCCAGACTTAAGCCACGTTCTAAAACTTGGCTAATTTCTTTGCCTTGAATGCAGCTACTCTCCCATTTGGTTATGGAATGGCAAACCCTTGGGAAATACAACTCAGTCAGTGAGTCAGTGAAATCTGGGTTGCTTTGCTGCTATCGTGGAGGATACTACAGTTAATGAAAACACACCATGTTTTTTTTTTTTTTTTTTTTTTTCTCATTCAGAACAAATGTTTGGTAAGGCAGAGAAGGTTCCATTATGGCCACACAGTGGGCCTAGAATGAGGAGCTAGTTGAATATTTCTCCTCTAGATTTCTTTTTATTAGGTTTTTCATAATCATACCTAAAAGAGACAAATGATAGCTAAAAAAGCCAAGTGAACATACAATGTATGAAAAGATCCAAGTATAAGGTCACTTACGGAAGTATTAATATAACAGTGGAAAATAGGAAGTAATTTGAGAGAGCTTCCAGTAGTAGCCTGGGGAAAGAACCACAGTACACAGTTAAACTGAATAACAGTCATATGGAACAATATGGGAAAGACTTTTTTATTTTATGGTGGGGTACTAGGTATTGAACTCAGGCACTCGACCACTGAGCCACACCCCCAGCCCGATTTTGTATTTTCTTTAGAGACAGGGTCTCACTGAGTTGCTTAGTGCCTCACCATTGCTGAGGCTGGCTTTGAATTCATGATCTTCCTGCCTCAGCCTCCTGAGCTGCTGGGATTAGAGGTGTGCACCACTGCGCCCAGCACAATATGGGAAAATCTTTAAAACATAATTTTAAATGAAGAAAGCAAGTGGCAAAGGTATGTGCATAGTTAGAGCATCTAGGAAAATGTCAATATTGAAACAAATTTATAAACAATATATAATTATAATAGCACTTAAAAACACAAAAGGATAAATCTCAAACTCAGGGTATTGATTTTCTAGCATATGAGAGGGGCTGAAAATAGATGATTGACATTGTAACTGCAACTATAAGTTCATTTTTATATATAAAATTCTGAAGCCAATATGGCAAAGTTTTAAAAATTATTAATTTTTTTCAGATCTGTCTTATTTTTTTTTCTTTTGGTGGTCTTGAAATATAAAAATAAAATTAAAGCAATACAAGAGTGTAAGCATCCAAGAAATACACTCTCCACAAGAATAGTTGTTGCAGGGCACAGTGGTGCATCCCTGTGATCCCAGCTGTGGAGGAGATTGAGGCAGGAGGATTGCAAGTTCAAGGCCAGCCTGGGCAATTTAGCAAGACCCTGTCTCTAAATAAAATAAAAGAAGGAATGAGACTGTAGCTCAGTGTTAGGCCTAGCATATGTTCAGTCCTGGGTTAGATCTGCAATGTTACCAAAAATAAATAAATAAATAAGTAAATAAATAAATAAATAAATAAATAAAAAGAAAAAAAATCAAAAGACTAAAAGGTTCAGCTCAATTCATCAGTTCTTAACCTTTAAAAACAAAAACCCTGTTTCCTAAATTTGTGCCTAACCAGTGCAATACTTCTGTGAAGAGACTGCAAGTAAAAGAAATACAAGTCTTTGGCTACCAGGAGGCTTGTATTTTCTCCCAAATTGTGGCTCTTTGAAGGAAAGGAGCCTTTGATCTTCCTCTGACAGTCTAGTGTATCCAGCCCACAACTAGGAACACAAAGACAGCTAAAATGTACTAATAACAGAACTCAGTTGTTATGAGGAGCTCAAAGCAGGTTCACATGGATTCCCTCCTGTTGCCTCACCGGGGTCCTGGGAATCCCATTCAGGTCACATCACCAACGCCACTGCCTAATCGTGCTGGTCTTGTCCTTTTCAATATGGAACTGGAAGGGCTTTGTTCTATGAAAGATGACCTGGGGACTCTTGCTGAGATAGGTTAGTCCAGATTGCGTTTGCTTCATTACTGGATTGGTAAATGTGGAGAACAATGACAGTGTGTTTCTCTGTTGGATTTTATTGAAAAAAACTTGCATTCAATACTTCCGACTGACAGAGCCTTGGTGTCTTTTCTCTCAGAGCTTGCCATAAGATCTCTGAATGTTTTCATGGTTTTCTATCCATAAAGCAGGGTTTCACAGATTTTCTGTATGAAAGAAACAGTGAGTTATGTCTAAGTGATGAAGGAAAACTGGAAGTTTTTCTTTTATTCTTCTGTATTGATGCTCGTGGGTCCAAGTTAGTCGTTTTCTCTAGGCAAAAGAACATAAGTGCATATGTGTGGCACCGTCCATTGGGGCTGGTTATTTACATCACTGGTTAGCTATTGAAGCAGGAGCCAGAGAACACAGCACACACTGTTTACTCTGCAGAGGTCTGTAGCCGCTTACATCTTAATTTCTGATAGTTGCCTTTGATTCACAGGAAATGGCTTGGATTGTTTCCAAAGGATGAAGAAAAAGCCCTAGATATGATAATGCAGGTTTCATAACTTCCTGACACTGGTAAGTGGCAGTCAAGTAAATATGGGTTCCACCCTAGGCCTCACTACCTCACCAAGAAAACAATTCTAAGAATACAAAGAAATTAAAGACATCACTTTGTTGATTATAGATAGCAAATTTTTGACAAACTGTAAGCCCATGAACCAAGTCTGGCCCATCATCTGATTCTGTAAATAAAATTTTAATGCAACATAACATGCTCTTTTGTTTATCTTGTGTCTAGAGCTGAGCTGAGTAGTTGGGAAGGAAACCACATGGCCCACAAAATCTAAGGTGTTTGCCACGTGACCTTTTGCAGAAAAAACTTGCCCATGAAATAGAAGTGGATGTTTAAAGTTTTGAACCAAAAGCTTTGGCCTTAAATATAAATTCATTTTTAATCACTGGTCTGCCTAGAAGCTAAATAAAGCCAAATTAGAAATGGATAGAACCCAATGTCTCATCTCAATGATCATAAGTCAACTTTTTAATTAGTACTGTGTATCTCATTACCTCAAATCTTTTATCTTATCAATCTTTTCTATGTCAAATAGGAGGTGATGAGCAGGCCAAAGAATCAACATGGAAAATAAATGAACCAAATGTCAATGAACCAAAAAGTCAATATTATCTCCCTGCCTGAGATATGACTCCTAGACATTTCTCTTTTCCTCTACCTCATCTTCAGGAACTGCAGAGTTTCAGCTGTCTGAAAGCCTTGCCTGGATCCTTAGTCAATCCTGACCAATTTGGCCTCATTCCACCCCCCCCCCCCCCACACACAAAAAGTGTTGGTCTTTGGAGTGATTTTAGGATTTGGTCTGTTTGAAGTTCAGATTTGTTCTCCATGTCCCAATGAGAAGAAAGCCACAACCCTAGTCTACAAGGCTAGGATTGTGACCACTTTTTAAACTCTTACCTATTCTTATATCTGCTGATACTCCATTTCAACAGATGGTTTATCTCCTTTCAATTAAAATTCTCTAGGACAATGATTCCATGATCTGAAACAGTTCAGACCTCTTAACATTTGAAGTATTAACATTTCTGCTTGTCCTCAGTAAAACTCATCTACTCAGACCTCTGAGCAGTTCAATAGCTTGGGGGACAACTGCACTTCTACATATTCTCAGACATTGTGCTACTGGTCCACCAGGCAAGACCCTTTCCACCAGGTGAACCTCTCCACCCCATTCTCTGCAGATCTATACTCACTTCCGCTTTTCTGACAGTGCATTCTGGATGCCCCAGTATGTCTAGTAACTAAACATATTGCCGCAGTCTGGCTGGGCACAAAATCACGAGCCACTCAAGCAGGAACAAACTTTATTTTTGAAACTGCCGCCAATGCCCTGTACGCTCCCGGCCAGATTGCCGACCGACCCACGCACCGTTCTCCCGGACCCCAACAGGCAGTCCCTCCTCCAGAATTCCCTCCTACCGCACTTCCCCAACCAATGGGAACTCTCCAGGAGTCCAGTAGCGGGCCAAGGTGGACAGCAGGAGTCCAATATCCATATGAATGCAGATCTTAACATAATCATATCATCTCAATGGCTTGCTGGCATCACCTTTCAACCAAAAATGCCATGCATCATATTACTTGGCTGTGGCTCTTAGCAACATATAAGGGTTTTGAATGTGGTCTTTCTAACTATAAAGTCCAAGTTTCAAATATTTGTAATAAGCAGGGTAACATTTAGCCTGTTATGAGATAAATCAGTCACAACTAAGATATTTATCTAACGATTAAGCATTTTGCCTAAGAACATAGTTCCTCATATAAGTTTTTGACAGATTTCTTAACCCCCTCTAAGATAGAGGAGTTGGTAAGAAGTCTGAATCTTCCATCAGAGAATGATCAGAGATGAATGGTTCCCTCCAACAGTGACTCATGAACCCACTGGAGATGGCCTTGCGATGCCACTTCAGGCCTCATGTGTTCCCACCAGGATCCCTGACCCCACAGTCACTGTTTAGTCATGTGGTTTTTGTTTGGACTTCCTCAAGAGAAAACTAAGGTTTTAGTCAGCTTTTCCACTGCTGTCACTGAAAGATCTGACCAGAACAACTTTAAAGGAGGAAAAGTTTATTTGAGGGCTCATGGTTTCAGAGGTCTTAATCCATAGACAGCAGGCTCCATTCCTCCGGGCTCAAGGTGAGGCAGAACATAATGGTGAAACAGTGTAGCAAGGGGGAATCAGCTCCCATCATGTTCAGGAAGCAGAGAGAGAGTCCACTCTCCAGGTACAAACGTATACCCAAAGCCATGCCCCCAATTCCCACCTCCTCCAGCCACATCCTACCACTTCAGTTACCACTCAGTTAATTCCTATCCGGGGATTAAATCACTGATTGGGTTAAGACTCTCATAACTCAATCATTTCTCCTCTGAACCTTCTTGCGTTGTCTCATATGTGAGCTTTTGGGGGATACCTCACATCCAAACCACAACAACTAACCATCCCCAAACTCCTCTGGGATATAGACTTTCTAATTCTTATAAGGACTCACCACATGGTGGGGGATGCCTTCAAGAAGATGGCTGGTCTTGGATCTGGTCTCCCTCCTTCCACTCTGGTTCCTCTAGTCAGATAGATACCTCAACACAGAGGTCAGATTATACTCCTTCTCTGGTCAAAAGCCCTTGTAGTAACCTTAGTGCTATAGTGTGACTGTTGGATATCCATGAAGGTTCACATGTTAAGGCTTGTCCTCAGGATAGCAGTATTGAGAGGGCTTGTGAATCTTTAAGAGGTGGGGGCCTCATGGGAGGTCCTAAGGTCACTGAGGGTGTGTCCTGGAAGGGAATTGTGGGACCCTGGTCTCCTCCTCTTTGCTTCTTGGCTGATGAGGGAGTGGTGTTGTTCTGCCAAGTGTTCCCACCACAAAGTGCCACCTCATCAGAGGTCCAAAGCATTAGGGACCACTGGATTTGAATCTCCAAAACTGTGAGCTGAATAAACCTTTTTGTAAGTTAATTATCTGAGTTATTTTTCTAAAATGACGGAAAGCTGGTACACCTAGCAAATACTAGAGTTCATAGGCTCTGCACAGTGTGGCGCCTGGCTGACTCTCGACACTCCCCACCTATGCTCTAGCCACATGGGATTGCCAAGATGAACTCGTTTCCACCTACGATCTTTGCAGTTCCTGATGCCTCTGGATGGAATGATCTTCCCCAGGATTTTTGTGTGACTATCTCAATCTTACCGCCATGTCTTAGTGAAAGTTTCACCTCCTCAGAGAAGATTTCCTGACCACTCTAGCTAAAATAGACACATCCAAGACCCATTCAGTTTCTACTCCATGACCCCACTTTACTGTCTTCATAGCCCTTATGACTATGGATTTATGTTTATTTATATTATTTACTTCATATTATTTGTTCACTCACTCATCCATCCACTTATTCATGTCCTCATCACCAATATGTAAATTCCATGGATTTCTAAGTTCATTTGTCTTGTTCACTACCTATGTTCTGAGACTAGTAGAATATACCCTATATATATACATCTACACACACACACACACACACACACACATACACATACACACACACATATTTATATGGCGTGCGCCACCTTGCCCAACATCAATAAATATTTTTGAACAAAAGAAATGAAGAGATGAAGTATTAACCAGTTTTCTACACTATTTCATCTCCATTAGAGCCTTATGCACATCCTCTCAGCCAGGGCCCACATTTCATGTAAGCTTTCTTTAAAACCCCTAAATTGACTCTAAAGTCAAGAATCTGCCAGTTATCTATAGACAAATAGGACATTCAGCAAGATAGCCCTACTGTTTATTACAAAGTGCTAACAAAATAGTTTCTCTTTAATACCATTAAGCATGCCCCCAATTTTTTATGTGTCCCTGCCTATCAGACTTACTCTATTAAATGCTTGCCTATTCTTACAAATTGATCAAATTAAATAATGGGGGTGAGCAAGTTCTGAAAAGTTCATACTATTATACAAATTGAGGCTATATGTGCATTTCAGAGACATCTTTTATTGATTTTAGAGAAATATGCAAACTTGAAAAAAACTATCTAGATATACAATGGTAGCCAAGAATCTTCCAATTTGTCTGAACTGTACATTTTTAATTGATTTCAGCACAATTGGCCATGCAGGTATATCAGCAAAGGTTCAGTCAGAGAAGCAGAACCACACTAAGTAATAAGGTGAGTTCGCTATAGGGATCTGACTTCATGCAGTTGTGTTTTCTGGTCTCTGCTAAGTCAGCTGTAACTTTTCTCCTCTAAAATGCTATTAACATATATTGCTTCTTATCATCTCATCTATTATTATTTTTGTTCTTATTGATTAATAATATTTTATGAAGACATGAATTGGTGTGAATATACCTTATATACAACCAGAGATATGAAAAACTGTGCTCTATATGCGTAATATGAATTGTAATGCATTCTGCTGTCATATATTTAAAAAATCAATAAAAAACAAACAAAATAAAGAAACAAAAATAGATTTACTGGAAAGAACCTAGAAACTCACAATTTTATCTGGGGATTTTCATTTATACTTCTTAATAATAATGATAATAATAATAATAACTATTATTATTATTATTATAGAGAGCTTATACAGAGAAGCATATTCTTTCAACCACATGTGAAACATCTACAAAAATGTTCAATGGACTGAGCTACTAAATCTCAAAAAGCATCTTCAGCATAAAGAATCTGTTCTCTGACCAAAGTGCAATAAAAATTAGAATTTAAAAACCAAAAAAAGAAAAAAAAAACAGTTTTTGGGTTTGAGAGGGTATTGGAGATAAATTGATTTATTTAATCCAAACCTGTTAGCTGGAAATCCCTGCTTGCATGTGCCAGCTCAGATCCCTGTATTCCTGTTTTCATAGGTCACATTCAGGAATCCTACGCGGATCCACAATTCTTCCTTTTTTCCTCTACGTTAACTGACTGTTAATCTCATATCTCATATCATGCCCGCCTGGACTTGCAGCATCTGTCAGGCCCTTCTGCTGAGCCAGATTCCTATTTTTAGAATCTTTTGATCAGTCTTGTCTCTCATGACATGGGTAATGCTCCATTGGATAGAATTATTTTTGTAGCTTATTCGAATCACTCTGAGTGATTGTTACCATCAAAAGCATCTAGATTCACGGTGGAAGAGTGTACTTACCTGTGTTTAAAAGCAGTACCTTGACTAATTCTACCTTCTGGAAGGTTAAAATGCCCAAATCCTCTTTAAACAATATGAACAACTACAGTGATTTTAGTTGTGTTTATTTGGAGGTCCAGAAAAAAAGGATTTCCTTTTTGTTACAGGGGCCAATAGTTCCTTCTTGTCATCTCCTAAGTAGTGTTTAAAGCATACTTGGAGGAGGGAAAGTCTTCTGGAGGTGATAGCCATAGTTGTGCATCCCCCAAGAGCTTTGGTGGATGATGAAAGCCAGGAAAAGGAGGATCCAGGTCATTGGTAGGGACCTTGGTAAGTTTTTCAGTGTCCAACAGACTGGGGCTCCTGCCTCTTTACTGTATCATTACCTATATTTGCAAGCTCTGACCACAATCTGTTGCAATCCACTAGGAATTGTGACCAAGTGTCAATTTGCAAAGTTGCACATAAATGTGTACTTTAAAATCTCTGCTTGGATTTGGACAGTGTCTTAATTATAAGGAGACTGGTTTTGACTTAGGAATTAAGACCAAATACTGAAATAAAGAAAACTCTCAAATTCTGTGGACCTGTTTTTGCCTGTTTACTTCTCATTGCAAGATCAGAAGTAAGGCCTCTGACAATAGCACTGACTTGCCTTTCTTTGTTTCTGCCCCTTCTCTGCTTCTCCTGCTCAATTACTATTATCTAACATTCAATCACATTTTGGTATTAGTGTTCTTTTTAAAGTGGTAAGACATAGTTCCTGTCTTCAAGGCCCTTACTGTCAGTGCCATTATTTTTAACATTGAGATTATTGTTTAGTTCAGAAGGGGAGAAAAATATTTCAAATACAACCAGATATTCATTTTCCATTTTCTTCTTAATTTAAAACTGCATTCTTCTATTCCCTCCTCTGCTCTACTTTGTGTCTGAGCAGAAACGAGGTCATCATCAAATTCCTCATTTTTTTTAATAACTCACATGCCACCCACATTTGCTCAATTTCTCTAATTTTTTTTTTTCAAAGATGTGTCATCTTTAAATGGGTGTGTTAGACCTTAATAGGAAGTCTGCCCCAAACCCACCCATCCTTTCCCCCAAAATACAACGGACAGCAAATAAACTCATCTGTTTCGTATTTCCATGTGCACAACTCATGGGGTTAGAGTTGGTTTCTCCCATTATCTTAATTGAATCCATCCTCTACATGTAAACATTTTTAAAGGAAATGTCAGTTGTGCCAGCATGGGCCAGGCTATTGAGTTTGAAGCCTCTTTCTATTACTAATTGTTTGGGTATCCCACAATATTCATCATGTTTTTCCCTCAGTTTCCCAATCCTAGGAAATAAACAGAACCAACAGAGGCAATTCCTAGGCATGGAATGTTGCTATTGCTGCTTAAAATATTTTAATTCCACTTTAAGAGTGTGCATTATCACAAATTATGGCTCCTTGTGGCCATAATCCTGAGCAAAAACATGCAGTGTTTTATATTTCTTCAATGTCTGTTTTGAATTTATGAATCAGTCACATGCCTTCATTCTTACTCTGAAAAGGGGGAAGTTATATTATTCGGCTGAGATAAAATAAGTCTAAGTGAATCCAGCTTGGGAAGACAACTTCCTTTGGGATCTACTTCCCTCTCTTGACCTTTCTACACCATGACTTGCTTCAATATCCATATATTATTTTCCACCTGTTTACCAGGAAAAGTAGTTTTAAGAAGTTTGAAAGTGAGTTAAATTTTTCTGCTTGCTTAAGCAAACCATTAAAAAAACTAGATTTCTAAGTTTACATGGGGGATACAAAGAATAAATCACTTTCTTATATTAAGATTTTTTTTCCTTTTAAATCTGCTTCATAACTGGAATTATTTTAGTTACTATTCCATCTTAAAAGGACAGTCTGTTTCCAAAAAAAAAAAAAAAAAAGGCAGCAGTTCCATTGCTCATGGATTATTTTATAAAACTGAGGATAACTGTCATGCCTTAAAAGTAAGGTTTGACTTATCGAAGTCTCACATGCACACAGGCCTTTAAGTCATTACCTGAAGTCATATGTATCTCCCCACAAAGCAGGCAGCCATCTTTTAAAACACAGGTCAAATGATGTCTTGTCTCTCTTAAGGTCCCGCATAGATGTCTTATTGTGTTTAGAGTAGAATCCAAGCCACTTACGGTTAACTATAAGCCTGCCGTCATTTGTCTTACCACCTCATCAAAGTTATCACTTGATAAATATTGGGGGGGGGGTACCTAATACCTATTACACATTGTTCTAGAAATACCACTGAGAATGAAGGCAGTGAAGTTCTTGCCTATATGGAGCTTACATCCTGGATAATAAAGAAACAACATGTATTTGTGATAAATCTAGTGAAACCAACTGTAGAACGTAATGCGGGCCAAGATGGAGAAAGATATCTGTGAAAGGCATGAGTGAAATGAGAGGATGAATTTTGAGATTAGTGGAGCAGCAGTCTATGTAGAGAGAACAGTCAGTGAAAGGGCCCTGAGGTAGGAAGGAGTTTGGGAATTTGAGAGACAACAGGAAGAGATTGTAACTGGAAAGGTATGAGGAAAGATAAAAGGGAATACCATGAGATTGTGGAGACAGGCAGGGAAAATCAGGTAAGAAACTGCAGGCCTTAGCAAGGAGTTGGATTTTATTTTGAGTGTGCTGGGTGTAGCCTTTAAAATTGGGAGAAAAGAAGTTGAGGATGGGCATGGGGGTTGTTGCAGTTGGTACCTGAGATTAAGAAAAAGGGATCTGGAGAAGTATTTAGATTCTAGACACATTTTTTTCAGGTTGAGTCAACATTATTACAAGTGGATTTAATATGAAATAAAGAGCAGGCAACTGAATTAATGGACGTCCCATTTACTAACTTTGGAAAGATTGGGGGGGGGATGATGTTATGCATGGGTTTTGTTTTGGGATGTGGAATTTTGAGCTACCTGAGTGACATCTATTGTGTGTAGGATGTTTAAAATGTTTCTCTGAAGCTTGTGGGAGAACTTGAGATGGGGCAGAGATAGATGGTATTCCAAGTTGGATAGTGATTAATTCAATTAGGGATTTGATGGGGATAAAGTTAAGAGGGCGGCAGCCTGAGCCCTGGGGAGCTACAGGAATCACAGGTTAGGAAGAAGAGCAATTCCCTACACAGACACTGTAACGAATCATTGGCTGAAGCAGGAGAAACACTGGCCGATGAAGTATTCTGGAAACCAAGTGAATAAAGGTTCAAAATGGTGGAAACAATCCACAGAGTCAACTTCTGTCAAGTGTGTTGAGACGCGGATAGCTGTCACAACTGGATTTGCCAAGATGAGACCACTGGCCACCTGGACAGGAGTGGCTGAAGTGTGGTAGGGGGGATGAATGGAGCAATCTAACATTACTGAACAACTTTGCAGTTGGCTAAGAAATGCATTGAATATAAGATTCCAATATTCTTATGTTTAACAATGTATTTAGGTTAAGAATAGAACAGCTGAGGTCACCGGAGTTCAAGGTTAGGTTTTATGAAGCTTGAGTTCATAAAATAAATGAAGGTGGAGATGAGATGGGTTCTTGAGATAAAGCACTTAGACCCACAGCTGGGTGGGATAAGGAAATAATATACAATGTCCAGGGCCATGTGGTTGCAGTTCACATCCTTGTTTTTTTTAGCTATTCACTAAATCAACCTCTTGAATTTGTCTGTGTACAAAGCAGGAATATTAATGTCCATGTCAAGAAATTGCTGCTAGAATTTACTGTAATAGTATATGCAAAGGGACTAATAAGTGGCACAGTTGTTTAGTTTTTCTTCTCTAAGTTGTTACCAAAAAGTTGAGTGAACTTTATGTCTATATTATTGAACATTGATGCTTATGCTAGAGAGGGACTTCTATCTCATTGCATTTCTTTTTTTTTTTTTAAGAGAGAGAGAGAGAGAGAATTTTTTAATATTTATTTTTCAGTTTTCGGCGGACACAACATCTTTGTTTGTATGTGGTGCTGAGGATTGAACCCGGGCCTCATGCATGCCAGGCGAGCGCGCTACCGCTTGAGCCACATCCCCAGTCCTCATTGTATTTCTTTTATCCTGGAGGGATCATAGCAACTTAAAAATTTCAGTGTGGTCATCTTTCTGTCATGGTAACAAATATCTGAGATACCAGTTTACAGAGAGGAAAGGTTTACTTTGCCTCACAGTTTTGGAGGTTTCGGTCCATGGTTGGTTGGCCCTATTACTTTTGGGTTTGGGGTGAAGCAGACGAGTGGGGAATACACAGTAGCAAAAAGAAACTTCTCAGCTCATGCCCAGACACAAAGGAGAGGGTAGAGACCAGGGCCCCACAGGCCTCTTTGAGGACACACATCCAATGACCTAAAACCTCCTATAATAGTACCTCAGGCTGGGGATCAAGCTTTAACAGATGATCTTTTGTGGGTCCTTCCAGAGCCAATTACAGCAATCAGCTTCCACTTGATCCAAGTGGAAAAGTTGATAATAACCATGCTCAGAACCCTTCCTTGAAAAGAGCTTTTTTTTTTTTTTTTTATATCTCCATCTCTGTCTTTTATTTTTCTCTTAATATTCTGTAGATCCCCCATTTCTTCTTCCTGATTTTTATTACCTGTATATTCTGACTTTACAAATACTAGTTGTTCATTTTAGGGGGAAAGGGATTTTTTTTTTTTTAATTCTCAAAAAGAAGGTTTAAACCAAAGATGGCAGTTCCAGGTTACTTTTTGCTACAAATTTCCTAGTAGGTAACTTCCTGACTCCTTTCTGATGCTCCAGCTTCCATTTGGTTGAGTGCAGGGAGAACTCATCCAGTTCTCTTTCAGCAGACAGTGAGTAAACATAATAAAAGACCCCTTGGGAAACTTTTATGAATCTTAACTTTGTGATCTCATTCAAATCCTCCCCTTTTTCCACCACTATCTTCTTTCTGCATTACCATTTTGGTAGCTAGGGAATTTAAATCCTCAACAACTATGGGATGACTGAGTGCCTACGCTTCTTGCCCAACTGACCAGATGTGGTTTAGCTCTGATGGTCCTTCATATCTGCCTTTGCGATGCCTTCCAACAGCTGGTCCTGTTACATAGCATGATTACTCCACAGTCATTGCTCAGAAGGGAAGAGACTTCCATGCTCAGTGACAAATGATGACATTCAGGAAGCTGATTCCCAGAGCACTTGTGGAAGCAATTACTCTCCTGGAGGAGTTGGTGGGTCAGACTGCCTCTTTCATTTATTGTTTCATGGAGGAACATGAATCTGTAGAGACAGGATGTGCTCCAAGGCGTCCCTTGAACAAGGTTACAACCCCTGTTTTAGCCTCCATGTGTTTGTGACACTCAGTTGCTGCTCTGTGAAGAAAAAGGAGACAGATTTTCCTAAGGACTGGTTGAATGGTGCAGAAGGAAGTAGGAAGTCCCCACAGCCCAGAGCGGGGCTCTTTTTCTGTTCTTGGAACCAGGTGGGTCTTCTGTGCATGTGTTCCTGGGGAGCCTTCAAGTGCTTACTGAACTCGACAGGCACCTGTGATTTATGTTTTGAATGTTGCCCAAGTTTGTGCAACAAACTTTTGGTTTAGTCTGTGGAGGAGCTTTTGAACTTACTGTGAAGAGGCTATTGGAAAACCCAATGATGTAAATTGGTGTGCAATTGCTTTGAGTTGTTTTTAAATGAAATAACTATGATGTTCTAGAAACACATACTCAGCGCTGGAATTGACGTTCTTGGCTAGGGAACAGAGTGGAAGGATAGCAGAAACTTGTGAACTCTGAAAAACCTTGTCTATCCACCTTCCATTTTTCAACTGTGCCTTAAAGTATCTGTCATATAAACCATAAAAGTCCATTAATGTTATTGAATGCGGTAGCTCCTATCAGTCTCAGCTGCAGGGGTGAATCCAAATGGAAATGCTGGGTTTTAATTTCATAAAAATCCTATTAGACTCATCTTGGCAAAGTATATTGTGTTTGGGAAAAAAATAACTTTTGTTTTATTCCCACAACAAAATTAACTAAAGAAAATATTTTGAATTTTTAAAAGAGTTTCAGCCTTTTACCAACAAGAACTTGATGGTATTAACTTCTCTTCATTTTATTAAAGAATCAACCAAAGGTATTCATTGTTCTAGGTGAATCATTGGATCATGTAAAGTGTATTTTTAAAAAATGATTTTAGGTAGTATTAGTAACTTTAAATAACCAAAGAAAATTCACTCAACTCTGTTTAGAATGCTAGAGTTTTTGTTCTTTTCATAACCCCATGATGAATCAGTTTTCTCTGTCCTGTGTGAAAGTTCTAAAGTTTTAGAGGAGAATGTTTAAAGCAATATTTCAAGGGTAACTCTGACTGATATTTTTCTACATGAAATGAACAACAATAACAGCATCAGAAAAACAAAACCAAAATCCCAAACCCAACTATCCAGCAACTGCCAGATGGTTCTTATCTCACAAAAACTCATGTAGCTATCAAGAAATCACACCAGCTGAGAACCCTGTTTTTTTTTTCTTTTTGTCCTTTCTCCACTATTTGTTATCTTATCATAAATTTTTCCTGTGTGGAAAGCAAATAATACCCTTCCCTTCACATTTGTATCTACTCTAGCAATTGAGGGAAATACTGTCATTTTTCTCATGAGATGGTAGAGCGTGATGGTTGGTAAAAAGAACTCAGCTGTAGATCATCGGTTCTACTAAACACCAGAAGCAGATGTTTTGGGGTCCTTGAACCACTTCTGATGGAAGTGTTGGGCATATACTGGTCTAGGAAGTTCTTGGAACTGTCAGGAAGATAAAACCTTCTGGTGCCAGAAGATTAATCATCTGTGAAAAGTGACACTGTTGCTTTGTCTATTCACAATAAGCCAAGACATAGAATCAACCTACGTGTCCATCAGTGGATGAATGGAAAAAGAAAATGTGGTATATATGCACAATAGAGGACTTATTCAGCTTTTAAAAAAGAATGAAATTCAGTTATTTTCAGCAACATGAATGAATCTGGAGGGCGTTATGTTTAGTTAAATAAGCCAGGCAAAGAAAGCCCAATACCACATAATCTCAGCCATATTTGGAATCTAAAGAAGTGGATATTTTAAGTACAGAGTGCAATAGTGGTTACTAGAAGCAGGGAAGGTGGTGGGGAGGTGGGGTAAGGAGAAGTTGGTCACTGGGTACAATATCATGGTAGATAGAAGGAATAAATTCTTGTGTTTTCTTGCACAGTAGGGTGAACTATAGGTAAACAACATTGCATTGAATATTTAAAATAGCTAAATAGCTAGGAGAAAGGACTTTGAATGTTGTCATCGCAAAGGAATGATGAATGTGTAAGGTGATGAGGATGCTAGATAACCTAAAGTGGTAACTGCAATGTAGACATGTATCAAGACATCACATGATACCTAATAGGTATGTGCAACAATTATGTGTCAATCAAAAACGAGATAAATACAATTGTTGCTTCATTTTCCTTGGTTGAGATAAAAAAAAGTTTTCTAACACAAATAAGCTTCACCATTGGGAAAGGCCATTCTAAATGGCAGCAAGAAAAAAAAATCTAACCTAATTCTAGGTGTTTCTAACAGTTCAGTTACAGGAATTTGGTCACTAGAGTTTTCTCACTTAACAAAAAACAGCCATTTGAGTATTTGAAGCTATTAAGGATGGTAGTTGTAGTAAGTGCCTAAAAATGATCAAAAGGCTACATATTCTTCCCAAACTCCCCTAGGATTATGTTAATTATTATGATAAATAGCTATTGCCATTCTAAAGGATTAATATGTGCAGAGTTTTCCAGACTTTCCCCCCATCTACGCTCCAAAGTTAGACTGGTAGCTGAAAATGGTATACGCAGCATGTAGCTATTTGGCCTTCAGAGTGAGTAGTGATTGTTTCCATTGGACTGTGGCAGTTTTCACTTTTTCTTGTGCATATGTGTTATCACCTTGGTAGTTATCAAGTACCTAAAAAGGGGAGGCAATATTATAGTTGTCTTTAAGTATTTTTTCCAAAAAGGCCAGTGGGGCTCAGCTGACTCCAGGAAGGTGAGTCAGCTCCCACTGAATGAGGACTGAGGATGAACCCTCTCCAGCTCTCAGAACTGGTTTTGTATCCTGATCAAGAGTCTGGCTCTTCACAATGTCAGGATTTTGTAATGAACTCTGGAGGGTTCAAGCAATTTCTGCTTCCCAGTCATTGTTCAAAAATGGTGCAACATAACAATTGACGTCTATCACACACAGAGACTGACCATATGCCAAGTACAGAGCAAGCGTCAAATATATCTTCTCTCCTCTACCCTTCTATCCTCACTCACCACAGTCAGCCTCAGTGGCCTTTTTTCCCTTCTATGATGGCAGCAATTACGTGTCCATCTCACAGCCCCTGAATTTGCTGATGCCTTTGCCTGCACTCTGAAGAGTTCTTTGGCTTCCTATAACCAATGCTATCCATCATTCAGGTCTCAACCTAGTGTCACCTTCTAAATAAGACTCACAGGATCAACTTTTCAATCACAGCATTGATAGCATTTACTACTATGTGAAATTATTTTTTTATTGGCTTACTTATTTATTTTTTGTCTCCCCCATGACAGCGCACACTTGCAAGGAACAGGGACCTTTCCTACATTGCTTTCTGCTCTATCCTCAGCACACAGAGCAATTTGTTATACATAGTATAGTAGCTACTCTACTGGATGAGTGAATGATGGTTTATATCATCTAATATTCAAAAAATGTGTGAGATATTATCTTTTCATTTAAAAAATGTGGCTCTATGACACACTTGATGTCACAGAGCCAGAAAATGGAGGGATTTTTCTCATCACTGACTTCCTCTTCTCTTCAGGTTTGCCAAAATTTGTATCCTCATTCTTACCTTCACCCTGTTCTACCATCACAAGAATCACCTTGGAGTGTGAACCATGAATGAGCTCAACCTCAGGACATTTAATTGTCTATTTGTTTACCCCCTTACATGCTCTAGAGAAATTTCATGTTGTTCAAAAATGCACACCTTGAAGCTCAATACTATTCCTGGTTAAATAAGTGGCAGCGGGGAAGCATCCCCAGAGCAGATGAGATTAAAAATGTAAGATGAAGCCTGGAGTGAGACTAGTTCACAAATGCTTATCAGAAGCACTCACATTCTACATGTGAGCTGCAAGTTTGACTTTATGTTATCTAGAAGAGAAAGACCAATTGCTTCTTCACAGTGTGCCCACGACAAAAAATAGCCAGCAAAGTATTCTTGGCTTTACTCACAAAAAATATTGAATGATGTGAGAAACTATATTTTCTCTATAATGTCTGCATAAAAAATACAATCAATATTTTCATTTCCCCCAGTAACATTGTAGTAATTCAAAGCTCAAGTTAGTAAAAAAAAAATATATATCAATGAGGACTCCAAAAATAATTCTATGAAAGTACTCAAAAAACAATTTCATGGGGTCTTTGAAATGATACTGCTTGGTTTAAACAGTTGAAACTGAGGTGGCTTATCTCAAAGGGTATGTACATCTTACATCATTTTGGAAGGATCACATTTATATCAGATCATAACTATTGTTTTCTTTAACCAGGCTGACCAGCATTTTGGGTAAGGAGAATGAAACACACGTACACCATTTGCTACCCCTATCTCTGATACTTGTAACCTCTGACAACTACCTGGAGTGCAGAGAGTCTAATACTGATTAATAGGCACCCCCACGCTTTGATGGTGAAACTCAGAGCAAACTGGAAGATCTGGCATAGATGGGTGGAACTGAGGTAAGAAATCTTAGGGATTGTCCCTAAATGTATTAATTTATTAATTTTTATGATTTATTAATGTTAAATTACGCTGCACAGTGGGGAGTATTTTTAGATACTGTAATTTTTTTTTATTGGACTCTTTTCTATCACTTCGTGACATAAACGCTGGGGCCATCTGCTTGGTGTTCCAGTTTTGAATGGTTGCTTAGTCCTGCTATAGTTTATAGAAAGTGGAACGTTTAATCGTGAGCCTAAACTGACAGTTCATCTAATCTTAGGTGAATAATGATTTAATTTTGTCCAAATTTATTGAATCACCTGGATGACTCAAAGTATTAAATAGCTCTAATAATATTTCCATACTCCAGTAAGTCATTTTCAACAGTGGATTGATTACACAAGATGGAAAATCTTTGGCGTGTCAAGCCTAAGTACAGTTGCTGGGAAATAAGTCAACGAAACACTAATCAGTTCATTTAGGAACTAATAACATCAGCCCCAAGGCTACAAGAACCATTCTGAAGAGGCTTCCTCTGTGAGGGGCACATGGTCTCTCTGAACTAGTAGTAGAGTGGATTTCATCAGATAAGCTGTCAAATGCTTCATAGAACATGCCTTCGAGAATTAGGCTTCCACTGTTCATACAATTTTATCAGACACTGGCAAAGTAGATTTTCCAGTAAAACAGGAAATTGCCCTAAGGCCAGGCTTTTGAACATTTATTCAAGATGTACTTTAAATGCTGTTTCAGCTGTCACTTTTTGCTATTGGCAGAAATGTTTTGCTTTTGTTGCAGATGAACAGTTCTCTTTAATCACCAAAATCAACTAAAGTGCAGAGAAAATAAGAGCTATAAAATGAGAGTATTTGCAAGAAGGGGTGAGGATAGGTAGGTTTTGACGCAGAAGCAATTTGAGCTGATTTGGAACCAAGATTAAGATTTCAATTGTCAACAAAGAAGCTGATTTTTTAAAAAAAAGTAAAGTTAGTAAGATATACTAAATTATGATATACAAGGAGGCTGTATGCAGTGGTTAAAAGTATAGACTTTGGGATCAGACTGCCTAATTTGCATTGCCAGTTTCAACAATTCTAATTTTGTGGCTTTGGACAAATTAACTACTTCATTCTTTAGTTTCCTCAGGAATAATTACATAACACACAGGGAAGAGAAGGATATTGAGAAAAATAGGTAGGACATTTAGAAAGCATTTTATAATTACTTGCTATCATTATTAGCTCTTTATGAAATTAGTAAAAGGTATCGACTATATGGTAGTTGAAGTATCTGAGTCAATAACTTCTGAAAGGTATACGATTTTAAGAACAAATTTAAAATTTCCAGTTTTAAGAAGTACATATCTCAAAAATAGGGAATGCCTGGTTACAGCAAGTGAAATGCTCCGTGTCTGTGAGCAGAATGCAGGTCTGTGTTTCAGCAGGAAATGACCTGCAAGTAGGTAGTAGACATACTTGATTATACAAATATCCTTATCATAGCCAATAAATGAAAAAGACTCTGCTATTTCCCATTTTTTAAAATTCGTGAATCCAAACCAGAGTCTCAGGAAATGACTGGTTGATCTCATGTGGTATTCATGTGGTTCTCTACTTTCTTCTGTCTGAGAATAGAAGAGCCATTAAAGTCTTTTCCCTCAAGTCATTTTTGAGGAGCATCAGTTCATTTCCTCAGTAGAGTAAAAGAAATGAAGCTGCCTCCTTGACACTTGTCTTAAAAGGCAAACTTAATATCAAATTCTGGTCCAGCTTCATATATATCTATATTTTATTACTGAAGAAGAAAATTGCTTCAGGACACATCATTGACCAGCATGGAAAACACAAGTAATGCTGACCTTTAAATGACCAGCTATTCGCATGAATAGTTGGTGTTATAAAACTACATTAAGAAGAAATTTATGAGACCCTTTCTTTTTATAACATTAAAATTTTTTTATAGTTGCAGATGGACAGAATGCCTTTATTTTGTTTGTTTATTTGTAAATAAACCACTGCTGAGGATCAAACCCAGTGCCTCATGCATGCTAGGCAAGCACTCTGCCACTGAGCTACAGCCCCAGCCCATAAAAGACCCTTTCTGAATATGTACATATACATAATTTGAAATGTGACTCTTTTAGAAATGCTTTGTGTTCTGTTATTTATACATAATTTGAATGTACCCATCAAAGAAATAAATAAAAGGTAATTATAAATACAGTACAATTGTGATTTTAAAATTTTAGATACTTTTGTATCTTACTAATGTGTTCTAGTGATTTTAGTACTTCATAACAATTGTCATGGAGTTGAATCAGGAATAAGGAGATAATCAAGAAGTAACTGATTTTTGTTGAGCTTGAGCTTTTGGTCATTTTAGTCTTAGTGGTTCCATGAACTTCACACACAGTTGTTTCCCAGCCTTATTCATTTCCTCTTCCTGGGCCCTCAGGAAGACTATTTCCTGTTAGAGTCTATAAACAAGTCAAGATGGCGCCTGGCATTTTGCAGAGGGAGTAGTTTGTGAAGTAACGCCAGCGAGCCATTAAGTGTGGAGATTCCTTAAGATAAGCTGTGTGGAATGTATATATGCCCCTCTGGTCCTACAATAAAGGGCTCCCACTCCTGCTGTATCAATGTACCCCCCCCCCCCCGTTATTTTGCTGCAGCCAGACTGTGGCAGATGGTGGCCCGTACGGGGAGCCCCGGGACACTCGGGGGTAAGTGATGAAAAGAAAAGCTGCCCGTCCCTAGATAGGATGGGAGCAAATCTGCTCGTCCCTAGGCAGATAGAGAGAGAGGAAAAATGGCCATTTTGACAAAATGGAGAGGATTGATACAGTATGTTTGTGTCTTGTTTTGTCTTGAAATGTTGTATTGTCTTTGTGATGAAAATATGGAAGGGGTATTAAGTAAATTACTAAGGGAAGAAGGCACCCCAGTGGAACCAAGAATAGTTAGGGCATGTGTTGATAAAAGCCCAGGAACTTTAGTCAGAAAGACAAAGACAGTTCAGAAGAAGAAGGATTATCAGGAAAAAAGTTGCAGCAAAAGGCTATTACTGAATACTTTTTGTTACTGGAGGGTGCGTGTATCGGCATGGCGGCTGCCACGTGCGCAAGCCAGTCATGGCTCAGCAAGGACTTTCCAAGCAGCCGGCTCTTCCCCAACCCCTGCCACTGCGAGAGCCCAAATCCAAACCTGACCAGGAGGCACAGTCTCCTGGGCTCTTGCTCCCTGTGCCAGGAAGCAGTTTGAGTCCGGGACACTCCCCAGGGCCATCTGGGGCTGCCCTGGACGCTGCAGGCGGAAGATGCCCCGCCCCGTGTCCCTGAAGTTTGATCATTTCCAAGGCCAGTAACTACAATGGTTCTCCCACACCTGGAAGCTAATGAGTAATGAACACCATTAAGGCTTATTTCAAATGTAAAAAACCTTGAGATAATGTGCTAAATTGTTCAGAAGATTGTTTTCTTAGTGCCTGCTGGAATACTACAGGATTTTCTTTAGCCATCTGGAGTTCCTGCCTTCGTCCCAGTGCTGGTGAAGACGAAGGTAGAAGAATTTCCAGTGTTGCTGAGAACCGGATGAAACTTCGGATCAAGATAGCTGCCTGCAGAACTTACCTGGACTGTGATTTAAGCTAGCTGCCTGCAGAACTTACCTGGACTGTGATTTACCTGGACTGTGAGTTTATCTATTGAGACACTGCTTTACCTGGACTGAGACAACAAACTGTAATCTACAACAAATTGTAACTCGGTATCTTTGCTAATGGTGTCATTGCTGGTATAATTTTTCCAAGGGCTTCTTACATGGAGCCATCATTTGGCTTGGTATTGTGACATTTTGTATCCTCCCCTTCTGCTTGTAGCCGATTATTTATGGTGTTTGTGTAAAAACCACCATGGTCGTTATTTAAATTAAACAAAAGGGGGAAATGTTAGAGTCTGTAAACAAGTCAAGATGGCGCCTGGCATTTTGCAGAGGGAGTGGTTTGTGAAGTAACGACAGCGAGCCATTAAGTGTGGAGATTCCTTATTGGTTGACTGCTGTATCTAGTTTATGTTAATTAAGATAAGCTGTGTGGAATGTATATATGCCCCTCCGGTCCTACAATAAAGGGCTCCCACTCCTGCTGTATCAATGCACACAAGTTGCTCGTCACCCCCCGGTTATTTTGCTGCAGCCGGACTGCGGCAATTTCCCAGCCTCTGTTGCAGTCAGATGGGACCATGTGACTGTTATGATGACATGTGACCGTATGATGCCTATTCCCTCTGGGTCTTTTAATAAACCTCTCTGCACAATCCTCCATGTTCTCATTTCCTCTTCCTGTGATTATGGGGACCATGTACTAGAAATGTAAGAATCCCCAAGTCGTGGGCTGACCTGTATAGGGATAAATATTAACTTGTGAAATTTCAAGATCTGTTTGTTACTTCAGTATATTGTAGCTTATCCTGAAAAACATACCATGATAACTTGATAAAAATTCAAAGCAAATATGCTTATAGATAACAGTGAGCAGGACCAGGATCTTCTTCCTACATGTTGTGAGAAAATTCCCTAAGAAGGTGAACAATGGTTTTGGTGCATGCTGAGACTTTCATTTTTAAGAAAGTTTTAAAAAGCACTGGATTGTAACTTATCAAGTAGGTTATAAGGTGATATTTATTTTAGAATCATAGAATATTTTATCAGCAGTACCTCAGAAGTTATCTGGTCAGTGAGAACTTCAACCCAGTACCTGAATCTCACCCACATCTGTCTTATACTAACTGCTTCTGTAATTCAGATTGCTGTGGTATGTTTTACTTAGGGAAATTTGAGTGATTTTTGTAATTTCTTCTTTTTGCTTTGTATTTGCTTGAACAGAAACAAGTATAATATTTTTTAAAAATTGGAAAAAACCAGTATGATAAAGAACCAAGAGAAACCTATGTACTATGTAATTCTGCCTGGGATCCAGAAATGGGTACATGTGTGTTTGTTTATGTTACGCTGTTTTCTATATAAATCCTTGTCAGATGAGAAGAAGGTAGAGAACATTCCAGTCAGCATGGGTAAAGGCAAAGAGGACTGGAAAGAGCATGGTAAATTTAGAGATCCTTAAGAGGGCGAGTCTGGATGAATTGTAGAAGGTGTCACAGCAGAACAATACTAGGAAGTGAATAGAGGGAGCATTTTTACCTGCACTATAAAAAGAAGAGAGAGGGAAGGACTTGAGATGTTAAGGTAATAAACCTTGCATCTGTCTAATATGTGAATCAGTGAAAGAGCCATGTGAAGTGAATTTTGAATTCAGGCATGGAAATTGGGATGAGTGGTTGACTGTAACAGTTACGGAAATAGAATATTAAGAAGCAGGATCGGATTTGCAGGTGTCTGTGTATACATGTCAGGTTGTGTGCAGGGGACAAGTGTGTATCTTCAGGCAAAGAGGAGGACAAATTGAGTTGGGGACAAATTGATTTTGATATGCTTGTGGAAAGTCTGTGTGGAACCGTTCACAAGAGAGTTGTATATAAAGATGAGGAATCTTGGAAGGAGATCTAAGGTGAAAACAGAGATTTGGACTTGGGAGTCACTAGATTGGCTAGATAAGATCTCCCAATTATAGCAAGAAGAATAAAGGTGTCATTCAAACTTTGGTATAACACACACATTTAAGGAAGGGAAGAAAAGAAGACAATGGAGAATTCTCAGAGTGACCACAGAGCCAGAAAGAAAAGCAGTTAATAGTGATGCCAAAGAAAGAAGTTTTCAAGAACAAAGTAGTTAATAATATAGTGTGCTACAAACAAATTGATTACAAAATGACTAAAATGGGATTGAGAAGTGTGGTGAACTTGAGAAAGAGGAAGCTCAAACATAGATACAGAGACATTATTGAGTGGTGAGGGGAAGGGCAAGATGTTGAGGGGATTTTTCTTTTTTTTAGTGCTGGGAATGGAACCAGGGTCTCAGGTATGATAGGCAAGTCTATATGTACAACTGAACTATGTCCCTACCCCAAGAGATTTTTTTTAAACTGGTTCCCTTCAAAGATTTCAGAGAAATATTTAGATTTCAGTTGAAGATAAGACATTAATATAATAATCATGAGCCTACCATGTTAGATGCTTTTTCTATGGAAAGTGGAATGAAATTGACTCCCCCTAGGGCTGGAATTGCACTGGATGGATGAACTGAGGAAATGAAATAAGGGAGCTGAGCCTATTTATGAGGTGAAATAAGGAGGGTGAAATGGATTCTGCATAAATAAGAAAGACTAAATAAAGGGAATGATGAAGAATAAGAAAATAGAATGTATTAGTGATGGTGGCAGGACTCTAAGAAAGTTTGGGCAATAGAAGGTGGTGGTTAGAATCTAGGATATTAGAACTTGTGATATTCAGTTTGTAATCTGAAATGTGGTCCCTCAGAGATTCCCACATCATAATCCCTGGAACCTGTGAACACTATTTTATATAGGGTCTTTGCAGATGTGAATAAATTCAGAATCTTGAAGATTATCCTGAATTATCTGGGTAGCTCTAATCACAAGTGACCTTATAGGAAGGAAGCAGAGGGACACTTGACACAGACAGAAGAGAGAAGATGATATAATGATGTCAGCAGAAAGAGAATTTTGAAGATGGAGCCATAATCCAAGGAAATAGGCTAACTAGAACTCTCAGGAAGAAGATTATACACACACCCACACCCACACATGTATATATAAATATATATGTGTACATGTGTACATATAAATATGTGTGTGCGTGTGTATGTGTGTATGTGCATGTGTGTGTGTGTGTGTGTGTGTGTGTGTGTGTATAATCACTAGCTGCTGAAAAAAAGAATGAAATTGATTTTGGACTTCTGGCCTCCAGAGCTGTAAAGTGAGATTAGAAAGTTTTACTGTTTGAAGCCACCAATTCAATTTGTGATAATTTGCTACAGTAGCTATAGGAGACTAATTAACTAAGTATTTTAGAGTTTAATGTTGTAGAAGTGGTCTGGGTTGGTGTTATAGAAGCTGAGGGAGAAAATGCAGTGAGTTGGTTGTGTGAATGGATGGTCCTCACTCAGGCTTGTTTGAATGCCCTTGGACAGTGGAAAAACTGAAAAACTGGAGAATATTTGGGGCCTGAGCACTGACGTCTTGAATTCAATGTGGAATTAGTGTCAAGAGTTTTGGGGGAAGACAAGGATAAGGTGTGAAAGAGGCTGTTACTCCTAAGTTTTATTAGCCTCGAAGGAGCAGGAGAGTCAAGAATACCACCCGGGTGGCTAGTGGGGCTGCCTCTGCAGTATGGGGCACTGGGAGGAAGATCAGTCTCAAGGCCCGGGACCGAGGGAGAAGTTAAGCTGCAGATACTGAGCCAGGTGTCATTTCCGAGCAGCAGGTGGAGAGCAGAAGTCTTCCCTGATGTACATTTCAGATCATTTGCTTATTAGCGTTCCCAGATATTGATATTTTCAGTATTAGAGTTTATGTCTCTCTTCACATTGCCTTTTTTATATCTTCCTTTTAAAACACCTTTATTATGTCTATTTTTCTGTCAAGCATGTTAATTTTTAATATCCTTATAAAAATGAAGTTAAAAGCCATAGAAACTCAAGACAGGAGAAGCTGTTACATAAACATGTTGCTGACACCATGTAAAGCCACTTTCTCTCTTGTTTTCTTTGTTAAGGCCACAGAAGCAAGTTGGTGATTATGTTGTGTGAACAGCTGGCCATTGTTGGACATGAACAAGTGAATGAGGAGTGAATTGTCTTTAAACATGCACAACTGGACCTGTATACTTTATACAGAAATGTTGACTTTCACTTAATTATTAAGCCTTTTACCGACATTACAAACAGATATGTTGACATAGCTCAGTCTTTGATATGCAAAGAATATAACTTTGTTATGAAGTTTATAAAAAGCTCATTCTTTAGAGCTTATCAGGATGGCTTTCATCTTCAATGGTCTGTGGAAATATTATCTAGTCTTCACATTGCACCTGTCTGGTAAGAAGACAACATGTTATCCCCATTTTAGAGACTGTAAAAGATAAATGGAGTAAACCCAAGGGATTTGCCCACATTAATTACATCCTAAAAGGAGATCATAGCCTTTATTTTTGACTTGTAACCTCGTACTATCATTTTATTTTTTCCTTGAAAACATTGAAGGATGTGTTTTGATGTAAAGTTTGCTGCTTGTTTTCAAATCTAAATCAAGAATATTTCACACTGTTTAGACAGTGTGGTAAATCAGCTCTGCTATAACACTTTGAAAATGTAAATTTGCTCCACCCTAATTAATGGAGAACAATTTGAGCTTAGGAGGGGGATAGTATGGAAGAGTCTAGGCGGAGGGGAAAATAAGTTGGCTTTTTGCCTATGTTGAGTTTGAAAGTTTGACAGTTCATTCCATGCTGATGTTTTGAACTCGGGGAAAGATACAAAATTGTTGTTCTGGTTTACATCAGATCACCAAATTACATTGGCAGACACCTCCATCCAGGTCGGGTCAGTGTTCCCAAAGACTGAGTTCCATGTTCAACCATCAATGGACCAGATTTGTCAGCTGTTTCTGTTTTCGTGGGTCCTGATTTTTATCATATTTTTTTCTAGAAAGTTAAAGGGGATATATAATTTTCTTAGAAATTTCTAGGAGTTTGAAGATAGCCTGGGGCCTCTACAATTTTTGCCTTTTTATTGGTTTTGCTGGTTCTCCTAGATTATGTGGTTATGCTGTTTCTTTCCTGTTTCCCTCCTTGCCAATCTATCTTTTTCTCTGCCCATCTTTGTATTTTGTCATATTTCTTTTTTTTTTTTTTAAACCTGTAGTGCTGTGGATAAAACCGGGATCTTGCTACATCACCAGCACCTTCTGCTCTGCTTTGTGCCCCGGAAGGCGGACACCTGAAATCAGATTCCCTTTCTGAATTCTATTGCCAATAAAATAGGGTTAGCCAATGAGAAACACTGGTGGGAGATCAAAGGGCAGGAGGACACACAATCAGGGATTCCATCTCCACTCCCTGGCTGCTTTGGTTCCACATCTTTGGCAGTAGCTGAAACACAACACTTGCCCTTCCAAGGAAGACTCTCCAGAGTGGCTACAGTTTTTTTTTTTTTTTTTTTTTTTTTTTGCATTCTGATAGCACTATTTTCTCCCTTCTCTTCTTTAGCCAGAGTAGTAGTGTTAACTCCATTTTGTTTGCTGTCAGTGCCTTGTTGGTTCCTTTAACCTTGTCCTTTGCTCTGTGAACAGTCCCTTATTTTAAATTAAATTATTCATTTATTCTAAATTGTTATACATGATGCAATTCACTTTAAACATTCCCTTTATTAAACTTTCTTCATTTAAACAATCTGGGAGGGCTGATGACTTGTATTTCTTGCAGGAACCCTGACTCTTACAGTTGTCCTAAGAATGAACGAGTCTCAGTCCTCTCTTAACTCCAAGTGAGATCTTAGAGCCTATAAGAAGCTAGAATTTGAACATGAGATCACTCCTTCTACCGGTGGTTCTAAAACTTAATAATTTAGATCATTTAGCGTGCTCAGATCTATTATTTTCTTTCTTTCCTTTTTGGTACCAGAGATTGAACCCAGCATATATCCTCAGCTGCCCCCTGCCCACCCCATACCACCTGTTTTAAAGTTTAAGACAGTTTCTAGCTAAGTTGCTTAGGGCCTCACTAAGTTGCTGAGGCTGGCTTTGAACTTTTGATCCTCCTACCTCAACCTCCTGAGTCACCGAGGATTACAGGCATGTGCTACCATGCCTGGCTATTATTATATTTCTTACTTGCAGATTAAGAGCATCCTTGAGTATTCTTGATGTTCAAATATAAAATATCTTACTTACAGTCATAATAGGATAGTGAAATATCTGAAAGATCTTTTCTCTGACATGTTTTACAATGATTTGAACATGGGATACTTTTAATGATATGCTAACATGCTTGAACTAAAGTTTTAGGTTTCCAACCAAGTATAGACTTACTCAATATTTTTCCGTAATGGTTATTGGAAACAAGATATTTATCTTATTTTATCTAATAAAACAATAATCTCCCACCCTGTACGGTTATAGAGAACAGCCTGATTGATTAATGTGTTATTATTTATAGGTAGGTAACTTGTTCTTGGGCTTTACCAAAAAAATGATGTAACTCAATGAATCAATCAATCAATTATTTTTATGGTGCACAAAAGCTAGGGCTCTATTCCTTTTCTTTCTTTCTTTTTTTAACCTTTATTTTTTATTTATTTATTTATTTTTATATGGTGTTGAGGATCAAACCCAGTGCCTCCAACATGTGAGGCAAGCACTCTATGGCTAAGCCACAACACCAGCCCCTCTGTTTCTATACTATTAAAATGTGTTGTTCCTCATTTGGAGTTGCAGACCAGACGTTTAAAAGTTATAAGAAATTTATAAAAAGGACTAAAACAGCAGAAGAACTTGCTGGACTTCTTAAACGAGTTAGCATTGTGTTAAATGAAAACTGAAGGATGAAGAGTCAATTAACAAACATGTTATCTGGTGACAGGTAAGGTTTATTCATCTCCACTGAGGAAGTAACATGAGGGGAAGAATGTTTGCTCTCTCAGCCCCTCTCTGACCCCTGCTGGAATTTCTCTATCTAAAGCATCTTTTTTTCTCTCTGAACAACTCTTCAGGGCTAGGATGGTGACAGGGGGTGGGGCAGAGCTCATCCTGAGGAACAAACAAGACAGATAATCCACCTGAGGCATCAATCTGTGACTGCCATCTACCAACCTGACCACAGGCGAGGCCCTGGGCTACCTCAGAAAGCAAGAGAGCTCAGCGCTCAGGGTAGCAAATTCTTTCCACAACTGGTTATACCTAACTTCCTATTTGCCCTGCTTGTGTCACCCCAGAGTAGATTTCTTGAGGCCAGGATTTAGGTCTTCATTTAATTCCCTAAAGCATCTCCTAGGGCGCTTGATGCTTGTATTATTCATAACTAACTTATAATCAAGTCAAGATTAAACTGTAGACACTAATGCTGACATAAATTAATGGAATCTTTTTGTGTGTGTGTGTGTGTGAGCCTAAGTCATCTTTAGTTTTATGTGATGAAGGAGGACTAAACTTTCTTTGGAATGATGTTTGAATGAGATTATTCAATAAGGTCTTTTCTAGTTCTAAGATTCCAGAACTAAGAGAAGCCCACAATATTGATTGCAAGAAAAATTAATGTCTTTGATTTAAGATGTATATGTGGAGTAGAATGCATGTAAGATATTGAATTCCAGTCTAGACAGGCATTCCTTTTCTAGAAGTCTCCTGAGTAAGTTTGCACATGGGTTGGGTGGGATTTGGCTTCCTAATGGGCACAAGAGGCAAAAAGTAAAGTCTTCCTTCCCAGGATTCATGTAATTGTTACCAATCTTCAGGGCTCACAGCAATAAGCCGGCTGTAGAGTTGATGAGGGGGGTGGTTGAAAGGCCCTATTAGAGGTGAACAGGGTCCTCTCCCTCTTACTCATTTGCACCGCTGGTAGAGTTAATGTTTTGAGTCTGAAGGACACTATGACTGTTATCAGTTTTATTGGACAAGTGACTATAAACGTAATTAAAGAGACCATGCCTAATAACCCAACTCTTACAATTTAAAAGTAAGAAAGAGGCCTGATAGGGTACCAGGGATATACCTATCATCCTAATTAAGTGCTAACAAGACAGTTGTCCTCAGTTTGGTAACTTTAGCGTATTCCCTGTGTTAACTGTGTCCATCCGGTGGATTCATCTACAATTCTTAATTCTTCTCTACAGTCACCCTTCTTCATTCCCCACACGAGCAACATTTCTATTGGTTTCAGTGTTTAGCAGGTGGTGTCCCCAAAGCACTCACCCCAAATTGTTCATCCAGTTTATTCATTCGTCCACCTTTTCACACTTTCCCCCTGCAGTTCAGATTTGGTCAAATTGCCACACAGTTTGAACTTGTCATCTCTCCTAGCTTTTCTACTTTATTAAGCAAGCACATCTCATAAATGAAAACAAGAGGAGTTGCATGGCAAGCCCTTTGTCTTTTTGCTTAAATTAAAAAATCACCTAGCCAACTCGGATTGCTTCAGGGAAGTAGGTAATAATAAATCAAATATTTAAATGAATCAGATGAGGATAGACAAATGAACATGCATAATCAAGTGGCAATTTTCTAAATCAGGAAAGCCTCTGGCTCTAGCTATATTCCAATACCTCAATATTTTGATTAAATGCGCCAAAAGGCAATAAATTTTGTTTTTTAGAAATGTAGAACAAAGGTTTGTAATGTACAAGTCAAATAAAAATGCATGTCACCTAATTACCTACGACATACCAATTTTATTTGAAAATTTGTATAGCTTCATTTTTTCCTCCCTCTTTTTAATTATTTGAATTCTGGGACAGATGTGCATCAACATTTTCTGTGAGGCAAATTAAAAAAGTGAAACCCAGGGAGCCCAATCAACCAATATTTGTTAAATGTTAGATTCAAGAAAAAAATGGACTGTCATTTTTACACAACCATGGACCCAGGTATAGTTACATGGACATGGTATTGACCTCAATAGAGGGATCAGTGGTGAAAGTATGACATTCAGTAGTCACACTTGTAGTTTGCAAAGTATAATTTCCTTTAAGTCTAATGAACTGTCATTGTATATAACAATGTAAATGGAGATTATGTTTTCAAACACAGGAAATGATTCCTGTCTTCAGATAAGTCTCACTGAAGCTACTCTTTTATTTTCATTGTCCACCTATATTTTCCTGTGACTTCTATATTTTAATTTCTTTATAAGAGCTTTAAAATAATTATTCTATAATTTTCTGACTTTTAATATGTATAAGTAGAAATCTGTTTTAAAACCTTTCTAATATTTCACTGAGATCTTTAAAAGATACTATCTGAATAGGTCTGATATATTTCTTGGAAAACCAGTCTGCATCAAAGAGAAGAGGTATTTGATTCCATATGTGATAATTGCTTATGGATACAAAAATAATCAGTCAAGATCAGCTAGGCAGAGTACAGTAACAAGAGGTAGCTGGCTTGGAACTGTTGTTGATCAGTTAAAGATGATTATGGGATTTTCTGAATAAAGAAATGACATTTTACATTAATCTTTTCATGCAGTGTAATATAGAAGGAAGAAACTTTTTAGTTTTTTGTACTCAAAATTAACTAAGCATGCACAAAAGACAAACCAAGGACATTTCTATAAGAAAGTTGAAATAGACAATTTAAGATACCAGTGATTGCAAACAAATTGCCAGGTTTGGCAAAATTTGTATTTGTTTTGAAAATACTTACTAAAATAGGAATAAATAGCTATTCCCTTAAAATGATAAAAGATGCTTTGGATAAAAAGCCAGTATGTTACTTAATGGCCAAACACAAGACTTTCCCACTAAAATTGGAAGTAGTACCATGCCCACTATTTCTACTACTATTTATATTATTTTGTGGCATTTGTCAAAAAATTAGAAAAGCAAAAGCTACTAGAAGTTAAAGGAAACGACACAACCACTTCTACTTGTAGGTGACAAGATATGGAGGAAAAAGTATTAGGCTGTAACAGCCGTCATAGATAGAAACAAAGTCCATGCTAAAAGTATGCAAAAGCCAACTTCAGTAAGTACTTATCTGCCAAAGACAGAACGATTTGAATATCAGTAATAATGAGTCTAGATGACTGAACCAAATCAAATATACTTAAATTTATGAATTCATTATAATGCTAAAATTTAAAACCCCTTATTGGTCATTGCTGAAGAATACGTGGAAAACAACTACTGGCAAACTAGCTAATGAAGGAAAGCATTTATTCTGCATTTCTTATATAAATTACAATCAAAAAGTATAAAAGAGGACGTTTGTTCATAGAAGTATTCCAACCAACAACTAAAGAGAGAATAATAGAAGAATACCATGTGTAACAACTAAGGAACTAATAGATTTAGGCATTAATCATCAATACCTTTTCTTTAAAATATATTTTTTTTTAGTTGTTAATGCACCTTTATTTTTTTTTATTTATATGTGGTGCTGAGAATCAAACATCAATATCTTTTAACCCCAAAATGTATGCAATCAGAAATTATAGGCCTCCTGATAGAAAAAATACAATGCCATTTATAAAGCAGTTTTGCCATTAAAAAATAAGCATGAAACTAATTAATTCTCAAAGCACTTGCTTATTTGTAGCAGCTGGAGAAGACAGAAGAACCTATTAAATTACACCACAGGGATGCCATCAGCAAAATTCAGGCTCAGAACTTCTACAGGACAAGGTGGGATTTAGCTCAGTGGTAAAGCACTTGTAAAGCATCTCATATATGTTCAATATCCATTTTCAATAAAGAAAAAAAAAGACAAAGGAATTTTACATAACAAATAGTTTTTTTCCAACTGAACTGGGGGATAATCTTATGGATTAAATGAGCTTTATAGCCGGGTGCAGTGGTACATGCCTGTAATACCAGTGGCTTGGGAGGCTGAGACAGGAAGATCGCAAATTCAAAGCCGGCCTCAACAAAAGCAAGACACTAAGCAACTCAGTAAGACTCTGTCTCTAAATAAAATACAAAATAGGGCTGGGGATGTGGATCAGTGGTGGAATACCCCTAAGTTCAATTCCTGGTACTCTCCCCCACCAAAGAGTTTTATATATGTATCAATCAATTGCAATAAGGGTATACATTTTGATCCTATTTTAAAAAGATAATAAAACCAATAATCCTATAAACATCATTTTCAATTTGAACATTAACTGGGTATGTTAGTATTTTAAAATTTATATTAGTTTTTTAAAGGTGTGTCGATAGTTTTGTGCTTATGTCAAAAAGTGAATCCTCTCCTATTACGGACATATATAAAACATTTATGTATGATACTTGATATGCTAATGTGGGAAAATGGATGGAAATGTAGACAGGGCAGCATTGGTCCTGAACTGATTTTGGCAACTGACAAGAGAGGCTTATGAAAACATGGTAATCTGTATGTTTTTCTATGTTAAAATTCCCCAAATAAAGAAAAACTGCAAATAAAGTCTTTATGAGTCAAAGTTGTTAATTTAAAGCAGTTGATTCATCCTGACTGGTTTAAGTGGATCAGAAATTTATTAAAGGATATTGAGATCACAGATTCTTCAGAAGGATAAGATCTTAGAGGATATATGAGCAGTGGCATTATCCAAGTATACATAAACTGTGATTTCTCCAAGACTTTATTGTCCTGCCACTGAGTACAGCTCACAAATGATGCCTGGTCCTGAGACTAGATGCCACAGACCTTACCTCCCTCATCTGTCCAGAAACACATGGCAGTGCAGGGTCTGTACCCTCACAGTGCCTCTTCCTGAATCTCTCTAGGAGAGGGCAGGCCCAGATCATGTGCGTAGACCTCATTTATAGGAAGGCAAGAGAAGAATCTGTCTCTTCTTAGGGAGAGAATCCTCATAATGTGGGCAATTTTCCCACAGAGTAAGGCATTCAAAAGACTAGACAACCACAAAGTGTGACAAATGTCCATTACTAAGTCCTTATTTTAAGAGAAGCTCATAAGAAAGGCATAATCACTGAAAACAAGCTCAGTTTTTGGCTCAGTGTTTGGTTATTGAAGCTGGATTTCTGTCAGTTACCCAGAATTCTGATTAAATTCAGAAAACTGCAATGGATGAAGGGTCAATGAATGAAATACGAATTCTACCTTATATGTTCTTTCTAGTCCTCTTGATCTATACTGATATATTTTCAAATATGATAAATAGATGTTATGATTTTAAGTGTCTCAATAATTTTTAAATCTTTTAAAGTATAAACTAGTTTTTAGTTTTTTCAAAATGAAGCATACTGATTAGTAGTACTAAAATATAATACAAAAGAGTTGCCTGCTATCTATTCCTCTGCTGGACTTTCAGTAATTTTTTCTTGTATTTATATCTATGTTTAGAATCATGAACACATGCTGATTTCACTCTTTAATTTTAGATGATAATTTATTGACCTTAATTATGATGAATTGGGATTTTAGTCTCCCAGTCTCTTTTTCCTCATTCTCATCTAATTCTCACAATATGACCATATTACAGTCTTGGGTTAAATTTTTATTTAGTGGTTTAAAAAACATGATCATGTTCATTTTTAAAAGTCATATAAGAATTACATTTCCATAATTCCCCCCTTTTTGTTTTTCTTAGAGATTAGATTTGCCTTTTAAAACCTTTTTCTTAGTCTTTTGAATGTAAGCCTAAGTTTCCCAGACTCTAACCGCTCTGTAAAATGACTCTGAATTCAGTTCTGCTCATGGTCAAAACCACCAAATAGTCTGTTTACTTCTCTTCTTAATATATCCCACCTAGATCATTCTGAAGCAGCCCGAACTGGTTGCTTTCCAGCATGCTGCTTAGTACTATCTCATACTTGTTAATATCTCATACTTGCTAATAATAAGCACATCAAAACATTGATGAGAGATGTTCATATGCTGCACCCTATATAAAGGATTTGGCATACATTACTTCACACAGTTCCATTTATTCAATTCATATTTGTTAGAATCTACTAAATGCCCCATGCTGACTAAGAGGATGGAATGTATGATGAGTAAAACAGATGTAATCCAGGGTCAAATGGAATGTAAGGTGTAGGAGGGAAAGCAGGCATAAGTCATACCCTGGGATAAGTGCTGAGAGTGACGGACACATGTCAAGAAGGGATTGGGCCTGACGGGGTATGGGGGGTCCAGGAAAATCTTTTTGAGAAACTCACACTAGAGTTGGTATCTGAAGGACTTGTTGAGATTGATGGTGCAAAGTGAATGATAAGAGAAAAGAAAGTGGAAAAGAATCTTCCAGAAATAATGACAGTCCCTGAACAGGCCTCTGGCAGGTTAGAGTTCCTCATTTAAAGCCCTGGAGGCTTAAGGGACTCAAAGGCATGGGGTATAGCTGGACAGGTGGGAGATCACTCAAGGTCTTCGGTACTATGTTTAGGATTTAGTTTGATATCTACATCTTGTTCCTGTAAATTAACCTCTTTAGGTTTACTGGACATTGGTCACCTTCTTTTCTCTTGATTTGGACTTTGCTTTCTCTGCTTTTTGTACATCTGATGTTCTTGGGAAAGTAACTCCATGCTCCAACCTTGATCGTTACATACCAACTTGCTGATCACCAGGCTGTGTACCCAGTTGTCTTAGAAACAGGGTGAATATCTGAGATCTAGAACATCTAAATCTAAAACACCTGAGATCTGGCTGGTGCTCTCCACTCGTGAGGTTAGTGCCTGCTGCCAGGATTCCAACATAAATCCCTTGGGTTTTATGGCAGAATTTATATTTATTCCAACTAGTAAAGCTCTCTGGTGAGGACTGGGGAAATGTAACAGAAGCAGAAGAGATGATATTGAGCTGCTAATCATAGTGTGCTTTTCCAGAGATGAATTTAAGTGACCCCAAGTGGCCTGGGCCATTGACATCTTCTTACTCAAAATACTTGGTTAACAAATTGTCAGGAAGAAAAATCAAGCAGATCTAACTTCTTCTAAAAGAAGAAGGGATCAGAAGATCTTGACTTGTTTATATTCATGACAACAAGAAAATATCTGACTATCAAAAATTCTTCTTGGTAAAGCAGTATTGAATCACAGTGCTATTTCTAAAGGCTTAGATCCTAAAAATCTTTTTACCCCTGTATTTTTTTTTAACAAAGCCATCTGTGATTATTTCACTACAGAGAGAATAAACATTTTAACTGTCGGAGTAGCTGGACTCATGCTAAAAATCAATTTCACTTTGAAATTAAGCTCTCCTTTGTGTAAGTAATTGGGGTTCTCATGGTCAATTGTTTGTAGGTGAGGTTTTCCCCTCACTTTCTTACCAATGATGGTCAGTTTGTACGAAGCTTCTGCCATCCAGGTTGCAAGCCAAGTATGTGGTTTGTGGTTTCAATCAAAATATATGTTGTTTAAATCTGAATGACGTTTGGTAAAACGTTCTTTAGCTCAAGGAAAAATAGTTTGTGCTCTGTCACACTTAATAATAACTCCCATATGTCTGAGTCACGTTGATCACCTTCAAAGATTTGCTGAAGAGTTTGTTTTTCTGTGACCATGGTCAATAATAGGATGCAGGAGGACAGCTAGACTCTCAGCCTGAATTCTAACTTTCTAAGAGAAAATAAGACTCTCACGAGAGAAGAAGAACTTACATCATGTTATAGCCTGGCTTCTTGCATCTTGGTTTTATTTCACTGTGTCCATGTGTCTTGTGGCTGTCTATATTGACTATCTCAAAGGACAGTCTGTTAGAAAGCAGGGACCTGGTTGATGTCATGCAGACCCCAAGAACAAGAACAATGAAGTACTTATTAAAGCTATTAGATTTGGTGTCCAGAATTTTCAGTCTGGAAGTGCCATTGGAAATGCTTATGGCTGTTTCAGCAGAGAATCTAGGGGCAGTTTATTTTTTGAGGCATTGGAGCTTAAAGTTAGCCTTTAGATCCTACATCAAAATTTCCCTGATTTTAGAGGTAGGTTTTGATGGATTTACCCTAACTAATCTGATGATACCTATATAAAAGTCAGAATATCAATTTAATGGTAGAAATTATACATTTCCTTTTCTCTCCCTCCCTCCTTCCCTTTGTCCTGAAACCATTTAGTAAATTCCTCCTATTTGTCCAGAGCTTTTGATACTTTTATTTATGAATGTCCCCATTTTATGTGATAAAGAAATTTTTGATACTAAAAAATATGTGAAACACTCATGTTCAGGTATTTCATATAGAGCAGAGCATAGTTACGAATTGAGGTCTGTATGGCTTCAAAACTACTGCTGTTTTATTCATTTGTTTTTACTACATTGGAATACCTAGTCTTTTGGTTTGCTAACTGCCTTATTTCCCTGTGGGAAAATTTTCATGGAAAACCATATTTTAGCAAGAAGTTTTCAAAATCAGAGTAAGAAATAAGTGGAATGATCCACTACAGGACTACTGTAATTGAGCAGTTTCACTAGATTATTTTATTTCTTCTAAAGGATATATCTGTCAATGGAAACCAGAGTATAATTTTGTAAGTCCAAATGCCTTTTCAAAAAGTATTTGAGTATCTCAAAAAGCATTTGAGATACTGAGAAAAATTCTTCTTCTCTGGATTCTTTTTGTAAACCTGTTGTCCTTCAGATAAGACACAATATTAGTACCTAGATGAGAAGAGATATTAAAGACAGCCAGAAAATGGCAGAGCAAAGGAGCAAAAGGACCTGGGTTTGGAGGGCTTCCTTCAGCCGCTGATACCATGTTGGTCCTGCCTGTCTCCCAACTGCTCATTGCAAGAATTAGATCAAACAAACAAAACAACAACAAAACTATATTTACGGCTATGTCACTATTGAATTTTCTGAAACTAGAAGCTAAAAGTGTTCTGGAGACATTGCATTTTATAGAGGTGCAGAAGACTCTACCTAAATGAGTCAAATGCAAACTCTGGAAAACCACATTTGTGATAATTTTGCATTGTTTGCCTTTTCCTTAGCCCCAAAATATGGGGTTTCAGGCTGAAGAATAAAAGTTTTTTTTTTTCCAATACCTGGATTAGAGATATTCCCAATCCAGAAAAACTTGCTGCTTCTAGAAGAACATGAGGAACCAACCTTCCTGTCTCTGGATTCTCAAGAGGAGGCAGAAAGACCAGCTGCCTAAGCTTCTGCTCAGAGCAAGTCTATGTTGGCTGGCAGCTTGGAGAAAATGTACTTCTTAATGATTGTGATTTTCTAAGTCTTAATGTCTTTAAATGGATGTAGCCTCTTTAACATACAGAATTTTCATTGGAAAAAACTCAGGTGTTATGGTTTGAATGTGACATGTTCCCCAGAAGCTCACATGTGAGACAATGCAAAAAAGTTTGGAGAAATGATTGGGTTATAGCCTTCAACTAATCAGTGAATTAATCTCTGATGGAATTAACTGAGTGATAACTGGAGGCAGGTGGAGTGTGGCTGGAGGAAGTGGTTCATCGGGAGCATAATTATGGGATATATATTTTCTATCTGGAGAGTGGAGTCTTTCTCTCTCTGCTTTCTGATCATCATGTGAGCTGCTTTGCTTTACCACCCTCTTCTGCCATGATATTCTGTCTCACTTCAAACCCCAAAGAATGGAGCTGGCCTTCTATGGACTAAGACCTCTTAGTGAGTCCTTAAATAAACATTTTCTTCTTTACAGTTGTGCTGGTTGGGTCCTTTAGTCACAGCAGTGAAAAAGCTGACTAAAATATTGGGCAAAGGACCAAAGTTCAGATTTGTTTCTGCCTCCATCTAACTTTGTGACTTTGAGAAAGTAGCCCTCCAATCTCTTTTTTTTTCCTGTAAAAAATTAGAGAATTTTCAGTGTTTTAGAAAAATTAGTTAAACACCCCCTTCTTCTTTTCTCTTTAATGGTTTATTACATGGATCCTAGCATTTAGACACATAAAAGTAGAGACGCTCTGGTCTTGCTGAGGCCAGGATGAAGTGTACTCTCTGGCTTTACCCACTTTACCTGTGTCCAGCCCCGTGGAGTTGCGAAAATCTGTAGATATAGCTTTAAAACCACCCATCTAAATGTTCCCTAGTTTTTTCTAATTAAAACTCTCAATGACTCTACTGCAGGGGGGGGGGTACAGAATAATAGCAGTAATAAACTGAATTCTACCCATCAGGAGGAAGCACACTGGCCTCTTGCTTTCCCCACCTCTATTGTTAATGCTGACTGAAGCCATTTTATTCATTGGCCCATGAAAGTAAAGAAGTTTTATCAAAGAATTAAATACATGGAGTCATATTCTTCAGCCTTATGCAAATTTGAATATGTAGCTCCTTTGAATGCAAGTTTTCAGACCATTCTCCCAAACTGCCAATCTCTCTTTACAAATGTTCACACACAAAAGTGTTTGCCTACTTTTCACATAATGAGGCTTTTTAGGCCTCATACAAATGATGCTATTCTTACATTGGGAAAAAATAACCTGCTCACATCTCTTCTTTTGTCTGACCTAGCCCTTGCCCTCTTCCTGAATGTGTGCCTTGAAATAAATATGTAAAGTAAAAATTAGAATTTCATTCCTAAAGAGATTTCTTTATGCTTTTTTTTTTTTTTTGGTTTCAGTTTCTTATTTGCTTGCAAGTTAAAGCCATAAAATGCATAGACATGGCCTTTATTAAGCTTTGACGATCTGGCATCCTTCTATGTGAATATCATTTCATCTGTAGCATTTGAATTGGGAAAATCCTTTGTGTGATTTCAACAACCTTTTGTCCAGAGAGTTAAATGCACTGACAGAGCTTTTTGACAGAGCCACAGAAAATTCTCTGCAGAATGCTTAATCAGTTCCTAAGCTGGCTTGCTTCCACTTTTTCTTCTTCAAGACTATGTAGCTGAACTCCTAGAGATTTTTACTTGTGACTGAGAGTTTAGACTTAAATAACTTTAGGCATAGTCTAGATTATTTTTATCACACACATTTAATATTTTATACATATACATGGGGGTATATGGAAATTTTACACTTCTGAAAATTTGATTATATTTTTACTAATACATTTTTTAAAATTCGGTAGATTAATTCTTAATTACGTAGTAAGATGATTATGATATCTGTAAATATTAATACATATATCTAAATCAGATGAGATCCTATTTCTAGGGATCAAATATAAGAAGATGTTCGGGCAATGAAGAGTTCATCAAGTATTGCTATCATACTGAATAAAGAATGATGGAAGACAGTCAGTGATATTCAGGATTTTTTTTTCTTTTTCTAATGTTTTACAGCAGCAATTGCCAGATTTGTAAATCAACTCTAGCAGATTTTGTAAACCAAGAAAATCCTCTAGGGTAAATTCTCATTCTTTGAGTATTTGGAATGAAGGGAGTGCACCTTGACTGGTTGACTGATTCCTGCTCCTCATCTTCCAAGATAATTAAATCAACCGTATGTTTTCTTACTGTACTCTATATAGAAATAGGCTCCGCTTGGCTACCATATGTCTTTTGAAGAAGTGTCAAATCTTGCTAACATTCTTTTCTTACAGACATGGGCAATGATGGTGGCCAATATAATAATTGGCCAATACAATAAGATCCAAATTCTTTCTTTGGATCTAAATTTTAATATGGAGAGAGGTTTTTTTGTTGTTGTTGTTTAAATGAAGACTAGATTTTGGAAAAACACTGCTTTGAGAGACACAACAGGCATTACAACATCATGATGTAGTCAGCCAGATGTCTGCAAGACAGAAAATCACATGGCTGAGTAAGCCATGTGAATGTTCTTAAAGGTGGAAAAAAATAGAAAAGAGAAAATAAACATGTGTCAGAAATTTCCTTTTTGCATTGTATTATTCCAAATCATATGGATGGCTTATGTTTGTAATTTGGCAATTATGATTATCCCCTATGTAAATTAAACTCAGGATCACATTAATTTTACTCTTGTATCACTATCTTGCTCTATTTGCTTATATGTACTTAATTATATGTTTCCAAGAGAATACAGCATCCAGGGCTCTTCAAATATCTGTTAGAAAATCGTGATAACTTATTTTTTGCCACTCTTGACAAAATATATGAGTTTGAATTTACTCTCTTGGAATCCTGGCCCATATATTTGAAAAGTATATGCACTTGAAAATTCTGAGCAACACTGGAATCATTTGAATTAACTTCCCCCACCCCCAGAGGTAGCAATTTCATGCTCAGTATGCCAATAGGTGTTCACTGAGTGACCACTGTGTAGATCATAGTTTCTCAATCATACAGGAATGGTTGAGTTCCTCCAGGGATGTCTTTACTCAAAGATAAAAGATCAGAGCCCTTTTTAGGAAAGAGAAAGACAATGTCAGGTGGAAAAAAATGGTCATGAATTTACTGTAATTTCATTCTATTTTTAACAACCTTGCCTTGTGGGTGTTGCTCAACACAATCTGTGGCCTATGATAGGTGCTCAATGCATAATTGCTGAATGAAAGGATGGATTCAATCTCCAGGGCGTGTACTTCATTTTCACTGCAGCTACACCTTTGGCATAGCAACAGCCAATTAAGCTTGTTATTTTTACAATTTTTTCTTTGTAATTTTCTTTAAGATAGTGTTCTATACATATTTTAGTAATGCACGCCTGTTATTTAAGAAGTTTTGTATATGAATTCCCCAAATACATTGTTTTATAAAACAGATTTAATCAATAGAAGAATGAGATTAAGTTAAAACAAGTTCTAATATTTTATTTTTGCATTCAAGCAGATTATTTTGCTTACCTCCTTTGCTCACTGTATTCTGGAGACTGCAAATCATGGTAAATGGAGAATAGTGCAGTCCCTGCTTTTGGAGAGCTTACACTTTACCTGGTAGACCAGCTGAACAAAGTATAGAACAAAGAGAAGATATTTTATGCCATGATGTTAGATAAGGGTCCCTGAACATAATTTTGCTACAAATACAGAATTTAAAACATATTTCACTGTTTATAACCTTTGATTTGTAGTGTGGTATTTCTTATATTGAATTGAGTTCAAGAACACTGACCTTTTTAATAGGTATGCTCCATTCACTTGGAATCATTCAGATCTAATATTAAGAGCAATTTTCTGTACTTTAGCGTTTCCAATAATTTATTTCTGTCCTGAAAACCTGTCCCCCTGAAAATGATCTTCTAATACCCTAGCACAGTAACTTTTACTTTTACTTTTTTTTTTTAATATTTTCTTAGTTGTCAATGGACGTTATTTTATTTATTTATATGTGGTGCTGAGAATTGAACCCAGTATCTCACACATGCTAGGCAAGTGCTCTGCCAATGAACCACAACCCCAGCCCCAGCTTTTACTTTTTGGGGGAACTTTTTTACCTGAATTTTTTCTCTGAAAAAAGGATAGCATATGTGGTAGATATCTCATAAATACATTCTAGTTCATGTACTTCAGGCCTGCAGGATGATGTAGCAATGTTTATGGGTCACAAACATAAGCACAGAGATTCTGTAAATAATTCAATAACCTCAATTTCCTTGGCCAGCCATCTAGATACTGACATCACAGGAAATATTTCAGTTTGGTGTATACATGTCTCTTCATCATTTTCTGCCTGATGTTCCATCCTTTTTCTTCATCCCCACTTTGTTTTTTCTATGACTTTAGGTCATATTTATCTATTTTCATCAATTCAAGGTAACCATTGAATGGTAGAAAAGGTCAATTATTTTCAGTAAGAATAGTATCCACATAAAAAAGATATACAGTTGCTTAAAGAGCACTCCACCTTAAAAAGAGTTTAAAAATAATTTTTCCAGGTCTCTACATATACCCAAGTGATTTAGGTATAGAGTAAGAGTTATCTATTTTTTTGTGAAGAGACTTAACTATTTAAAATAGTTATTTAACAGAAGGATTATAGTCTGCATAGAATTGAGAGGGTGAAAGGAGAACCTCAAAAGCTACAATTGGTAAATACATCTCTTGGAGTAATTGTTCCAGGTACTCTAGGCAGCATGATAAGTACTCATCTCAGTAAATTAATATATTGGAATTTTAAATGCATCTTCTGTGAGTTTACATAAGTCATTTGAGTAAAGTCAGCTTCAGACCTACAATGCAGAGGGCCAAAACCAGTGTCTTGATTAATCCACTAAGAAATTGGGTCTGAGGCTCCAGCTACTTCATTGACATACTTCTTTAGCTTTATTAGTAACCCAGTACTCCAGATGTTAACTTCTATAGTAAATATATCATGTGATTAATTTATTTTATATATCACTTTCTCTCTGTGAATAATTATAGAATATTTGCCATGTTTCAGTTATGATAATGCTAGCTGCTATAAAATATAAATTCCCAAACTTTATGGTCATTTAACATGCTTTATTCTCACTCATGTAACACCCCAATGCAGATGTTTTTAGGGGTGAGGAGGTTGCTTTGCCTCTGCAATGTGGGGTCCAAGTTGGTGGGGGGCTGGTATCTTCAACATATGGCCTTCCAGGTCATCTTGAGTGTTGACATCCAACAGGAAAAGGGGGTTTGTGGCTAGGAAAGGCACACCCACTTCTTAACCACCTCAAAGAGAAGGGGCCTGCATCATTACTGTTCAGCTTCCACTGGGACAAGTCAGTTACGTGCTCATCTGTAGATGAAAAGAGGATGGAATTAGGAAATGCCATCTCAGAAGGAGCAGTCACTTCCTTACAATAACTCCACAGTAAGAAAGGAGAACGTCAAGCCTTAAGGAACAGTTACGCCCTCTCTGCCACAACCCATAGCATTGTCAACTGTTCCTAAGTACAGGAGAAACTTTCATTGAATTATTAAAAATCCTGCACTTTCCAAAGTAAACTTTTTTTTTTTTTTAAGAGAGAGAGAAAGAAAGAGAGAGAGAATATTTATTTTTTAGCTTTCGGCAGACACAACATCTTTGTTAAAGAGCATGTGGTGCTGAGGATCGAACCCAGGCCTCACGCATGCCAGGTGAGCGCGCTACCACTTGAGCCACATCCCCAGCTCAAAAGTAAACCTTTGATGCAATGTTTTATCCTGAAGAATAAGGCAGACATCATATATTAACAGTGAAAGTTTAAATTACAGAGCACAGTGTTTAGATTGCTTTCAATATACAAAGTGATGGTGAGATCTAACAATTGCCTATGTAATTTCATCAGTGAAAATTTCAACTGACTCATATATATCCAATATAGCTATTTTAACCAAACTATCTAACTTAGTTTATTACAGTCTTAAATACTAAGTAAAACAATCTCTTCCCTTGTTATATTACAAAAGTGTGTTCTTTTTTCTTCCCCAAATCGTTTCTAATCGATTGGAAGAAAAAACGTTTTAATTTTTCTAGATATGAAGTAGAGTAAAAAAATAACTCAAGACATCTTTTAAAATAGTTTTAGGATCTGTTCATAAAAATATTTTATTGGGTGGAAAGAGATTCTATATGATTTATCAAGTTACAGAAGATATCATTCAAAGATGAATACACATTCCTTAGCACATGGTACTTAAGAAAAACAGAAATATTTAATGGACAAGAGATGGACTGGAATAAATATAAAGCTACTTTTCCATAAAAGGACTTGAATTTGGTTTAATATGTAATCTTAGGTGTGCCTAGTCTTGTTAATGCAATTTTTCCTTGAAGTTTTTTTTTTGATGTTATTAATTCTACATTCAATGAAATAAAAAGCAAACACAAAACCAGACAAACTATTGTAAAAACAACTTTTGATTGCAATCATCTCTTCCTGTCTTATTTTGTTTTACAATTTGTGTTCTTTGAATAAACTGAAATTCTTTTAGTACTGTAGGTAGATCTGATTGTTAAAACATTGTGCTAGGATGTGGCAGTTTGGTCAGGGAGAAGAAGCCTAAGGAAAAACCTCTGTCACATTTAGTCAAATAGGTGAGGGCTGCAGTGTCAGGTCGGAGGGGTGAGAGGGCTGTGCATGAGTGCAAGGAGACTACTGTAAGATCTATCTGCATGTTTCATAATATACGATTATCAGTGGGGTATAGGATAGTGAAACTGAGTGTGTTCCAGTGATCAGGGAAGATTCTAGGACTGCTTTCCTTTCCACACCTACATGTACTGAATAGCTAGAATTCCTGAAATAACTCAGTGGTGTCAGTTAGTTAGGATGCTAATGCAATGATAGAAATAGTATCAACTATTAAGTACCTACTACTAGGCACCATATTAGAGGCTCAGAGCATCAAATATCAGAATATCCCTGCAAACAAGATTTTATTATTCCCTTTTTTGCATGTATGGACTCTGAAGTTCAAGGAGGCTGAATGACTTGCTCAAGCCCACAGGATCATTTGCAGGACAGGCAGGATTCAGCTCAGCTGTGTTGACCTCATAGCCTTCGCCCTTTCCCCTGGGCTAATCTTCCTCTCTCCATAAGGTATCCATAAGAAACTTTTTGGGTCTATAGGTAAGTTTACCATCAAACTTTTGCAGACTTCACTTTTCCCCTTGCTCTGACATTAGCGACTGCCCCAGGCACCAGAATTTCACTGCACACCACAGCAATTATTTATGACTCCGAGATTTGCAGCCTGGGGCTGGTTTACCAGAACTGTTTTGAACAAAAACAAAAGGAACTCTTCCCTTGGTTGCTCCAGGATCCTTTGATTCTTTGATCCAAAGGAACTCTGTCTTCTGTAGGAGACATGGAGGAGGAGTACACACAGAAGAAAGGCCTTTTCCAGGCCAGTGACCTTGTTTGTTTTGTATGAGTTTAACCTTCATAATAAATCTCATCAACTGCAGTAATTTCCTTGTGGTCACTAGAAACTCCCTGTGAGTGTTAGTATGAGATAGAGAGAACCCAGGGGTGGGCAGGGTGCTCTCTAGGCAATGGCTGATGAAATGTGTACTACTTTTCAAGTAAACATATTATAATTTCATATTATGATCACATCATAAATCTTTATCTGTGGAAGGTTGAGAGAAACATACTGGTCATACACATGTCCCCATTCAGCTACCCCCAAATGCCACCCCTTACCTTTTTAGCTCTGACCCATTGTTTTAAGACTTAGCTAATGCCTCAGTTTCTCTAGGAAGCTTTGCTATCTTTTTCTGCCAGGGTTAGATGGCCAGAATCTGCCCCCACACCACTCTGTTATTGCATTTATCGTATGAGTATTACAATTAATGTTTATTTCTGATAATAATTTATAATGTAGGACCAGGACTATTTCTTATGCATATTTGTACTCCTAGTGCCAGTTTCTAACACCCTGAAACTTCTCAGTAAGTCTTTCAGAAGACTTGAGTTTCACATTTTATTTCATAATTTCATATTTAGTGAACAGCTTCTATGTAGAGATACAAGGAGGAAGAAAATCACATTGTATACACTCAAATTCTGCCTTTCCTTTTTACTCCTAAAAGCCATCAGATTTTGCATGCAAAATTAAAATTTGTGTTGGAATTTGATATATAAAGCCATTCTGACTTTATACAACTGTTTTTTTTTTTCAATCAATTAAGCACAAGCCTTATAATATATATCCTTATATAAATATCCCAAATGTGGACAACTGAGAAAGATGATACTCAGTAAAATAACATACTTAATAAGTAATCAAAAGATAATAATTAATCAGTTATCACTAACATATATATGTATATATGCATATATATGTATATGTATGTATATATATATATATATATATATTTAAATATAGAACCACTGTAGTATATACAAACACACTTAGATAACAAGTAGAAGCAAGTGACTTCTTAAGAATTTCAGTTATTATCAATTTCTTTCCATTCACCCCCAAGTCTAAGGAGAAAACTTTCCAAGAATTTTTTCTGACAATCAAGTTTTTCATCACCTGGGAGTAACTCTAATGTAAATCTGATTGGCAGTACTAATCTCCTGTTAAAAATTCCATGTTAAATCACTGTCATAATAAATTTAAAACTTTTTTTGTTGTTGCATAGTATAAAAAGCCTCACATCCCATCCTACCCTCTTTGGTCCCTGCTAGATGTATCCTCTGTTTTGTTCTTTGCACACTATAATAGTACCATGCTAAACCATTTATAGTCCCCCAACCAGCCAGCAGTTCATCTCTCGACACTTATGCAGTTTGTATGCTTCTGTCCTTGGAGAATCCACCTAACCTCTTTCTTGGTCTTAGGAACTTTCTCTGTCTGCACCCCAGCCTAATTCAGAGTTCAGCATCCAGTGCTTGTGTGTGTGTAAGGTCCTTGCTTAGTATCTGGATGGCCATCTTAAGTGACAGCAGCCATCCTAAGAAAAATTTCGCTTTCCCACCCAAGGGCGTTTCTGAGAAAGGCTCACCACTCCCTCATAACAACCCCACCCTTAACCACCTGCAATAGGACCCGCTTGGCTCTAATCCCTGAGCCTGCCCCAAGTGTGTTTTGCCTCTCTCTAAGGAGAGACATGCCTTTATTTGTCAGCTCTGTGTGTATCGTGTGTATCTCTGCCTGGTCTCTATTTTTCATTTCTTGCTCTCCAGTCTCCCGGTTCCTTGCTTTCCTTTCAGTGTGTACGTGTCTCCATTGCCTTATACACACCTCCTAATACTACACACATCCCAATTTTGCACTCTTTTTTTTTTTTTTTTTGGTCATCTGCTTGACTTTAAGATCTAAGAAGATGAGGACCATGTCTTATCTTTGAAATCTTACTGACTGTTGACTAATACTTAGATAATCCTCAATAACTATTTGTTGAATGAAAAAGTGCATTTTGATTTAGGTTTCACTTAACTATTTAAACAGAGAATATTAATATTCCTTTTGATGGCTTTATTTTCTTATTTACTGAGGTAGTATTTTTAAGTGTATACAATATGGTATTGTTATTTATAAGCACAATACTGCACAGCAGATCTCTGGAATTTATTCATCTTCTAGAACTGAAATTTTAGAACTTTCACTGGAAACTTGCCATTGCTTTCTGCCCCAATACCCGGTGAACACCATTCTATTCTTTGCATCTATGAGTTTGACTACTTTAGATCCCTCTCATAAGCAGAGACAGGCCAATATTTATTCTTCTGTGCCTGACTCATTTCAGTTAGTATAAGGTCCTCAAGTTTCATCCATGTTCTTGCATATCACAAGATTCTTTTTTTCTTTAAGCCTGATTGCTTTCCATGTAAGTACATACATTTTTTTATCCATTCATCTGTTGATGGACATTTATGCTCCCATATTTTGCCTATTGTGAATAGTACCACAGTGAACATGGAAGTACTAATATCTTTTGAAGATATTTATTTTGGATAAGTACTCAGAATTGGAATTTGTAGGTCATATGTGTTATGGTTTAGATGTGGTGTCCTCCAAAAGCTCAAGTGTGAGACAATGCAAGAAGATTTGGAGGAAAAATGATTGGGTTATAGCCTTAATAACTGATCAGTGAATTAATCCCTGATGGGATTAACTGAGGTTGTCTGGGGGTAGGTGTGGTGTGGCTGGAGGAAGTGGTTTATTGGGGGCATGCTGTGGGGTATGTATTTTGTGTCTGGAGAGTGGGGTCCCTCTCTGCTTTCTGATCACCATGTGAACTGCTTCCCTCTGCCATGCTCTTCCACCACCATGATGTTTTGCCTCACCTTGAGCCTGGAGGAATGAACCTGGCCTTCTATGGACCAAGACCTCTGAAACTGTGAGGCCTCTAATAAACTTTTCCTCCTCTACAATTTTTCTGATCATATCTTTTAGTCACAGCAGCAAAATAGCTGACTAAAACAATATAACTCTATTTTAAATTCTTTTAGGAATCTCCATACCATTCTCCATAGCTGCTGTATATTTTGCTTCTCACAGTGAACAAGGATTCAATTTCCCTGATGATTAGTGTCATTGAGCATCTAATCATATGACATTTGTATGTCTTAATTGGAGAAATGTCCATTCAAGTCCTTAGCACATTTTCAAAATTGGGTTATTAACTATTTTTGCTATTGAGCTATAAGATATATATATATATATATATATATATATATATATATATATATATAATATATATATATATATAATATTATATTATCTATTATAATAATATTTTATTATAAATATTTATTATCATTATTTAATAACATAAAATTGTTTAATATATTAAATAATATTATATATTATATCAGATATAATATATATTATTCTAATAGTTGCAAACCATACATGTACATATAGATAAATATATATGATTATATATATGAGTTCACTTCTTTGCATCTTTTTTATCATGAAGTATATTATGCTCAAGATTCAGCTACATCAGGGGCTGGGGTTGTGGCTCAGTGGTAGAGTGCGTGCCCAGCATGTGTAAGGCACTGGATTCAATTTTCAGCACCAAATAAAAATAAATAAACAAAATAAAGGAATTGTGTCCATATACAACTAAAAAATACTAAAAAAAGATTCAGCTACATCAGGAATATAGAGAAAGAGTGACTACTCCATGCTCACCCCCCACCATTTGCAGTTCTAATACTCCCACCACTTTCACAACTCCTGCCACTCTCTAGGGAGGGGCTTCCTTGGTAATAGTACTTTTAATGAGCTTGGAGCCAGAGTCAATCTGCAATGTTTTCTACTGCTCACCATGTGTTAGTTCTCCAACCTCCCTGAGCCTCAATTTCCTTCCTTCTATAATGAAAATAATAATGTCTTCTTCACAGAGTCTTTGTGCTTTTTTTATGTATTAGAGGAACCAGTGAACAGAAAATGCTTGGGCTGGAGCCAGGTTCCTGGGCACATTTAAAATTCTTATCTCTTCTCTTCCAGGTCTTTGCATACCCATCTTGTTTATTTTTTGTTGTATTTTTACTATAATGTTTGAACAATAGGCACTGAATGGAGTCAGGCTTTCTATGTACTCATCTCTAGAATATCTACTACTGACTAAGGTAGTAAACTAGGACCTGGTTTGCTCATATGTAAGTTAAAAATTACAATTGTCTCATGCCACAGTGTTGTTGCGAAGACTAACATAATGCCTTCTTCTTGAAGGAGTTGTCATTGCACTATGATTTTTTGCCCCTATACTTACATTTTAATACAGAGTTCAAAAAGGGCACAGTGGTGTGTTTCCCTTTTCAAATATATTGTTGTTTTTATTTTACTCTGGAATCTTAGAAAGGCTGATTTCTGAACCTTTCTTGTGAAAGAAGTTTTATAACTGAGCTCAGTGGTAAACTGTTTGCCTCACATGTACGAGGCACTGGGTTCAATCCTCAGCAACACATAAAAATAAATACACTGTTTTCATCTACAACTAAGTAAAAAAATAATGTTTTATTTAAACCAACTTACTCCAAATATTACCATTCCAATTGGTTATAAATATAAAAGCTATGAATGGCATTTCTATGCCATTTGTTTATAGTAAGTGTTTGAAATTATGCACTTTACATGTACAGCATTTATCAATCTGAACCATGCACATTACTAGTGCTCAGTAGCCACAGGTGCCTAGTGGCTGTGGTATTGGACAGCACATATCTAGAGGAAACCTCTAAACTTGGAAGGATGATCTGGAGAAACAATGGAGACTAGGCAAAGAAACTAATCTGCAAGATTAAACCAGCTCTTCAACAGGGAAAATAGAGGGGAATTTTGAGAGCTTCCTTAAAATCAGGGAACCAGAAACTTGACTTTCTTCGAAAGAGTCCACAATGTTGAGTTAGGCATGAATGGTGGTGATTACATGCACGCTGATCCTGTTTGGATAACATTTAATGTCTCCATTTAATTTTGGTGTGAACAAATAACTGATTATAAGCAACTACAGGAAAAACTAGAGTGTTTTAAAACATTTTTAAACATTTAAAAATGTTTTAAAAGTGTATACTTAGGTATTTTGGAAGTATCATGGGAATAGAAAGTGAAAATTTTGAAATACTTGTTCCAAACGTGAGGATATTTGAGGGAAAAAAAAGTACCTTCTTTTTGTTTATTTAAGGAAGGAGTTTGAACAGTCTATTAATAATAAAACACAGGACAATACTGCTCCCTGTATCTGTGGAGGAGATCATAAAATAGAATGTTTGTTTACTTACCCTGAGTCTAGAAAAGTTTAGGAAAACAAATTCAGAGGTAAGAGAATAACTGTGTAGCTCTATGCTTGTAAAGTAACAACCAACAGTTTCAAGAAACAACAGTAACCAAATAATATGTCATCCAAAGTCATCCAGAGTAAAGACTCTTAATGTCTAGTCTGTATTGTCTTCCAATTAGCAATCACCCATGTACCTCTGTTGAAAAGAGTGACAACAATGCAGATGTCTTCAGAAACACAAGTGAAGATATTTGAAAAGAGAAAACTGCCAAAACAAAGAATAGCAAGCTGTTCATGTAGGCAGCAAAGTGGGGGTAATAGGTTTGAATAGATTGAACCATTTGCAGTCATTGTATAAAAGCCTGAAGATTTTATAAATAGGTACTAACAGGAAGATAGTGCATGCATCTGTTTATGGGAAAGGTTTACAATCTAAAAAAAAGCATGTGCCTGACTATGAGCTCTTTTAAGAGCTCAGAAACTTTTATTTAATAAAGTTGTATCAGACTGAACCATATGAAATTTTTGAGGTCACTAGTGATCCACTATCAGCAATATCATATGGACTTAAATATATCAGCTGTTAAAAATGGTATATTGTCAGGAATATAAAACAATTTAGAAAATATTTCATATCTCAAATTGTTAATCTAAACAATCCAGATGAAGAAAAACAGGCTGGTTATTTATTGGGAGAATATTTGTGCAGTACTTTAAAAACAGAAATCTAAGGCCATTCTAGAGGCATCCTGGCTCTAGTAGTTATATGCCACATTTTTTTTTTAAATTTTTTATTGTTGGCTGTTCAAAACATTACATAGTTCTTGATATATCATATTTCACAATTTGATTCAAGTGGGTTATGAGCTCCCATTTTTACCCCATATACAGATTGCAGAATCACATCAGTTACACATCCATTGATTTACATATTGCCATACTAGTGTCTGTTGTATTCTGCTGCCTTTCCTATCCTCTATTATCCCCCCTCCCCTCCCCTCCCCTCCCCTCTTCTCTCTCTGCCCCCTCTACTGACATTCGTTTGTCCCCCTTGTATTATTTTTCCCCTTCCCCTCACTTCCTCTTGTATGTACTTTTGTATAACTCTTAGGGTCTCCTTCCATTTCCATGCATTTTCCCTTCTCTCTCCCTTTCCCTCCCACCTCTCATCCCTGTTTAATGTTAATCTTCTTCTCATGCTCTTCGACCCTACTCTGTTCTTAGTTTCTCTCCTTATATCAAAGAAGACATTTGGCATTTGTTTTTTAGGGATTGGCTAGCTTCACTTAGCATAATCTGCTCTAATGCCATCCATTTCTCTGTAAATTCTATGATTTTGTCATTTTTTAATGCAGAGTAATACTCCATTGTGTATAAATGCCACATTTTTTTTTATCCATTCATCCATTGAAGGGCATCTAGGTTGGTTCCACAGTCTAGCTATTGTGAATTGTGCTGCTATGAACATTGATGTAGCAGTGTCCCTGTAGCATGCTCTTTTTAGGTCTTTAGGGAATAGACCGAGAAGGGGAATAGCTGGGTCAAATGGTGGCTCCATTCCCAGCTTTCCAAGAGATCTCCATACTGCTTTCCAAATTGGCTGCACCAATTTGCAGTCCCACCAGCAATGTACAAGTGTACCCTTTTCCCCACATCCTCGCCAGCACTTGTTGTTGTTTGACTTCATAATGGCTGCCAATCTAACTGGAGTGAGATGGTATCTTAGGGTGGTTTTGATTTGCATTTCTCTGACTGCTAGAGATGGTGAGCATTTTTTCATGTACTTGTTGATTGATTGTATGTCCTCCTCTGAGAAGTGTCTGTTCAGGTCCTTGGCCCATTTGTTGATTGGGTTGTTTGTTCTCTTATTGTCTAATTTTTTGAGTTCTTTGTATACTCTGGATATTAGGGCTCTATCTGAAGTGTGAGGAGTAAAGATTTGTTTCCAGGATGTAGGCTCTCTATTTACCTCTCTTATTGTATCTTTTGCTGAGAAAAAACTTTTTAGTTTGAGTAAGTCCCATTTGTTGATTCTAGTTATTAACTTTTGTGCTATGGGTGTCCTATTGAGGAATTTGGAGCCCGACCCCACAGTATGTAGATCGTAGCCAACTTTTTCTTCTATCAGACGGCGTGTCTCTGATTTGATATCAAGCTCCTTGATCCATTTTGAATTCACTTTTGTGCATGGCGAGAGAAAGGGATTCAGTTTCATTTTGTTGCATATGGATTTCCAGTTTTCCCAGCACCATTTGTTGAAGATGCTATCCTTCCTCCATTGCATGCTTTTAGACCCCTTATCAAATATAAGATAGTTGTAGTTTTGTGGATTGGTTTCTGTGTCCTCTATTCTGTACCATTGGTCCACCCGCCTGTTTTGGTACCAGTACCATGCTGTTTTTGTTACTATTGCTCTGTAATATAGTTTGAAGTCTGGTATCGCTATACCGCCTGATTCACACTTCCTGCTTAGCATTGTTTTTGCTATTCTGGGTCTTTTATTTTTCCATATGAATTTCATGATTGCTTTCTCTATTTCTACAAGAAATGCCGTTGGGATTTTCATTGGCATTGCATTAAACCTATAGAGAACTTTTGGTAATATCGACATTTTGATGATGTTAGTTCTGCCTATCCATGAACAGGGTATATTTTTCCATCTTCTAAGATCTTCTTCTATTTCTCTCTTTAGGGTTCTGTAGTTTTCATTGTATAAGTCTTTCACCTCTTTTGTTAGGTTGATTCCCAAGTATTTTATTTTTTTTGAAGATATTGTGAATGGAGTGGTTGTCCTCATTTCCATTTCAGAGGATTTGTCGCTGATATACAGGAATGCCTTTGATTTATGCGTGTTGATTTTATATCCTGCCACTTTGCTGAATTCATTTATTAGCTCTAATAGTTTCTTTGTAGAGCCTTTTGGGTCTGCTAGGTATAGAATCATGTCATCTGCAAATAGTGATAATTTAAGTTCTTCTTTTCCTATTTTGATGCCTTTAATTTCTTTCGTCTGTCTAATTGCTCTGGCCAGTGTTTCGAGAACTATGTTGAACAGAAGTGGTGAGAGAGGGCATCCCTGTCTTGTTCCAGATTTTAGAGGGAATGCCTTCAATTTTTCTCCATTCAGAATGATGCTAGCCTGAGGCTTAGCATAGATTGCTTTTACAATATTGAGGTATGTTCCTGTTATCCCTAGTTTTTCTAGAGTTTTGAACATAAAGGGATGCTGTACTTTGTCGAATGCTTTTTCCGCATCTATCGAGATGATCATATGGTTCTTATTTTTAAGTCTATTGATGTGGTGAATAACATTTATTGATTTCCGTATATTGAACCAGCCTTGCATCCCAGGGATGAATCCTACTTGGTCATGGTGCACAATTTTTTTGATATGTTTTTGTATCCGAGTGGCCAGAATTTTATTGAGGATTTTTGCATCTAGGTTCATTAGAGATATTGGTCTGTAGTTTTCTTTCTTTGAAGTGTCTTTGTCTGGTTTAGGTATCAGGGTGATGTTGGCCTCGTAGAATGAATTTGGAAGTTCTCCCTCTTTTTCTATTTCCCGAAGTAGCTTGAAAAGTATTGGTATTAGTTCCTCTTTAAAGGTTTTGTAAAACTCTGCTGTATACCCATCCGGTCCTGGGCTTTTCTTAGTTGGTAGTCTTTTGATGGTTTCTTCTATTTCCTCAATTGATATTGGTCTGTTTAGGTTGTCTATATCCTCCTGACTCAATCTGGGCAGATCATATGACTTCAGAAATTTATCTATGCCTTCACTATCTTCTAATTTATTGGAGTATAAGGATTCAAAATAATTTTTGATTATCTTCTGTATTTCTGAAGTGTCTGTTGTGATATTGCCTCTTTCATCCCGTATGTTAGTGATTTGAGTTCTCTCTCTTCTTCTCTTCGCTAGCATGGCTAAGGGTCTGTCGATTTTGTTTATTTTTTCAAAGAACCAACTTTTAGTTTTGTCAATTTTTTCAATTGTTTCTTTTGTTTCGATTTCATTAATTTCAGCTCTGATTTTAATTATTTCTTGCCTTCTACTTCTTTTGCTGTTGTTTTGCTCTTCTTTTTCTAGGATTTTGAGATGAAGTATGAGATCATTTATTTGTTGGTTTTTTCTTTTTTTAAGGAATGAACTCCAAGCAATGAATTTTCCTCTTAGAACTGCTTTCAATGTGTCCCATAGATTCCGATATGTTGTGTCTGTGTTTTCATTAATCTCTAAGAATTTTTTAATTTCCTCCTTGATGTCTTCTATAACCCATTGATCATTCAGTAACCTATTGTTCATTCTCCAAGTGATGTATTCTTTTTCCTTCCTTCTTTTATCATTGATTTTCAGTTCCATTCCATTATGATCAGATAGGATGCATGGTATTATCTCTACTCCTTTGTATTGTCTAAGAGTTTCCCTGTGACATAATATATGATCTATTTTTGAGAAGGATCCATGTGCTGCTGAGAAAAAAGTGTAACTGCTTGATGTTGGGTGGTATATTCTATATATGTCAATTAAGTCTAGGTTATTAATTGTGTTATTGAGTTCTATAGCTTCCTTATTCAACTTTTGTTTGGAAGATCTGTCCAGTGGTGATAGAGGTGTGTTGAAGTCTCCCATGATTATTGTATGGTGGTCTATTAGACTCTTGAACTTGAGAAGAGTTTGTTTGATGAACATAGCTGCACCATTGTTTGGGGCATATATATTTATGATTGTTATGTCTTGTTGGTGTATGGTTCCCTTGAGCAGTATGTAGTGTCCCTCTTTATCCCTTTTGATTAACTTTGGCTTAAAATCTATTTTATTTGATATGAGTATGGATACTCCTGCTTGTTTCCGAAGTCCATATGAGTGATATGATTTTTCCCAACCTTTCACCTTCAGCCTATGTATGTCTTTTCCTATCAAATGCGTCTCCTGTAGGCAGCATATTGTTGGGTCTTGTTTTGTGATCCATTCTACTAGCCTGTGTCTCTTGATTGGTGAGTTTAAGCCATTAACATTTAGGGTTATTATTGAGATATGGGTTGTTCTTCCAGCCATATTTGTTTATTTATGTTACTAAACATGGTTTGTTTTCCACTTTGATTATTTTCCCCCCTTTAGTGTCCTACCTCCCACTGTTGGTTTTCATTGTTATTTTCCATTTCCTCTTCCTGTAATGTTTTGCCAAGGATGTTTTGAAGAGATGGTTTTCTAGCTGCAAATTCTTTTAACTTTTGTTTATCGTGGAAGGTTTTAATTTCATCTTCCATCCTGAAGCTTAATTTCGCTGGAAACACAATTCTTGGTTGGAACCCATTTTCTTTCAGTGTTTGAAATATGTTATTCCAGGATCTTCTAGCTTTCAGAGTCTGTGTTGAAAGATCAGCTGTTATCCTGATTGGCTTACCCCTAAATGTGATCTGCTTCCTTTCTCTTGTAGCTTTTAAAATTCTCTCCGTATTTTGTATGTTGGGCATCTTCATTATAATGTGTCTAGGTGTGGGTCTCTTATGATTTTGCACATTCGGCGTCCTGTAGGCTTCTAGGATTTGGGGTTCTGTCTCATTCTTCAAGTCTGGGAAGTTTTCTCGAATTATTTCATTGAATAGATTGCTCATTCCTTTGGTTTGAAACTCTGTTCCTTCCTGTATCCCAATGACTCTTAAATTTGGTCTCTTGATGTTATCCCATATTTCTTGGATGTTCTGCTCATGGTTTCTTAACAGTCTTGCTGAGCTGTCTATGTTCTTTTCAAGTTGAAATACTTTATCTTCATTGTCTGATGTTCTGTCTTCTAAGTGTTCTACTCTGCTGGTAGTATTCTCAATTGAGTTTTTAAGTTGGCTTATTGCTTCCTGCATTTCTAGGATTTCTGTTTGTTTGTTTTTTATAACCTCTATTTCCCTGTATAGTTGATCTTTTGCTTCTTGGATTTGTTTATGTAATTCATTGTTGAAGTGATCTTTCATTGTCTGATTTTGCTGTCTGATGTCTTCCTTGAGACTCCAGATCATCTGAAGCATGTATATCCTGAATTCTTTATCTGACATTCCATCAGCTGCAGCTATTACCTCTTCTAACGTTGAGTTGACCTGCAATGCTTGTGGTCCTTTCTTTCCTTGTCTCTTCATACTGTTCGCGTTCCTTTCTACTTGGTGAAACTGTTGTGCTATTGAATTTTCCCCCTATATATTTATATTGGTCTTGTATAGTTGCAAAGTCTCCCTCGCAGGCACGGGCAGCGGCTCTGCCCCTCCTCCAATTGGGGCAATGTGCCTACCACGCCGGCAGGCCGCTGGGCCTGCTCTGCCGGTCGGTAGCAGGTCCGCCGACCTTGCAGGCGCGGGCGGCGGCTCTGTCCCTCTGCGCGCCGCTAGGCTTGTTCTGTCGGTGGTCGCAGTTCTGCCTACTTTGCAGGCGCAGGCAGCGGCACTGCCCCTCTGCAGGCCTCTGGGGCTGTACTGCCAGTGGGTCGCAGGTCCGCCTACTTTGCAGGCGTGGGGGGGGGGCGGCTCTACCCTTCCTCAGGCCACTGGGCCTGTTCTGTCTCTCGGTTGCAGGTCTGACCTGTTCTGATAGTGGTCACAGTTCCGACTACCTTGCAGGTGCGGGGGGGAGGGGGCGGCTCTGCCTCTCAGCAGGCCGCTGCTCCTCTTCTGCCGGTGGGTCGCAGGCCTGCCTACCTTGCAGGAGTGATTGGAAGCTCTGTCCCGCCGCGGGCCACTGGGCCTTTTCTGTCGGTGGTCCCCCTTCCCCTACCTGGCAGGCGAGGGGGGTGGGGGGCGGCTCTGCCCCTCAGCAGGCCGCTGGGCCTGCTCTGTGCGTGTTCACAGTTCCCTCTACTATGCCGGCGCAGGGGGAGGGGGCGGCTCAGCCTCTCAGCAGGCGGCTGCTCCTCTTCTGCCGGTGGGTCTCAGGCCCGCCTACCTTGCAGGAGTGATTGGAAGCTCTGTCCCGCCGCGGGCCACTGGGCCTTTTCTGTCGGTGGTCCCCCTTCCCCTACCTGGCAGGCGAGGGGGGTGGGGGGCGGCTCTGCCCCTCAGCAGGCCGCTGGGCCTGCTCTGTGTTTGGTCACAGTTCCCTCTACTATGCCGGCGCAGGGGGAGGGGGCGGCTCAGCCTCTCAGCAGGCGGCTGCTCCTCTTCTGCCGGTGGGTCGCCGTTCCTTTGATCTTAAGGGTCCACAAAAAGAGAGCTATATGCCACATTTTGTTGGGCAGATCATTCAGCCCTGGGTTCGATTCTCAGCACCACATAAAAATAGATTCATAAAATGGTGAGAGTAATAGATTATTTTATTTAATATTTCAAAAATGGGATTTTAAATCTTCCCCAAAATAGAACTTTAAAATGGGGGTTATTGAACTACATAAAATGGGATTAACTTTTCATAAAGTGAAGCTTCATCCATTAAATGGAGCTTTCAGTAAATTATTTTACATAATCTTCCCAAAACATTATGAAAGTGAAAAATATAATTTATGCAAAGTGATTAACATTGTGCTTTGCATTTAGTAAATACTCAGTAAATGTTTTTTAAAAGTTTTATTGAGGTTTAATTTACAGTGTAAAATTTAAGTGTATAATTCAGTGACTTTTCATAAATCCACAGAGTTATGCAATAACCACTAAGATCTAGTTTTTGAATATTTTCTTGTTGGCTGTTTGTAATCAATTCCTATCCCCATTCCCAGCCCTAAGCACACTGTTCTGCAGTCTCTATAGATTTGTATTTTTTTTTTCAAAAATACATATAAGATGAATCATACAATATGCTATCTTCCATGTCTGGGTCTTTTTACTTGGCTTAATATTTTTGAAGTTCAACTATGCTGACACACTGCTTTTAAAAAATCTACTCACCAGTTATGATGGTTAATTTTAGCTATCAACTTGACTGAATTAGAGACACCTAGCAAATTGGTAAAGCACAATTCTGGGTGTGTCTGTAAGGTGTTTCCAGAAATGACAGGCATGTGTCTCAGCAAGGGGAAAGACCATGTGAAGGTGGGCAGCACCACCCAGATGGCTTCAGGACCTGATGGAATAAAAAAGTGGAAGCAGGAGGCAAAGCCATGCACATGCATTACTTCTTCTGGAGGGCTGTGTTGTTTTTCTGCTGCAGCCGTTGTCCATGGATCTCAGACTCCAGATTCCTCAGCCTTTGAACCAAAGCTTATACCAGTGACTCTTCAGAGAGCTTCTAGACCTTCAGCTTCAGACTGAGGCTATATCTCTGGTCCCTGTTGTTCTGAGTTTTCTGGCTTCTTGGACTAAGTAGCTACTGCTTTTCCCAGCTCTAGAGCCTGCAGACAGCCATATGGGACTCTCCAGCCTCTGATTGTATAAGCCAAGCTAATAAATTCCCTCTTACAATTATGTGTACATTTTATTGGGTCTGTTCCTTTAGGGGACTGACCAATACAACAGATGATGGGTACAGCACTTGGGATGTTTCCAGCTTGGAGATATCATGAATGAGACTGTTATGAATGTTCATATACAAGTCTTAGGTGAATGCTTGTGTTAATTTCTCTTGGGAATTGCAAGGTGAGTGGTAAGCTTATATTTAACTTTTTGAGAAACTGCTAATTTTTTTTTTTTTGTATCAGGCATCAAACCTCAGGGGTCTAACCACTGAACAACATCCCCAGCCCTTTTTATACTTTATTTAGAGGGTCTCACTAAGTTGCTTAGGGCCTCGCGAAGTGCTGAGGCTGGCTTTGAATTCAGGATCCTCCTGTCTCAGCCTGGCAAGTGATTGAGATTAGTCGGGAACCTTGGCCAGGCTGCTAAATTGTTTACCAAAGTGACTGCATTGTTTTATTTTCCCACCCAAAATGTATAAAGGTCACAGTTTCTCCCATCTTTGCGAACTCTTGTTATCATCTATCCTTTTGATTACAGCCTTCTGTGTGAAACAGTATTTCATTGTGGTTTTAAGTTTTCCTTAAAGACTAATGATGTTGAATATGTTTTGATGTGCTTAGTGACTGTGTGTGTGTGTGTGTGTGTGTGTGTGTGTGTGAAGTATCCATTCAAAAAGTTTGCCGATTTAAAAATTGGATTGTCTTTTTATTACCATGAATTTATAAGCGTTCTTTCTATATTCTGGATACAAGTCCTTTGTGAGATATAACTTAAAAATATTTTCTCCCTGTCTATGGTTTGCCTTTTTTATTTTTTAAAAATATTTTTTGGGGGCTGTGGTTGTGGCTCAGTGGTAGAGCTCTCACCTAGCAAGTGCAGGGCCCTGGGTTCAATTCTCAGTACCACATAAAAATAGATAAATAAAGATATTGTGTCCAACCATAACTAAAAAAATAAATATTCAAAACAAAAATTTAAAAAATATATTTTTTTAGTTGTAGATGGACACAGTACCTTTATTTTATCTTTATTTGGTGCTGAGGGTTGAACTCAGTGCCTCACACATGCAAGGCAAGCACTCTACCACTGAGCTACAACCCCAGTCCTGCCTTTTCATTTCTTTAATGCCATGTTTTGAAGAACAAATTATTTGTAGTTAGATAAAATAAAGTTTATCTATTTTTATTAGTTGTTGATGGGTCTTTATTTTATTTTATTTATTTATTTATTTATTTATGTAGTGCTGAGGTTCCAACCCAGTGCCTCACATATGCTAGGCAAGTGCTCTACCACTGAGCCACAACCCCAGCCCAAGTTTATCAGTTTTTAATGGGTCATGCTTTTGGTGTCATGTCCAAGAAATTTTTGTCTCATCTAAGGCTATAAATATTTTTATTTTCTAGAAAGTTTATCTTTTTCTAGAACTTTTATAATTTTAGTTTTCATATTTAGTTGTATGGCCTGTTTTGAGTTAATTTTTGTGTATGTTGTGAGGTAAGGATCTAAATGTTCTTTTTTCTTTTTCCTCTTTTTTAGTACATAGATATCCTGTTGCCTAAGAAGAGGTTATTGAAAACACTATCTTGAGTTGCATAACAACTCTGTTGAAAGTGAGTTAACCATGAATATAACTATTTATTTTTTTGGCTCTCAATTTTGTTCTTTGATCGTATTTCTTACCTTATGCCAATATAACCCTAGTTTTTATTGTAGCCTTATAACTACAAAATGGGATTATTCTGATTTTCTCCACCTACATTTTTCTTTTCAAAATTGTTTTGGCTATTCCAATCCTTCATATTGCCATAATTATTTTACAATCAGCTTATCAATTTATAAAAAAAAAATCCTACCAGGATTTTGGTCAGGATTATATTGAATCTATAGATTTATTTTCAGAGCATTGTCATTTTAACAGTATTTAGTCATTCAACTGATAAACATGAAATATCTTTTTATTTAGATATTTAAATTTTTTTCAGTAGAGTTTTGTAGCTTAGTGGACAACTCTTATAACTTTCAGATTTATTCTCAAATATTTCATTGACCATGAAGTTGTCCTCTTAATTTTATTTTTGGATTATTTGTTGCTAGTGTTTAAGATACAATTGATTTTTGCATAATTTTAACTTGTGATATTCCTAAGCCTGTTTATAAATTCTGATAGTTTTATTTTATTTTTCCAAAGGAGTATAGATTCCTTAGGGTTTGTAAATATAGGATGATGCTATCCTCAAATAAAAAGAGACTGTTCATTTATTTTTTCTAATACATATATATCTTTAATTTTTTTCCCTCATTGCTACAGCTGATAAGCAAGGCAGGCTTCTATACTTATGGGTGAGAAAGATGATACCTTGTTATAAGACTGTTAATATGTTTCAAATTTGTCTTTTTTCTTTTTGTTTCAACTTAGACTCTTTGGAGAAACTTATAAGGAACCAATCAAGGTCATTGAGTCACTCTGATTCATTCTTTTAGTTGAACTGGAGAAAACTTTGTTCACTATAATACAAATTCTCTGCCCAGAAGCATTTGTGTCTGCCATCTTTCTCTTTGAAAGTGTGATTTATGAACTTAAATTGAGCAGGCTTAGGAATGTGCCCATCCCTATAAGTGATCTCCTCTATGTCTGTCTCCTGTGTAGGTCTGTCTCCTGCATAGGTTCCTCAATAAAATTCCCTTGCTTTGTTTGAGGAGAGAACTTCTTTGCAAATAACTCTACTGTTTTCTTGCTGCAGGTAATAAACCTCTCTCCACTCTTTTATCTTTTGATTGTGCCATTGGCTTTCCACTCACAAAGAGGAAAACCCATTGTATTCAGTTTCAGAACCACAATTAGAATGTTGAATAGAAATGGTGAGAGTGGACATTTTGCCTTGTTTCTGAGGCAAAGCATTTGTCTTGTGCTAGTAAGTAAGATAATAGCTGTATTTTTCCTTTTGTATTTGTCCTTTACCAAATTCCTTTGTATTTCCTTCCATTTTTTTAAAGAGTTTTTATCATGCAATAACTATTGGCATTTGTTAAATTCTGCTCATGTCTATTGGAAAGACGATGTGGTTTTATCCTTTTTATATTATTATGGTGTGTAACATTAATTGACTTTCAGATTTTAAGCCTGCAAACCTGGGATAAATCCAGATTGTATTGTTGAGTTCTCTTAATATGTTGTTGCTTATTCCCTCCCATTCTTTGGTTTCATAATTGTGCGAAATCCTCTGAAAGCAGTTAGAGCAGTTACTAGTTGATTCCTGAGGATGATTACTTCTCTCTAGTATGTTCTATATCTAAGAAGGTTTTGGGGTACCAGGAATGTCTTTTTATTATTGTTAATCCCTGCCCCTTCTTCAAACCAATATATGCTCGGTGGCTCTTATCTTACTTCTTGGTGAGGATTCCTCTGCTTAAAGTTGGGGTAGAAGGAAATTTGAAACATTTTCTCCCCAAACAATGACTTGCTATTAGCAGCTGTAACTGAAAATTCAAGCCACTTTTTGGATCGTACCCTGATAGCTTGTGTAATACATGAATAGTATCTTCACCAGTTAGCTGACTTTGTGGTTCGGCCGCCACTCTCCATTATCCAGTAAATATTCTGACCATTGCTCATGACATGTTAACCACTTGGAATCAACAGGCTACTCTCTGATATGTTCACACATTTTTTGTTCCCACTGGTTGAATTATAGGCTAGCAAGAGTCAGTTATACAGGGCTGAAAATGTAACTCAGAAATATAGCACTTACCTAGCATGTTTGAGACTTTGATCCCCAGCACCACACACACACACACACACACACACACACACACACACACACACACAGTCAGTTGTACAAGTTTCTTAAACTGTTTGTTCCAGATGTGCTTGTTATTGTAATTGGATAAGTTAATTAAATATTTAAACTAATGAAATGCAAAAATAAAGAGTTTTTTTGTGGGAAATTAGTATATTAAAAGGACACCACAAAGGGGAGTGATTTTTTTTTTTTTAGAAATTATTTTGAATTTCAGGCCAATGAGGTCATTTTAAAATATTGCGAAAAAAATTTAAATTTAGGCTTCTGCATTAAATTTGCTTTGTAAGCACATTTAAATTTTAGATTCACTTAAAAGAATTTAAAAATTAACCCCAAATTTTGTGCAGAGATCAAGTTTAGTCAGCACATCCAAATTAAAAAATCAAGATCTTAGTTCTATGTCATAAGACTGGAGAGTGATTGTGCAATATTAAGTTAAAAAATATTGTGCTTACGTGAAAAAAATATATATATATTTATGTTTCATACATTAACTGGATTTTTAAAATTAGTGACCATATATAAATCCCACTTATATCAGATAAGAGGTCTTGTACTAAACTTCAAATACCCTATCATTTGGAGGTTGGAAGGGACCATTACTTTAATTATTTCATGTCTAGTATAGTATTAGCATATAATGTGCCTTCAGATGAGGAGGAGGAGCAGTGATAGAGCCAGGTGATTCAGAGAGAATAAGCTGTTTTATTTTATTCAGTGTCCATATTTTAATTTGAGAAAAAAATGTTAGGACAAGTAACTAACTTACAGATTAGATGCATCCGTGGCCCTCTGAAGGGGGAATTGTTTTCAAGGAGCATGATGAGCTTTTTAAGTCTCTCTGTGCAGGCAATAGTTGGTGGAAACTGATGTAGAGAATGAAAGAAGAGAATGAAGAGATCTGAGAGCATCAACAAATGATGAGAAATAGGGTTAATTTTTAATTAGAAACAAGACTCAGTGAAAATAAATTGCCAACCAGCTGAAAGGGTCAAGCTACCTCATGGTAATAAATTACTCCAAGAAAAAGAAACTTGGCCTAAGAATCCATTCTGGTAGCCTTTCTGTATTGTGTGGAGAAATATTCATCTGTAGCCAAATTCCTATTATCTGTAGCTTTGAGTATTTGCTTTTTCTGCTGTAATTTGTCCAAAGGCTTTTTGGTATGTGTACAGACTTGAGAAAAAGACCATTCTGTTAGATGACTTCTTCCCATTAATTAGAAAGCAGCTATTAGTCTCCTTGTGATCTGATTTGGCTACTGTCTTAATATGATAAAGATAGAAAATAATTGTTAAAAAAAAAAGCCAAGTTTCTGGGGACAAGGAAAGACCCCTTTCCCTTAGTTAAACTTCCATTAACAACGCGTGAAGGAGCAGTAACAAAGCACCCAGTGTCCCCTTCAGAGGGTCCTTAAGAGCCTGGTCTGTCCTAAGAAGCTTTCTTTTGCTAGTGTTGTCTGAATCACTGACAAAGGCCAGTGTTAATGATTGGCTTCAAGAATCCACTCTCTGGAAGGGAAGCGTTTCCTTGGAAAGCTGTGTAATGCGCTTGTTAAACATTTTAAACCATTTAACAGGAAGAAGCATTGTGGTGAGGAGACCCAGCACTGCCAGTTCTCTGGATGCATCTGCAATGGGGTGATTCTTAAACTGTGTGAGTCAAAATGAATTGTCTAGACCTAGTTGCAAGAAGTAAATTCTCCAGAATAGATTATTCGTATTTTGTTGCAAACTAACAATATCTCTTCTGGTTTAATCGTAAACTTCTTTTGGAAGGCTAGTAAAATCCTGATTGCAAACAGGTCTTGTTAAAATCTCAGAATGACAGGAATATCGAATAAGAAAGCTGGATAGAATCTCCCTTTCTTTTGCCAGTAGAAGATTAATTTTTCAAGCATTTCTTTCCAAGCCAAATACACTCAATATCCTGTTAGTTCCTGTCCATCTAGAATACTGAATCTAACACTAATTTATTCAGGGGATTAATGTACCTATTGTTCTGACTTCACAATGCATTTTCTTTATGGCTGCCAAGTATTGCTCTAAGAAATCCCATCAACCACACTATGTATGATGATTGCTGGGTTCAGATAGGATTTGCCATAAAAGCAACACCCACTCCCCAAACCAAAGATGATAAATACTTTTATCCTTCTTTTAAACACATTGAAAGAGAAAGATGAGGAGAAAAAGATTTTAGATTTGCTTCTGACCAGGATTTCAGTGCACTGACTCATAGACCTGCTTGGTCACTCTGGTCATCCTCACACCATCTGCAAGAACTTGGAGGAGTGAGGTAGCATTTATGACTACTTGCCTTTGGTCACAAAATGCATTATTAGTGTGGAGGAAAAAGGTGGCTGATGGTGGGAGGGGCAAGTTTTCAGAAATGCTCTAATAAATATTCCAATCTCTCTCTCCTCTTTTCTTTCTCTCCTTATTTTTCTTCTTTTTTTACCATATTTTCTTCCCTTCTATCCTGGCTGTCACATTCCCTTTCTTTTGTTCTTAGTGGAATTCTGCCTTCCCCCCATGTGTCCTGTGAATGTTGCTTGGTTGTTACCAACACTGAAGGCACAGTGGCTACTTACTAACCCTTGAGACCAGACAGATCTGTGCCTTTACCACTTAATCTACTCCCTGTCTTATTTGTGTGTGTGTGTGTGGGGGGGGTGGGTACCAGGGATTGAACTCAGGGGCACTTGGCCACTGAGCCTTGTCTCCAGACTGCTTTGTATGTTATTTAGAGAGAGGGTAGTTGCTTAGCACCTTGCTTTTGCTGAGATTGACTTTGAACTCGCGATCCTCCTGCCTCAGCCTCCCAAGAGCCGCCTGAATTACAGGCATGCTCCACTGCACCTGGCTCAACATTACTTCTATCCTAACAGTCACCATTCTTGGAACTGAGAGTAATAGGAAAAAGTGTTTGGGGGGGGGGGTCTTAACTGATGTGTTTCTAATAAAACTAATTAAAAATGCTTGCAAATTATGTGCAATTTAAAAAGTATTAATGCAATATCATTCACTAGCTTTCACTTGTTTTCCTGAACTAGCATGTCAAAACAATTCAGTTGATTTTACCAGTGCTTGTAACCTTCAGAGAACTCGTCATTCACCCATGAATATTTTATTTAAAAATAAATCTGAAAATCTCTTAACTTTAGTCTCTGGACTTTGTAGGAATATTCTTAGCATCAGAGGAAAGTGTCAAACAGGTGTTCCTAGAATTGGTTTACTTCACATAGGCAGTCAATGCATATTACTTGTAGAATGAATGAAATGCAAAGGTCCTCATTTTATGTGTTTTGGGGTAAGAGAAAATATGGAAAACTGTTACCCTATCCTGTGTGCTTTTGATAATACTTGACTCATATTCATGTTAATATCATTTATTATTCTAAAACTAGACTAAAATTCCACAGTACTTTTTTCAAAAGTGTAGGTGTCCTTGTAGAGAATGCCTTCTGTCCCCATTACCTGTGTGTCCTGTTGGCTGGTTCTTATAGGCTTACCTCACAAATCTTCTGTGTGTTTCTTCTCTAATTTGTGGTGCTAGGGACTAAACCCAGCACCTCACGCACCCCACCTCATTTTGCCTCTGAGCTAAACCCTAGCCCCTTCTTTTTACTGTTTTATTGGTAGCCTCTTCTGTTAGGCAAGGTGGCAGCTTGTGGGGTTGAGAGATGCCTCCTTCACCTCATGCTTCCAAAGCTTACAGCCCTGACTGAACAGACCTTAGTGGTTCATGAACATTTTACTTTTGGAGTCATCTTGACATGTCATTGTAAATGCATTCCAGTGCACCTATGTTCCAACTCCAAATAATTATTTTAATTTTAAAAATTTGAGTTCAAAATTTCTTGACTATAAATAGCACCATTAAGTTTATAATTGGCTAATATAAGAAGACCATCATTGAGACTTCTCCAAAAGTTTTATGAAGAAATGAAGTGCCAAAACCTAATCTGCAAGATTTTGCAAGCAGAATGAAATTTTTATAAGTATTAATTTACTTGAATAATTGATTAAGTCGAATAGGTTATATAGGCATTTATTTCAATGTCTATTACTTCAACTTTTGTTTTCCTTTTTGCGTTTTGGAGCGTATAAAACTTTATTCAGGTCTGAACCTCTTTTTAGGCCCTTAGCAAGCTCACTGGCACTAGGCACTGGGTTCAGGGTTCCTAATGAATGCAATGGGCCTGCAACTTACAGATCCAGAGACAGCTGACATCCAAATAGCCAAAAAGGTAGAGCACTCATGAGTGGTTGCTGTTTTTGAACATTGCATTTTATGGGGAAACTTCTGTCTGCAGTGCCTTCAAAGGAGGAAGCTTTCAAAGAGAGCAGTTAGGAAGGAGGATGGAAACAGATTTCATTGTCTGAGAAGCACAGCTCTTGCTAAGCATGGACAGAATGTATAGGAAGGAGATCTTGGGTTTTTTGTTTTGTTTTGTTTGTTTTTTCATACCAGACAGCAAATCACATAACTGCATTTGAATGGTTAAATGGAAATAATATGTCTATATAGAGAAAGGACTGTCATTGACCTCATTGTTTATTTTAGTGCCAACTGCTAGGTTCAAGGTTAGGAGAGCTGGATAGGAAGTTCAGACCAATGCTTTGCTATGCTTAGATACTATTGTATATAAGCTTGGTGACAAATAATTCATTGACTAGCTACAGAAATACAATTCCATAGTTTGGAATATCTTTTCCTCATATCTGTGATGACATTTTTCCGTTCTTGTTCAAACTAATGATCCTTATCTCTGTGGTGCAATACTAATAATGTTCATAACTATCAGTGCTCACTAAGAGTTGGGCATCACAATATGCATACTACATTTACTTATTTAGTCCTCACAACAAACTTGTGTTAGAATGCTCTCTGTTGTTATTAAAAAAGATACCTGAAATAAGCAACTTAATAAGAGAAAGCTTTTATTATTTTACAGTTTTAGAGGATTCAGCCTAAGATTGAGTGTCCTCTTTGCTTTTGGTCCTGTGGCAAGGCAGCACTTTGTGACAAGGAGTGTGGGGGTGGAGCGAAGTTGCTTACCTCATGCCCAGGGTGCAAAAAAGAGAGAGAGAAGAAGAAACCAAGTTCCTGAAATTCCATTCAGTGATATGTCCCAGTGATCAGAGGATGTCCCAATAGACTCCACATTTAAAAGCTTCTGTCACCTCCCAATAGTGCCATGGGTTGGTGACCAAACTTCTAACACGTGGGCCTTTGGAGCACATTTATCCAAACCAGAGTATAATTTTACTGGTAGGTAAACTAAGGCTTAGAGATATTAAGTAACTTAATAAGGTCACATAATTAGGAAGCAGAAGCAGTAGGTTAATTAGCATGCAGTCACATAATTCCCATTCCTTCAGCCTGCCTGTAACTTCCAGACATATTTTGTTGAAGGAACTCCTGTCTGAGTTATGTTGGTTGTATGAGCTCCTTCAAAATAGATTTCCTTTTCGTTTCACTTCTTGTTACTATTTAGGTCCTGTCTTTCTGAAAGTTTCTATTCTCAGATTCAAAAACTTGAAACTAAATTTTGGGAAATAAATACATGGAATTGCTTCTAGGATATTTAAAATTTATGTAAAAATGGGTATTAATGTAATTTCAGTAGAATTAAAAAACCATTTTTAATGAAATCTTAATATACTAAGATAACAAGATATTTTAAAATTTGGATTCTACTAATTCTAATTTCATGAATATTTCATCCAGATTGTTGGAATTTACCTTTGCTTAATTATTAAAAAATGCTGGATAAATAATGCAATGAAAAATACTGATACAATCTTTTATAAAAGAGAGTAAACTGTTTCAGTTATCTTTGATATAATTTATTCAAATACTATTAAATGACCTATTATTAAACATTTTTCCTGGCAACATTCTAGGAGCTCCAAATTTATTAGCAACCAGTTCAATTGCTATTTTTAGATGAAAACTCAGAAATATATTTCTTTGAAACATAAGTGTTATTCAGGTGGATTTTCTGTACATATTGCCCTAAAATAGTCATATGTAAATCAATTTCAAGAGGCAACTTTCAGTGAGATTATCTTTTATTCAGACTACTATTCTGGAAAAATAGTTTACCAATTTGTTTCCTGAGAAACATTAGCCTCCCTCCTCCTTCAATCATCCTTGTGAACCTTCGCCCCACCTCACCTCCCAAAAAACAAGCAAAAGTCTCAAAAAGTGTGCTTTTGTTCATTGGATATGTACAAAATTCAAAGAACTCTTTTTTTTTTTTTTTTTTTGTACTTAGGCTAGTTCTGGCTTCTCACTCTAACTTCTTTACTAGTCTTCTTTTCAACAGTCTTCCCAAGGGTGCAGTGCACCTGGATCTCCTTTAGCCAAAGCATAAGCATTAACTCAAACAAGTGTGGTCCAATGCTCTAATATTTGTATTGAGGATACAGCGATGGAGGGATGGGACATCTTTAGAACTGATAGATCCCACCTGGGAGAAAGTAACCCTTAATTTATGTCCCCATTCCTGCTGTTTCCAAACCTTGTCTTTTCTTGCTATTCTGTGTCCAATAAATTTCTTTTTTTTCCCCTTGAAGTTATGTGGAATCAGTTGCTGTTGCTTACAGCTAATGATCAACCCCTCATCTATTTGCTCTTTTGCTTTCCTTCCTTTATCCTCCTCTCAGACTTCCTTCCTCCTTTCCTACTATTCTCATGGTTCTCTTTTTCTTGCTTGGAGGCTTTTAAAGACAAACAAAGACTGAAAAAAGCTAATACAAAAATATAAAAATGAAAATATTTGGAAGGTGTTTAATCATAATTGTTTTTCTTTTCAGTTTAAAACTGATGATATATTGTGTATCATTCCAAGGTCTTATCTGAGAGCATATAAATACTATTATTAATAGCAAAAAAAATGAAAAGGAAAGAAAAGCAACTTAATTCCCCTAAAAATTATGCAGTGCATCCAATGATGTTATAGTTTGGGCCATTAAAACACAGTTGTGGCTTGTCTAAACTAATTAGATGATTAGATCCATGCAGTATTTATTTTCAAAGGATCTGCTGCCAGATTTATGTCTTACAAAGCAACTAACCAAGTTATTTTTGGAAGTAAGCATCTAATGTTTTCTCTGCAGCAGGCTGAAAGAATTTAAGGTTTCCTCTCCAGACTTAGGCTGTCATTAAAGGTAAATTCAAATATTGAGCTCAGGAGTAGAAGAGCTGCTGCTACAAAGTTTACTTGAAAATGCGGTGAGTCATTTCATTGAGTCATTTGTCTCTTACACTTGCATGCAGGATCAACACAAGTTTGTGTTCTGTCCTCAAGTCCCTTCTCAAGATGTCTAGCAGCTGTTGCTTTCCTCAAACTGTAAACTCCATCTTCCTGTTTTACCTTCACTGTGTTTCCCAAACAGCCTTAGATGTCCATAATGGCAAATCAAAATCCTACAGTTTTTGTATCATATCAGTTACCAGTAAGAATAAGGTAGGTGGTATTAGGAATCAAACCTGGCTTTACTAACATCAACACGATTAATTCAGGTAGTGTTTCTAATCATAAACCACTTTAAAAGAGTAAAATGAACCTTACCTAGAAATAGTCTTCAGAGGTGAATCCAGTAATTTTCTCATCTGAGGAGAATGTAGCAGACTGATAGCTGAATCCCTTTTTATGTTAGCAAACTAATGTATATCCATTATATTGATCACAAGAGTTAATAAGTACATATGTTTTTAATTTGCATAGTATTTATTCTCTTTGAACTTGTTTTCATACTTGATATATTTACTAATCGTGTTCTAAATATTCTGGCTCATATTTTAAGTTATTGTAAAATAGTTATATTTGCATATTTAAAAGTGGGATATATAATTTAGATCTAAATGTGTACTTAAAATGAAGTCTTATATTCCCTTGCATATCACCCTCTTCCTTTTCTGAAGAATGTGCTCATTGCCTTGGGGTATTATACGTATTATGACAAAGAGCATAAGAAAAAGTGATAGGGCTACTCACTTCAGTCTTATAATAGCAATTGGACCTAAAAGAAAAAAATCTTTAATTCCAAAATTTTTGATTTTCAGTAAGAGGACTTTTCAATAGACATAAGGTTTTTGAGCAGTAAAGGTTTGGTTCTGAGATAAAGAGCAAAGTCCTGGAGGAATCAGGAAATGATTTAATAGGTTCATGAATATTTTTGGAAGAGACTAGAAGAGCCAGATAATTTTGCGTAAGATGGCTTATGGGAAGATAAGAGATAGGAAGGAATCCCTCATTGAAGTCCCCATCTCCCTTCCCCCAGGCCAGACAATGCACCTCAGCTGGTACTAGCAGAGATGGATACTGAAATCCTGAATGTGGGAAGAGGAGGAAATCATGGTGACTTATAAAACAGGATAAAAAAATCTGTGTTTTTTTCCACATTTCATACTTTTAACTCTGAAATAATATTTTGGAAGAGAATAGAAGAAGTTTCCTCACATTAATGTGATAATGTGGATTAAGATATAACAGGTTATTTGTCTCATTAACAGCTTATTTTTCTCATTAATAGAATATACCAAATAATATCATACTTTTGCACAAGTTGAGGAAATGTACAAATAATTGCTGAGCATTTTATCTAGGGCAGACTCCTGAATTATCTATGCATTTTCCTATTTTTAAAAAATTATTATTTGAGTTGTAGATGGACACAATACCTTTATTTTACTTATTTAATTTTATGTGGTGCTGAGGATGGAACCCAGGCCTCAGACATGCTAGGCAAGTACTTTGCCATTGAGCCACAACTGCAGCCCAGCATTTTCCTATCTTTAAGTGAATTTATAACTTTAAGTTTTAGAAAAATGATATTAATTTAAGTCATGCTTGTCCAAAGAAATATAAATGGATTTTATCACAATTTTATTGTCCTGTGGTTATATGAACTAATTTTGAATTTGTGCATTCATTTCAGCACTCTTGATTGCCTATATATGTTTTTATGAAGGCCTTTTTGAATGAGTTGTTAGCATCTTCCTACTTCTCTTATTAATTGAGTTAAATATATTCTTTGACATGTTAATTTTTATCTGAAAGTTGCTTTTACCCTTTTAAGAATTATCTTTTAATGTTTATTTTCTAGTGAACAGAGAATTTTTGGAGATACTAATTAGCATTAATTTATTTTAAATCTCTGTGTAGAGAGATTTAAATTAAATTAATGCATGTTCCTCAACGGTGGAAACAGTTTCAACAATAAGTGGTAGTTTTATATTGTCACTCCTCCATCATACCACATAGGTGTTGTGCATATATGGACAAGCTCCTTTCCCTTGGCTACATATTTTTATAGAGCACTTTCCATTGTAATACCCCCATGTCCCCCAGCCATTTAGGCCTCACTAGGGGAGGTGAAATGACTTATCTGATTGGGAAGACAGGAAGAGGGAGACAGGCAAAATTCCAAAGGAAGATAGCTCATTATTTCCCCCCTGGAACTCTTCAGAATCAGCAACTTTTACCCTAGAAATGTTATAGAAGTAGGCCATTTATCTGCATTCCAGTGAAGTTCACAGGACCAATGTATAATGTCCTTTGTTTTCCAAGAACAAAGAAGGAGGTAACAATAGAGCAAGATGCTCTTACACTGAATTCTCAAGTGGTTTAGAACTTGGGCGAGAAAAAAGTGAACTATTTATTAATCCCGCAAACTCTAGCTCCAAGAAAAAGAACTGTTCCATCAATCCTCCATACATTAATACCTAAATTTTTCATTGCATGGCTTAACATGAGTTAATAAGATATGTTCCATAAATGTCTTAATAGAATTGAGGTGATTTCAGAATAAAGCTACATGACAGAGCAACCTTGTGGAACAAGACTAATTTTTTTGGTCATTCAATGTTAGAAGTGAAAAAACACATTTTATGTATATTACATCAGAATATATGTGATATTTTTTAATAGTTTGTAAATGATGTTACGGGGTGAGTCCAATGCCCTTGTGTACCTTCTGTAAGCAAAGGGACTTTTGCCAACAAGAGTGAGTACTGTGGTTTAGATGTGGTTTTATTGTGTCTCCCAAAGATTCACACACCAGAAAAATAGACTAATATTTTAAGTTAATCAAGTTAGGAAAGTTGTAGTTTTTAAAATATAGTTATAATAGAAGAAGATTACTAGATAAAACAATTCAGGACTGAAACTATGAAGAGCCTCCAGCTTATTTTATATCCTGTAAAAAAGGCAATCAGATGATTTTCTTCTTTTTTTTTTTTATGTAGTGCATTTTAAGATTTCCTACTGGACTTGTCTCCTTTATCCATTAAAACACTGACCGGGGAGTTGTTTTAAAAGCAGTTCATAAATGGGAATAACAGACATATTTAATATTATTGATTTTGTAATATAAAGTAAAATTATTTGAAAGTTTGCATTATCAATTTCAGAATCAGTGAATTCTTGAAAAGACTACCAAAATAACCTGTTGATACAAAAGAGATGAGTTATTTTTCTGGGGATTAAATTCAGAGCTACATGTTTTTTTGGGAATAGCATTCTACCACAGAGCTACATCCCAGTCCCAAAGCTGAGTTATTACTTAAGTAAGAGAGATTTCATAAGTCTTTGTAGCTTCTTAGAAGGTAGGATATTTTTTAGATATTTGGGTTCTGCTTTAAGATCTATCTTTCAATGTAGTGAGGAGGACCTATTAAGATGACAAAATTTCTAATAAAATAGTTTAGAATCAGTGTACTAGAATGGTCAAAGTAATTGTAAAATTAGAGTGCTTGGATTATTTGTTTATTTTGTTGTTAAATTTTTTAAATTCTTTGTATATTCTGGATATTAATGCCCTGAGGATTGGGTGGCAAAAATCTTCTCCCATTCTCCCATTCTCTCTTCACACTCATAATTGTTTTCTTTGCTGTGCAGAAACTTTTGATTCCATCCCACTTATTGATTTTTGATTTTATTTCTTGCACTTTAGGAGTCTTGTTAAGGAAGTTGGTTCCAGTACCAGCATGCTAGAGTGTTGGGTCTACATTTTCTTCTAGCAGGTGCATGGTTTCTGGGTTAATTCCTAGTCTTTGGTTTCTCTCTGTGTCTTCTATTCCATTGTTTTTCTAAAACAGTACTATGCTGTTTTTGTTAATATAGCTATGTAGTATAATTTGAGATCTGGTATTGTGATGCCTCCAGTCCTTAGCTCTTCTTGCTAAGGATTGCTTTGGCTATTCTGGATGTCTCAATTTTCCAAATTAATTTCAGGACTGGTTTTTCTTGTTCTGTGAAGAAGGTCATTGGTACTTTGATGGGGATTGTGTTGAATCTGTGTAGCATTTTTTTGGTAGTATAGCCATTTGACAATATTAATTCCGCCTATCCAAGAACATTTGAGGTCCTTCAATCTTCTAAGGTCTTCTTCAATTTCTTTCTTTAATGTTCTATAGTTTTTATTATAAAGGTCATTTACCTCCTTTGTTAGATCTATTTACAGATATTTTATTTTGAGGCTATTGTGAATGGGATAGTTTTCCTAGTTTCTTTTTCAGCAGATTCATTATTGGAGTATAGGAACACAATTGATTATGTACCCTGCTACTTTGATGAATTCATTTATGAACTCTAGAAGGTTTCTAGTGGAGTTTTTTGGGTCTTCAAATTATAGGATCACATCATCAGCAAACTGAGATAATTTGAGCTCTTCTTTTTCTTTTGGTATCCCTTTATTTCCCTTCCCTTGCCTGATTGCTCTGGCTAGAGTTTCAAGGACTGTGTTGAATAGAAGTGGTGAAAGTGGGCATCCTTGTCTCGTTCCTGTGTTTAGAAGAAATGCTGTCAGTTTTTCTTCATTCAGTATAATGTTTTCCTTTGGTTTGTCACGTACAACTTTTACAAGATGAGGTAAGTTCCTTCTATCCCTAGTTTTTCTAGTGTTTCACACATGAATGTAAAACTTTGTACTAGGTCAAATGCTTTTTCTGCATCTATTGAGGTAATTATGTAATTCTTTAAGTATATTTATGTTGTGAATTACATTTATTGATTTCCATGTGTTGATCCCAGCTTGCACCCCGGGATGAAACCCATTTGATCATGGTATACTATCTGTGTAATGTATTTCTGTATGCAGTTTGCTGATATTTTGTTAAGAATTTTTACATATATGTTCATCAAGGATATTGGCCTGAAGTTTTCTTTTCTTGATGTGTCCTTTTCTGGTTTTGGTATCAGGGCGATTCTGGTTTCATAGAATTAACTTGTTAGTATTCCCTCCTTTTCTATATCATGTACTAATTGGAGAAGGATTGGTATTAGTTCTTCTTTAAAACTAATTCTTCTTCTGTAGAACTCAGCTGAGAACCTATCCCATCCTGGGCTTTTCGTTGTTGGAAGACTTTTGACACCTGCTTCAATTCATTAATTGATATTAATCTGTTTAAGTTTTCTGTACCCTCATGGTTGAATTTTGTAGGTCATATGTCTCTAGGAGTTTGTCAGCATCTTCTAGCTTATTGTAATATAAATTTTCAAAATAATTTTTGATAATTCTCTGGATTTCAGTAGCATCTGTGATGATATTTCCTTTCTTACCTCTAATTTTGTTCATTTGAGTGTTTTCTCTTTTTTACATGGTTACTTTAGCTAAGGGTTTATCAATTTTGTTTTTCCTTTAAAAAAACAATTGTTTGTTTCACTGATATATATGTATATATTTGGCTCTTATTTTAATGATTTCCTATCACCTACTGATTATGGTGTTGGTTTGTTCTTTTTTTAGGGCCCTAAGATATAATGTTAGATTATTTATTTGGAATCTTTTTATTCTTATGATGTATAAACCCAATAATATAAACTTTCCTCTTAGAACTGCCTTTATACTATCCCAGAGATTTTGATATATTGAATCACTATTCTCATTTATTTAAATAACCCAATCAATAATGGGAAAAAGAACTAAACAGACTCCCTGAAGTAAAAAAATACAAATGGTCAACAAATGTATGAAAAATGCTCAATATCTCCAGTATTTAGGGGAATGCAAATTGAACTTCATTGAGATTTTATCTCATCCAGTCAGAATGGCAGATATCAAGAATACAAATAATAAATGTTGGTGAGAACGTGGGGAAGAAGGTACACACATTGTTGGGACCGCAAATTAGTACAACAAGTAGATGAAGGGGATCAAGAGGAGGAAGGAGGGATGGGAAAAGGGAACAAGTGTAATGAATCTGACTTAACTTTCATATGTACATACATGAAGATAGCAAGTGAATTTCACATAAAGTATATTCACAAGACATCAATTTTAAAAAACTATAAACAAATCACAGAAAGATCAGTAGAGTAGAGGGAGGGGAACAGGGGCAGTGAGGGAGGATGGGAAAGTGGTGGGAACTGACTTAGAGCAAATTATATTCCATGATTTTGTCAAAAGGTATCCTCATGTTATACATAACTAAAAATAATTTTCAAAAAAGAAAAAAGAGTAGATTGATTAGCTAGTAGAGTAATCCAATGTCTTGAGGTGATGTGTTTACTCTGAAAAGTAAAAATGTTAAGTGGTCTCTATCACTTGAAAAAAATGGATTTATGGAAAAGAGCCTCCAAAAAAAAAAAAAAAAACCCAATTAAATTATTTGTACTTCATCTTCCCAGGCAAGAGCCTACTGGTGGAATAGTCTTGTTAGAATAGCAGTCAAATAGCAAAGTCATTTTAATGTGGTAGCAGATGATGTAGGTTCTCTGCAGCAAGACTTGTAATTTTCAGTAATATATAATTTTATAGTCATTTGTTGATTGTTTCATAATATAAATAACCAAAATTTATTGGGATGGTCAATTCAGAAAACATTGTTTAGATTTCAGGAAGAAATGGAAGCAATAAAAAAAGGAGATTTATTATTAAATATTTCAAAATAATCCTGAAAAGGTGAAATGGGGATATGTTTTGATAGAATTGTTTTGCTAGCTATTTTCCTTGGGAGTAATTTGTAATCTGTGATTCATGATGGCTACCAAAATAGATGTCACTATTGGGGATGGTACTGGGGATTGAACCCAGGGGTGCTTAACCACTGAGCAACATCCCCAGCCCTTTTAAAATTTTTTATTTGGAGACAGGGTCTTGCTGAGTTGCTAAGGCTAGCCTTGAACTTCCAATCCTTCTCCCTCAGACTCCCAAATTGCTGGGATTGCAGGTGTGCAACACTATGCCAAGCAAGATGTCGCTTTCATTGTACCTTCCTCAAAAAATCTTTATTGATGGTAAACTTATTTGTGCTTTTTTTTTAAAATTCGTGTTTTCTTGTCAAGAGTTAACATACATAGATGACATTATTAGTGCTTTTATAAATTTAGAGTTGGTATTATGGCAAGCCATTTAATTTTGAACATGGCTCAACTGGTTCTATAATACCTATTGATAAATTTGCTAAAATTATTATAGTATTTATTTCAGAATCCTGTAGGTAGTTTTGGTGTAAACATTATCTCAGAGAAGTGAAATAAGATCTGTGAACCTCAGGGAATAATTTTAGCATTGCTTTAACTGCACAGCAGTTATTTCTAGGTCATGTTCTGTCTCATTTCCCTCTTTACAGTTTAACTTGAAAGCTTTCATTCCTTTCTTCTCACTTTATTGAGTAGCCTAAGAACCTAGCTCTGCTCTACCCTTCTCTCCCTCCTTCCCCTTCTTCCTAATTTAAGTGGGAAAAATAAAAAACTTAGGGGCTAATGAGTTTAATAGTAAAAATATATACTCTATGTTATGCTATTTGTTTAACATTTTACTGTTCATCATTTTATTTTATGTTTTCCAGTTGTTACTGTTCAGACACTAAGGAATAATAAGCACATAAAAATAATCCTGGGGATGATGTATGTTGCTTTAGAAGCTTTCTGGGGATTTGGGCTGAGTCTCAGTGATGAGGAAGTAGTGCCATAATACCTAAACAAAAATCCATATTATTTTCACAGAAGACAAAATATAGCCATAGTCAAACATAGGCTCAGTTTTGGTAATCTTTTGAGTCAATCCCCCATAAGATGTGGGCTGTTAGTTTCTAAAGAAATCAGGTGTACTAAAACTGAAGTAAGTGGCTCAGGGGATGAACTACATGAAGAATTTAGATGCTACACGACTTATAAATAATGTTGGTTCTGAACTTTTGGGTCAGTTCAAAATCTGGATAGTGAGATGTGGATCCAGAAGAGAGATCTTGATGTAAAGAAATTGATTCTGCCAACAGATGGTCTAAATCATTGGGTTTGTCAAAAGTATGATCAATCCATAAGGCCCACACTATCACCAAGAAAAATGAATGAGTTTCTCCTTTCTTTCCAGGCTTCTGTTATGAGATATTATATTTCTTTCTGAGATGAACATTTATCGTAATTGTAGTTTGATTTCTTGATATTTTAGATGTGCATTCACTCCTAAGGATGGCCTAGTCTTTAAGCTAATTTCAAATTAGATGTTCACTCAGGATTTTCAATTTTCTATAAAGCCTCCAACTATATTAATTTGCTGATACCAGTTCTTACTCTCAGTGTATGTTCTTTCAGCTAGTAGTTTGGCTGCATCCCATGTGCATAGTCTGATAGGTGCTGAGGACAAACGGCACCTACATCCATGGAGCTTATACTCTGGATGAGAAGACTGGTATTAAACCACTGTACTCAGATTGATGGAGTTCCAAAGTTAAATGTGGAGCATGATAAATATGAAGAAAAACTGTGGTTCAAGTATTGCCTGATAGTTTTATGTCTACTGATGACAATCTCATTTGATTTCTCAAAATTTTTTGTTATGGAGGGAATATATAAAATTTTGCTTGTGTGATATAATGAGGAGAAGATACATTATTTGGTAGAAACACAGAAAAATATATTTACTTTTGGTTTGACAAAGCCACTTCTCCTATTCTTGGTATATAGTATCAAAGCCACTCAGAATTTGCATACAGGTCTAAGAATCTTCAGGGAAGGTAAAAGATTCCTTTTCTGAGACTCAGTCCTAGAACCTCGCTAATGAACCAAGATGTTTCTGTCACAGGCAAATGTAGAGCTGAAGCTCCAAGCTGTGGTTCTTATGTCCCAATCAAAGAAAACTTAGACATGAAAAGCTGAGCAAGAGAATTTTACTATAAGTGAAAGTAAAGCTCAAGCAAAGAACACTCTTAAGAGAAAGAGAGTGGATTGTCTCTGAGAACAACAAAGGAAACCTAGGGCTACTTCCAAATTCATTATTGTTTGGTGTTATCCAGGAAAACTGGGGTGCACCTTCTGCAGTCTTCACCAATACAGAGTTTAACTCCTCCTTCACTTTGGGTAGGGGAAGTTTTTGACCCTAGTTGGTCTTTTCTGGAACTGTCATGGAGACCATTCCATTAGGGGTGGGGTTTTATCTACAAGTCAATCCTTCCTTCATGTGGGTGGTAGGGTCAATGACCAGGAAGACTTTTCCTAGGACACCTCTGCTACCAATGAAATTTCCCTTCTGAAATATGTTAAAAAACTTGTGACCCTGTTAGGATTTAGCCCCATTGATCTTTCCTTCTTGATACTTTTCTTAGTTGGCTCCCTTTGTTTCCACCTGTTTACTCTCAGGGTTGTTTTTCTACAAGTTACTGATAATTCATTAAAGGCAATTGAAAGAAACCTGGGCACCCTGATGCATTATTGGTTTGCATTCCACACAGCTCATTATGAACAGCTGTATTTTGAGTGGCTTCCCATGGCAGTCTTAGGAGCACCACAGTCCTGTTCCTCTGAGGTGAAAACTATTAATTAAAGTGTAGAGAATTTATTACCTAAAATTTGTAATACTTACATACATAAAATAAAGTTTCTGGAAATGGCCTTAAGAGCCTACAGAAAATGGAAACACATTTATTCAAGAAAACCTGTCTCAGTAAGAATAATAAGAGTCTGTGGCACTTGAACTACACCCTGTTCCTTCTCCCTGAGTTCCTCCTCATGATGGAATCTTCACTCTTGGTGGGTGTTGCCAGGAAGAGAGGGCACCTTTGCTGCTCCCAGCCCCAACTCTAGTACCACTCAAGGGGTATTGTGTTTTTCCCGGAAGGGATAAGCCATCAGCAGTTTTTTCATTCTTCCCAGTACTTTATTGCGGAGGTTGAAACTTTAGCAACCTGTGGCTGAAAGGTTAATCTATATGGTCAAGGCTCTAAACCAGGAATGGCAAACTGGAATACTGGGTTTCCTGTGACCCTTGCCTAAACTTGCTCAAAGGGTGGAGGAGACCCCACTGGAGAGGCAAGTAGAAACCAAAGACCTCAGTCCTGCCTACTGCCTTGATCATGAAGCAGGTGTATCTCTGAGAGCAACAGGCACTATGCCTGTCTTGAGCTCTGGTGCTTTAGAGATTTTGCCTAGGTAGAGATGTGGTTTGTAAAACAGAGGGGCCTGACAGTCTCCCCCAAAGTGATCGATTTAGGTAAAACAGAGTGAGAATTCAAATCTAACAGTGATCTTGAAAACAATGCGCAGTTTGATGGTAAACAGGAGGAGCCTGTTGGCTTCATAAGAACAGCAAGATAAATTTTAGGTTAGCTACTTTATTAGAGGGAACCAGAGAAAAATATAAGAGCTCTTCTAAGGAGGGGAACTGACATTAATAATTGTCTCTATCAAGGGGCTTACATTTAATTGGATCAGACTATGGAGAAATTTATGCCCTAACATGTAATCTAAACAGTAGAGCAATCAGTCAGAATCTACAGGAGCCTAACAGAGGCAAATAGCTTAACAAAGAGATCAGGAGAAAAGATGGTTGAAAGAGCCAGTAAAACCACCATCATTTCAGAGTGGTTGCGTCTTGCCTAAGGCATTATCCTCTGAGGAGAAATGTCAGAGGTTTCAGTGTGGGGCAGCAGACTTCACTAAAATAGTATAGCCACATCAATTAAAAAAATAACTAGGCTAGCAGTAAAAAGCACTTGGGGATCATTACCCAGATTTGCTATAATTATTACCTAAAGTACTCATAATCAGGAATAAAGCAAGCAATAGGATCCACCTGTAAGAAGCATCAGATGTTGGATTTATCAGAAACTTCAGAGCAGCCATTATAAAACTGGTCTAAAAATGAAAGGAAATCATGCTTTAAAAATGCAGTGGAGTTAGACTAGTTGTGTTTTCATATCTGAACATAGGAAAGTAATGTCTGATTCATTCTACTGCCTTTCCTACTCCCATGTACAACTGCAATAATGGGAAGTTATACTCCACATGTATCATGTATGTATAATATATCAAAGTACATTCTACTGTCATTTATAACGAAAAAGAAGAAATAAGAAAAATTTAAAAATGCAATGGAAGGTATGATGATAATTTCTCATCAAACAGAGAATATCAATAAGTGACAGTTTTTTTTTTTACAGGACCAAATGGAAATTCGTATAGTAACTGAAAAGAAAGATCCTTACAGTTGCTTAATAGTAGATATGAACAGGCCAAAGAATCAGCTAACTTAGTAATAAATCAATAGAAATGACATAATATGAAGAACAAAGACAAAAAAAACCAACAAAGAAAAATGAATAGAATCTCAGAGAAGTGTGAGACACTAGTAAGCACGCTGTCATACACACGTAGTAGAAATACCAGGAGAGAAAGAAAGGAGTATAGAAAATATTTTAAAAGAATTAAAGGCTGAAATATGAGGAATATACCCATGGACTCCCCAGGGAAACTTTCCATGAAGGAGTCAGACCTGGGCTGGCATTCTTTTTTGTTCTTTGGTACCAGAGATTGAACCCAGGGGTGTTTTACCACTGAGCCACATCCCCAGTCCTTTTTATGTTTTATTTTGAGACAGGGTCTTGCTAAGTTGCTGAGGGGCTCACTGAGTAGCTGAGACTGGCTTTGAATTTGCAATCCTCCTGCCTCAGCCTTCCCAATTACTGGTATTACAGACATGTACCACCACGCCCAGCTCAGACTGACATTCTGGACCCCAAACCAAGTTTTGAGAAGGCTGGCTCAAGGCTCAGCATGCTGGATGCTGGCAGTTCTTCTGACTTGGCTTCCCTTGGTACGGGAAATAGCTCACATCCTAGAAGAAATGACATTGAAAAGGAGAGCTGAATCATTGGGATGCAGAGCAGCATTTGTGCCCCCACTTTGGACAGAGGGACTAGGTGCCATTTCTCTGAAACAGAATGGAGAATTGTGTGAATGTAGAGAGTGCGGGGAAGAGAGTCCCAAGTGAGGTTGAGGGTACGTTGATATTAGCCCATGCAGGGATTTTAAAAAAATCTTCTCATTTGGGACAAATCAGGCTCAAAGATATCCTGTGCTTCAACCCCTTGAATGGGTTGAAGGTTAAGACACAATTTTTGTATTCACTGGATTATCCAAACTTCTCCTGGGATGAAATTTTTTTTTTGTAAATTAAACGTACAGATACTATTCATAAGGATTGTTTTAGAATATGAATTTAAGAAAGAATCCAAAACTAGAAAATATAAACAAAAGTTATAGGTATGGAAATATATTTTAGTATAGAAAATTAGAAGGTAAAATAAATATTTCTGGATGAGAAAGTATTTTGTCTGGCAAAGTAATATTCTTGTGCTAAAGTCCAATATGAAAGAGTGGATAAAACTGAGAATGTTACAAGTTGTGAATGTCTAAATAATTCACAGAAGGTTTGTACTAGGTAATCTCAAAAAGTTTGTGTTTGTGATTACATTGGCTATAATTAGCAGTCAGTCAAAATTATTTGAATTTTAATGTATTGATATGAAGCAAAGGTTTTATTACTTAGGAAAAATAAGTCTTAAAGGAATTAGGGTTTGTACCTGTTTTAAAGCCTTTTAAATGATTAATTTGTGACAAGTTAAATAAACAACTTATTTTTTTTGTAACAATAAAGTTGACACCCTAAATATATGTTACTTGGTGTATGTATGTCTCTGAGAACTGAACCTGTCTGTAAGCCTTGTCTAAGTGTTATGTAAAAGTTTATAAAATGAAAACCTATGTAAGTTTACTGGCAAGATAACCAATAAGTGTTCTCTTTTATACATGATACCTTGACATGGAAGGACTACACTGTCATTTGAAGACCTGTCTTATATTTGTTTGCTTTGACTAAGTCCATTTCTGACCATTAACAGTGTTTCCTAAATGTATAATAGAGTTAAGGCTATCCTTTGTTTTTTAAAAATATTTATTTCCTAGTTGTACACAATACCCTCATTTTTAATTTATTTTTATGTGGTACTGAGGATCTAACCTAGGGCCTCGAACATGCTAGGCAAGTGTTCCACTGCTGAGCCACAACCCCAGCCCTATCCTTTGATTTTTGTTAGCACTGCTAACCCATGCAAACCTGTGATTTATTGTTACCATACACTCAGTGTTCTGAAGTGTACTTTAAAAGTTAAACTTAGTTAAGTGTAAAGCTTAGAGAGAGCATCCTACCAAGTAGCTTTTTTCCAAACTAAAATTATCTGTAGCAATAGTCTCAGATTTGAATAGAAATAACAGATTTGGTTGGTATTTATTCATGTCATTTTATGTTTTATAGCTGGATAAAATAACCTGTTGATAAGTTATATATACAATTTTGTGTTACTTTTCAAACTGGTATAGGAATTTAAATGTATTTTTGGAAACTAATAAAAACAGCCTGATAAATTTAAAGGTTACATTATAAAATGTTTGAAAGCATTTGCCACTTTTTCCACAAAAAGAAACCTAAAAGCTCTCTTGGCTTTTGTTTGATTTGTGTTTTAGATGTAATGTGTATTGTGTTATTTGTCAAGAACCTCTCCTTACCTGAGGTAAGGCTCTGCCTTCCACCTTAGAATGGCTCCAAAATAGGCTAGACTTGAGTTCACTTAGAGTTGTGTTCAAAAGACTGAATTTTGTTGTAAAGATTACTGGGATCTCAAAATAACAGGAGATATAATACAAAACTAAGTAAAGGTCAAAGATTATAAAAATCATCTTACTTGGCTCATAGCTATTACACAAACTGAGTATGTTTTTTTCTCTATTAATTTCATTTTGTATTTTCCTTATAAACTTTGTAACTGCTGCCTATTAGTGTTTTAAATTTCTTTTATTTATTTTTATTACAGCATCATAGTTAAACTCTTCTTTAAATTTGTTCTAATTAGTTATACATGATAGTAGAATGAATTTTGACACATCATACATAAATGGAATGTAACTTCTCATTCTTCTGGTTTTACATGATGCAGAATTATACCAGTCATGCAATCATAAATGCACACAGGGTGATAATGTCCTATTCATTCTACTATCCTTCCTATCCCCATACCTGCTCCCCTCCCTTTATTTCCCTCTGTCTAATCCAAAGTATCTTTATTCTTCTCTAGCCTCCTGTTCCATTATTGTGAATTAGCATCTACACATCAGAGAAAACATTCAGCCTTTGGTTCTTTGGGATTGGCTTATTTCACTTAGCATAATATTCTCCAGCTTCATCCATTTACAGGCAAATGCCATAATTTCAGTCTTCTTTAAGGCTGAGTAATATTCCATTGTGTATATATATATCACATTTTCTTTATCCATTCTTCTGTTGCAGGGCACCTAGGTTGGTTCCATAGTTTAGCTGTTGTGAATTGAGCTGCTATAAACATTGATGTGGCTGTGTCAGTGTAGTATGCTGATTTTAGGTCCTTTGGGTATAAACCAAGAAGTGGGATAACTGGTCAAATGGTGGTTCCATTCCAAGTTTTCTGAGGAGTATCTATATCTCTTTCCATAATGGTTGCACCAATATGCAGAAATTTATGAGTGAACTTTTTCCCCTACATCCTCACCAGTACTTATTGTTGCTTGTATTCTTAATAATTGCCATTCTGACTGGAGTGAGATGAAAACAGTGTAGTTTTAATTTGCATTTCTGTAATTGCTAGAGATGTTTAACATTTTTTCATATTTTTGTTGGTTGATTACATTTCTTCTTCTGTGAATTATCTGTTTAGTTCCTTAGCCCATTTATTGATTGGGTTAATTTTTTTTGATGTTAAGTTTTTTTGAGTTCTTTATATATCCTGAGATTAATGCTTTATCTGCAGTGCATGTGGTAAAAGATTTTTTCCCATTCTGTAGGCTCTCTCTTCACATTATTAATTGTTTTCTTTGCCGAAAAGAAGCTTTTTAATTTGAACCCATTCCATTTATTGATTCTTTATTTTACTTCTTGCAAGCCAATGTGATGGAGATTTGGGTCTACTTTTTCTTCTATTAGGTGCAGGGTCTATATTCTAATGCCTAAGTCCTTGATCCACTTTGAATTGAGTTTTATACAGGGTGAGAGATTTCATTTTGCTACATATGGATTTCCAATTTTCCCAGCACCATTTGGTGAACAGGCTATTTTTTCTTCATATGTTCTTGGTGCCTTTGTCTAGTATGAGATAGTGGTATTTATGTGGGTTTGTCTCTGTGTGCCAATATCATGCCATTTTTGTTACTATAGCTCTGTAGTATAATCCACTCAAAGAGAAATTAGTAAAACTACTTCATTCACAATAGCCTAAAAAAAATTGTGAATCAACCTCACAAAACAAGTGAAAGACCTCTACAATGAAAACTACAGAACACTAAAGAAAGAAATTGAAGAAGACCTTAGAAGATGGAAGGATCTCCCATGCTCTTGAATAGGCAGAATCAGTGTTGTCAAAACGGCCATACTACCAAAAGCGTTATACAGATTTAATGCAATTCTTATTAAAATTCCAATGCCATTCTTCATAGAAATAGAAATAGCAATCATGAATTTCATTTGGAAAAATAAGAGACCCAGAATAGCCAAAGCAAACCTTAGGAAGAAAAGTGAAGCAGGAGGCATCACAATATCAGGCCTGTTAGTATTTTATAGAGGTGCTACTTATAATAAAACAACCTGAGTCAATTTGAGATAATAATCCATCAGCTATAGAACAGATAAGATATAATTCTGACTTACAGTGCTGATCCTGACCTCTGGGTGTTTAAAACCAAAAACTTGGAGACCAAATTCAAGGAAGTAAAAGTTCCAAGGAAAAAGCAGTCAACATTTTGGCCCTTGCCCTGTATAGTCAGCCAGGACCCAGACAATGACCCCTCTGGGCCCTCTCTGGACCCTGCAGCTCTGGTGAGTCACCCAGTCTGCCATCAGAGGATTGAGAAGACCCTAGAGAACAGGAAGCCAACCAGTGCACATTCTGCAAAGAGGAGGGTCACTGGAGATGGAAATATCCCTGATGCTTCCAAGAGAAGTCACATATGGTCAGCAAGACCCTGACCCCATTCTGGCAGATGGCACCACTGGTAGAGGAAAGCTAAAGGGACCAAGAGGCTTTACACATGTCCCCAAGAATGATCTCTGAGGAATCTCAGCTGACTTTTAAGAGTATATAGGAACAACGTTGGTTTTGACCAACTTGGTCTTAAACACCTGGTAGAAAAGTTTAGCCTAAGCACAGTCCTATATGAACATTTAAAAGGAAAAACAATGTTGTGTGTGTTTACTATACCTTAAAATGTACACTTGGGTCAACCCTACCAAAAGTAAGTAAAGCTGGAGACTATAAAGGAAGGGTTCTTGTGTGGAAGTGCCTAATAATGATTACAAAGGACCTTAGAGTTGCAAATTTGTCCTGAGTTAATTTGAACCTGATGTCATAGACTTACAAATCTTCCTAACCTTCTGCATTGATAAACTCAATCTGTTTTTACTGGTATGATTATGAGTTACCGGTCTTCAGGTTTTCAGAGACTGGATGAAATACTAATTGCTTCTGTGTGAATTGATGAATTGTTCACAAAAACGTAATGCTTTGCCTTGTTTACTCTTGTCTTAGCATGGTCCTTGCCCTATGTATGCCTTGTCCAGTCATCTACCATCTGCCACCGTGGTCCTCTGGACTGCTCTGATGCTGAATACTCTTAACTATCCATACCCCACATGATAGAGAACAAAGACTTTGGGTTACTTCCTCCAACTTCACCCTATTTCAACAGGAAGGAGCTTGGAGATATTGTCACCCATATTTCCATAGAAATGGAATGTAGAAGTTGACAATGCAGAAATGTAACAGTGGTCCATTTTATGCTTTGGATATAGCCCTTGTTGCTCTGCTACTGCAACTTATTTTTAAAATGGACATGTTTCTTTCTCTTCCTCTCTCCCTACCCCTCCTTCATCTTCCCCCCAATCTCAAGGGAAACAGGATTACCTTTCTCCCCCATTTTAGGCAGATTTATCTGTCCTTGCACACACCCACTATAGGAATGAAGTAATCCAGACTTTGGGGCTGGTACCAGCAGATCTCAGAAATGACCATCTCCCAAATTAACAAGTGAATTACAACTCTAATAGAGAATACATGGAATGTAGACTTTGAATCACCTCTTTATTTATTTATTTATTGGTTGTTCAAAACATTACAAAGCTCATGACATATCATCTTTCATACATTTGATTCAAGTGGGTTATGAACTCCCATTTTTACCCCAAATACAGATTGCAGAATCACATCGGTTACACATCCACATTTTTACATAATGCCATATTAGTGACTGTTATATTCTGCTACCTTTCCTATCCCCTACTATCCCCCCTCCCCTCCCCTGAATGCCTCTTTAAAAGCCCCTGTTCCTAAGAATACGAGAATCACAGCCTCAGGGACAGGAGTCCCTGTGTTTCTCCTTTGCTAGCAAAGCAATAAACCTTCTTTATACTTCTTCTCAAAAACAAACAAACAAAAATCCCTTTTCATTTGGAGATAACTGTAGATTCACTTGTGTTTGTGAGAAATAACAGAAAACCTATTTACCCTTTACCCCATTTTCCCCAATGGAAATTTCTTGCAAAACTGTAGTACATTCAGAATATTAAAACCATATCTCAACATTGATAGAGTTAATATACAACATATTTCCCTTAACAAGTCCTTATATAGCTGCACCCACTTTCCTCTTGTTCCCACCTCTTTCTTTTTTTTCAGGAGATACCTGGATTGAACTCCACATCCCCAGCCCTATTTTGTATTTTATTTAGAGACAGGGTCTCACTAAATTGCTTAGCACCTCACTTTTGCTGAGGTTGGCTTTGAACTCTCAATCCTCTCCTCACAGCCTCCTAAGCCACTGGGATTACAGGCATGTGCCACAGTGCCCAGCTTCCCACCTCTTTCTTATCCCCAGGAAAACACTAATCTGTGCTCCATTTCCGTAAGAGCAATGGCAAATCATTGCAATGATTGCATTGTGAGATGGTAGAGTTTGAAAAGCAGTTAATTTTCCAAGTAGATGTTTTGTGGTAGGTAGAGATGTCAAAAAAACTTACACAATTGGACCAATACTAGTTAAATGATATCAAATAATATAGAAAAGTCTTGATATCCAGCTGTCAGTAAATTAGAAAATTGAAAAAAACAATAACGTGAATTGAATAAGTGAATTGAAAAGTGAATAAGTGAATTGAATAGCAAAATTCATGAGTCAGTCCAAACTTAGCTAAAAAGACGTTTGTATACCTCCTCCAAAGCTATTAGGAGGGGTTGCAAATTTGGAAAAAATAAAAGAAAATTGAAAAGAGATGCACTCATTTAGTCAGAGACTAGAAAAACTAGCAGTTTCTGTGGGCTCGGAACATACTCCCTGAGAAAGAAGGAGATATATGGTGAGGCGGGGAAGTGCCCATGGGGCAGGCTTAAAGTGTATCTAGAAACAGGCTTGAAGGGTACCAGATGCTCAGAGGCATCAGAGGCAAAGAAAGGCCACAGGAAGCTTTGGTTAGAAACTGAACATAAACTTGACTTGTTTAATAATTTCATCCATGAACAGTGCTTGTTTTAAGACATTGATAAGAGTGGGGAGAAAGTATAGAAAAGTTAATTTCCTGCACAGTAAGATCAGCTGAGGAGATTTAAAAATTATCAGTGCCTCAATCTCAGAGATGATGACTTACTCGAATCAAGGTCAGGTCTGGGCAACAGGAGTTTTAGCAGTTCCCCACGTGAATTAATGGATTGGCAAGGTTGAGAAAGACTGGTTACATAGAAATCTGTCCAGTATTATAAAATTGATGGTTTATGCATTTATGGTTTTTTTTCTTTCAAAACAATGTGAGTTGGGATAAATAACTTAGTATACAAATAAGACAACTGAAATTAAAATAAAGACCAAAATAATTCACTTACAAGAGGTAATTCAGCCTTACAAGTGTCTTGGCTTTCCCTTGAATCCCCTTGGAAAATATTTGAGATATTCCAGTATCTGGGTCCCAACCCTAGGCTCCATTGAAGACGTTTGAAACAGGGAAAATTTCTAATGTGCAACTAGAGTTGGTAGTTTCAGAAGCAACCTGGAGTATTTATAAGATGCTAGCAAGCCCTTAAACTTATTACCTCATTTGAATATTAAATTGAGTTCAAAGTCCTTGGCAAACACATGAGAAGGCTTCCATTTTCTGGATGAAAAAGTCTATAAAACTCTTCTTTAAAAAAGATATATCTCTTGGTCTGGGGATGTGGCTCAAGCGGTAGCACGCTTGCCTGGCATGCCTGCGGCCCGGGTTCGATCCTCAGCACCACATACAAACAAAGATGTTGTGTCTGCCAAAAAAACTAAAAAATAAATATTAAAAATCTCTCTCTCTCTCTCTCTCTCTCTCTCTCTCTCTCTCTCTCTTTAAAAAAAAAAAGGATATATCTCTGGAACAAAAATTAAAATGGAAATTTCCCAGGTTGACCCTCAGGTAAGCTCTTGAAATAGTGACTTAGAGTTTCAGCCAAAGCCTTACAGGAGACACTGGCATACTGCTAAAGCAAACAGTTCTTGTAGAGACCTGTTATGAAAGCAGAAGCTGCATCTTTAAAGTAAGTCAGTGAAATAGTATGTGGTTAGCTGAAAAAATAAGGAGATCTGAGAGAAGGTCTTTTATTGTTAATCTATTTTAGATATAACTCAGGTACCCTTTAGAATTAGTTTTCATATCTAGCTTGGAATCATAGACAGGCCAGAATACTCCGGAGACTTCATTCACACAGGTACTTCAGTGTTCCCGGAAGAGATAGTTATAATGATCTATCTCAATTTGGGTGAAGTTTCTTAGTTGCTTATAGTTCATTCATTGCCTGAGGAATTCTGATGAGAGTGCAGTGAAGAGCTTTAAGGTAAAAGCTATTTCTGAGACACAAGACAGGTAAGAACCTGAGTCTTGCCTTAAGGCATAAAGAAAACAGAGCTCAGAGGCCATCCAGAAGCGTGACACTAAACCTAGTAGGGCATATGTGCCTTAGAGCATATGTCTCTCATTGTGACCCATACAGAATGTCTGCTCTATAGCTCGCAGAAAGAGAATTCATTCATGAAATAACTTCCATCTTGAACATGAGTGGTGACTTATGTCTGGGCATAAAGAAATACCTAAGAAGCAGCAAGGAATTTAACAGACAAATTTATCTAGGCGTTATTTAGTTTCTCATGTTCTGTGCCTAAGTAGCTCTGTTGGGAACACTCTGTCAGCTTACTTACTCTTGGATTTATATTCATTTGTGCAAGATATTCCTGAGTTTCTGGGTGCCTAGTCTCATTGAGATTCATGGTAGGAAGCTGTTAGACCCTTTTCTAAGGATGAATAAGAAAAAGAAATCAATAAATTCCACCACTGTTAGGGTTCATATTGTGAACCCTCAACTTTCTAGATGAAAGTTTGTAAGTGGCAAGTTAACTCCTTTGTGTCTCATTTAGCTCATCTACAAAATGAGGGTAACACTTGTCCTAACTGATAAGGTTGCTTTAAGAACTCAGTGAGATAATGCTTGCCAAGGTTGCTTTGCACAACTCCTGATATACAGTAATTTCTCAATAAAAATTAGCTATTGTGGTCTGAATAGTTGTTTTCTTTCCTTTTTTTTGTACTGATGGTTAAAATCAAATGTGCTTTACTACTGGGTCTTGAGGCAGGGTCTTGCTAAGTTTCTTAAGGCCTTGCCAAGTTGCCCAAGCCTTCAGCTTGCAATCCTCCTGCCTTCCTCCTAAATCACTGGGATTATATAGGTTTCCACCGCTGTGCCTAGCTAACATAGTCATTTTCTTTATCTTCACCATCACCATCACTCCTTGAGTTGAAATACTGTGGTCTCTCAGGTAGGCAAGGGAAGTGAGAGGTGGAATACCTATACAGGGAATGTTAATATTACTAAGATATTGAAGGGTTGGGATATACAGAGAGACATTAAGAAAAACTTAATTGTGTTATGAAATAAATTTCAAAAATCACATGAAGTTTTAGGCTGAAATGCGACATCAAAGCAATGTGTGCCTGCAGAGTTGCCCATATCTGTGCAACTTTATGCTATAAAGCCTCAAAACTCTGGATGTTACATATCCTTTTTCCTCTGTTATCAGTGGAATTTTTCTGGAAAATTTGGAAAGTTCCATAGTACAGAAAAACTCTAGGGTCAATTTCATCATAAATAAATCCTTTCCCTGGAAGAGTTGTATACTCTTGTAATAATGAACTAAGTAATAATGAACTAAGGCTGTGATGGTGGTGTTGACATGGTAGTTGAGGGGTCAACTCAAGAAATAGCTGAAGCACTGGGAAACACATGCAAAACCCTGCATGTTGACAAGAACTGCTGTAGGGAGATGGCTACTGGTTCTCTGTCTTCCTAAGAACAGCTGGGAGAAACCACTGAGCCCTGGGGCTCACCTCCAGGACAGCAGCTGCTACCCTGCTGGACCAAATGGCCATGGGAAGCAGCAGATAGGGATTCTCCACATGTCTCTATTACTTCAGAATGAATCACTTGAAGGAGGAAGTGAGTGTGTATGTGTGTGTGTGTGTGTGTGTGTGTGTGTGTGTTATATGTGCAAAGGAGGGGACGGAGGGAAAGTTAAAATTATATTGGGATTTGTGGGAAGTGATGTTTTCCCTTCATCATTATTGAGGAGAGGGATTAATCCAGTGGGACTGCATGCCTGGGAATTTAGGATGGACCCTTGATCCAAATTAAAGAGACCTAATAGTAACAGGCAACCAAAGTGCTGGTGTCTCAGGGAGGAGGACTCGTAAAAAGCTAGAGTTGCTAAGTGATGCCAGGATTAGTCTCTCTCAACTCTCAGATATTTGGAACTTCATCAAATGCTGGATAAAGTTGCATTCTCTTTCTGAGTTTGGTAGAGCAGATATTTTATGTTGATTTAAAGGTCAGCCATACTGAGAGGATGTCAAATTAATCCCTTACTTGTGACCCACAGAAGGATTGCTCATTTCTGCTGTGCTTAAGTAGAAGTGGATCTAGGATTTTTATCAGAGGTTTGTACTTCTGAACTACTTGTGCTCATATAGGTATGATATAGTCTTTTAAAACACCGAAGTAGCAGCAGCCTTTCCACAGGGCTTGTGTCCCTCCTTGAAGTCCTGTGATTCTGACTCATTTACATTATACTTATTAGGGTCATCATTATATGAATTATATGAGTATCTGTTAAATGAACTTGTATAAATATTCAAATTGCACTTTTCGACTTATATTTCCAATAAAGACTAGTAACTGAATGGAAAGGAAATTTAAGTCCACAAAATGCCATGGAAAGAAATTCTGATTTGCAGTGAGCTCTTTTGTTTTAGATCAAAAGAATCTGAGTAATATCCTGTTATTTTAACCAAGGATTGCAATGAATGTCTAAAATGAAATAGGTAAATGATTTTTGGCTCAAGTGTGCTTAAGATGACTAGACGAAATATGAATTTCTATACCCTAAGGCTTAACATGTGGGTCTCCTAGTATGAAATACATAACTCTAATAATTTTATCCCAAATGGAAATTTACTAGACATGATAGGACAAAAGTCATTTTACAGTGACATGGATATTGCAAGAAAACTTCTCCTTACTTCAGTCTCAGCAGTGCTACTTACTGACCCTTCCGCCATGATGTTCTACCCCAGAACATCTTGTGGCCCAGAGCAATGGAGTCAGTAGTGAGTAGGCAGGGGACTGAAACCTCTGAAGCTGTATGTGCAAAATAAACTTTTCCAGGAATGCGTGCTTCTTGGCAGGTACTTCAGTCACAGCAATGAAAAGCTGACTAACATAGCAGGCGAGTGAGGACCTAGTGACTTTGTTCCTAACTGTGACGAGTCCAGGTGGGTCCCTGCAGGGCCATAAGAGACCTGAGCTGATTCACTCCTGGTACCAACCCTACTTTTACTTCTTAGGGTAATTAATGAATCAGTTTGATTAGATAAACAAGAAAATCCGTATTTCACAGATTTCCTCTAATTGTTTAAAACTGTTAGAAAAGAAAGACGAATGTCCTTGACCCTCCTAGAAAAGACTCTCTACTTTCTTGAATCCTCAGACTGCTTTTTCTCAAAATTAGAACTTTTTATTTGGTAAGTATTTCCCTTTTATCATTGTTAGCTCTGGAAAGTGTTGAGAATATAACCATTTTCTTAATCATTTAGCATTTTTAGGGGGTGCATATTAATTATGCAGAATGGTGGATCTCATTGTGGTATATTATACATGTGTAAAAACAATCTGGTCAGGTTCACTCCCCGTACCTCCCCCACCCCATCCTTTCCTGTACCCTGATGGTTTCCCCTCTACTTTCATGGAACCCTTTGATTCCTTCTGGCTTCCGCATGTAAGAGAAAACATATGATGCTTTTCTCTCTGAGTTTGACTGACTTTGCCCAACGTTATGATCTCCAGTTCCATGCATTTTCCATATATATCACATTTTCTTTATCCATTTACCCACCTATTGACTGTCATCTATGCTGAATCACAACTTGGCTGTTGTGAATTTGCTGGATCTCTGAGTCTCTCCAAGTCTTTCCACTGACAGCATAATACTGTACTTCAGTGCATTTCCTCTGTCACCCATCTCCCTGAGTAGCTATTATCTCCCTGTTTGAATTCCAGACTCTTGAAGAGCTAGGATCTGCAATCTGCTTCTACTCAGCATCTTCTCTTCCTTTTACCAAGTTTTTGACAATAGCTGGCTCAGTCTCGGTAAAGCGCTAATGTTTATGTGAATAAGCAAATACATATAAGAATAAAATCTTTTAGTGTTTGCAGCTCTTAAAGAAGTTTTTAGCCCTTTTAAAAGTTTTAGAAGCTGTGCTGAGCCATATTCTTTCAGGACTTACTGTCTGTCACAAGGATATTTAATAAACTCATCTGTGCTACTATGTTATATTCTTCCTGTTGGACAGTGGTGTCCTTTATTAAGGAAATTTTGAACTCTATCCAATAATTATATCTAAAACCTACCCCCATTGCAAAAAAAATCACTTAATACTGCAAAACTAGTGAAGGGGGTATATCAGGACTAGGGTGTTTTACATCATCTCCATAGGCTGTTTTCTCCCAATACATAATTCGATGACTTAATTATATGAACATTCAGAAGTCCATAGAAATGCAAATGAATTTTATCTGGTGGAAAAAATAAATCTCTATAAATCTCATTCTCACGTGAACAGATTTTCCATATTTAACCTCTTTGCTCTTTGAGAGGTCTTACATCTAGTCTCAACCCATATCTTCTGGAGTCACCATGAATGTTGGGAAGCTAGCTCAAGAGTAGTTTAAAAACAATTCCAAATCAATGGTAGAGGTTGCAAGGAATAAGATGTGGTGGGTGAGATGCACTTGTGATAGGTATACATTCTGCAAGAGTGAGCAGTCTGAATAGTTGGCCTCTGAGCAGGGAGAATGATACTGTCTTCCAGACAAACTTGAAAGGAGAATAAACAAAGCATTCCTCTTCAGTAAAGTACGTCACTGTGCTGATTTTTTTTTTGTGTGTAAGAGTTTACCAAAGACAATCTGGAACCACTAAATGCTGCTTGCTCAACCAGTACCCTGTGACTATAACATCTAGCTCTTTGGAAGAAAGAAGGATGAAGAGTATTTTTAATTAACTGAAGTCCCTGTAAATAGCAGGCACACCAGTCAGTCTTGAAGGGAATCAATGAGGTTTAGCAAGTTTTAAGACTATAACTCAATTTTAAATTTTATGAGCATGCACATACTTTGTTTCCAGTTGTATCACAAAAGAGGTTTACTGAACTGTCACAATATTAGTGACTTCTCATTTTGTCAAAAGTCTCATAGGACATAAGGAACATCCTGGGAAAGTAGTAACTGTTTTTTCCTTTTTCTTTTTAAACACATTATTTGGCTCTTTGTCAAAATCAGTTCTGTGATTACTCGCTCTTTTTTTTTTTTTTATGAGAGTAAACAAATGTTGGATACATAGACCTTGGAGGGAAAATCAAGAACAGATACTTCCAGGCCAATGGAATTGATTTTACAAATATCTTAACACATGAAAAATTTCTGTAAGTTTATTCCAGTGTCCCAGTGTGGGATTTCTCCTTCCTTAGCCATCAAACATCTTTTCTATTGTTAATACTCTTTAAAGATGCTTAATACATTGACCCTTGGCTAAATGAAAGAAGGCACTTTCTTATATATAGCTGTAAAGGAGCCACCAACCAGGGCCTGGATTTCTCTAGGCGCAGGATAACAGGTGGAGCTATGAATACAGCTCTAGATTCTGGGCTCCCTACGGGTTGGCTAATTTGAATAATTTCAAGCTCCAGGGCATAGGATTTTTCCTAATTGTCTGGTACCTGGCCCTAGGGCAATTAGGGCTATTACATGAGGTGGGGGATGAGAATAAGAGAAGTGGTTGGGAAGTGGATTTAATATGGCCTGAAAACTAGGTCAATACAGATTAAAAAACAAATACCTATGTCCAGCATTGTGCTTGGGCCTGGCAAGGTTTATGTTATAGAGATGTGTGGGAAGACATTCTGCTATTAAAGAAGCTCCAGTATAAATCTGGTTCCTGGCAGGACCAAATTCCCATTTACACACAGATGTTTTGCAAATTGCACAATAAGAGTAACCTTGGACTCTGGTTCAAAAATTCTGCTCAAGTAATCTTTTTCTAATATAACATTTGCTTTTTCCCAGCTTTACTTACCTTAAAGCTTATTTGAGCCTGCTCTAGATTACTGGTGCCATTCCAAAGTTTCTAGAGGCTGTATGTCTCTCTGAAAACTTTACTAATTTCTTGTGAATGTTTATTTCTTCTTTTCTTAAAAAAAAAAAAAAACAAACACAATTCTACTGTAATACAATGTAAGTGTTATAAAATTTATCTGATTTAAGTATATAACTTAACAATTTTTTAGTAAATTAAAAGAATTTTGTATCTATTGCTGTAATCTATTTTTAGAGCATTCCTATCATCTCAGGAAGATACATGTACCATTGCCATACATCCCTTTTCCAAGTCCCAAACCTAGGCAACCACCAGTATACTTCTTTGTGTTTTTTTTTATTATTCTTTATTTTATTTATTTAGTTTTATGTGGTGCTGCAGATTGCACCCAGTGCCTCATGCATGGTAGGCAAGCACTCAGCCACTGAGCTATAACCCTGGCTCTAGAGGCGTCTTATTTTTTTTTTAACTTATTTCTTACATACATGACAATAGTGGAGTGCACTACATTCATAATTATCCACTCACAGCACAATTTTTTTATATAACTCTGTATATAAAGTATGTTCACGCCAAATTATGCCATTATACATGAGCTCTCTTATTTGTTTGCATTACAATTCTTAATACACCTTTATACCACAATTTACCATATCTCTGTTTGTGTGTAAGGTAGGTTGACACCAAATTCACATCTTCATACATGTATTTTGTATAATGATGACTGTCTCCTTCCACTATCCTTGCTATTCCCCTTCTCCCTCCCTTTCCCTCCCACCCCTATTCCCTATCTATAGGTAATTTTCCACCCATGTTCTCCCTCCCTACCCCACTTTGAGTCACCCCCCCTTATATCAGAGAAAACAGTTGGCATTTGTTTTTTGGGGGGGATTGGCTAACTTCACTTAGCATGATCTTTTCTAATGCCATCCATTTTCCTGCAAATGCCATGATCTTATTCTTTTTTAGTGCTAAGTAATATTTCATTGTGTATAAATACCACATTTTTTTAAATCCATTCATCCACTGAAGGACATCTAGGTTGGCTCCACAGTTTAGCTATTGTGAATTCTTTTTTTTCTACATATATTTGCCATTTCTGGACATTTCGTATAAATGGAATTTTATAATAAGTGGTCTTTGCATCTGTATTTTGTGTCTGGTTTGGTTAAATCTAATGTTGAGATCCATCCATGTTGAAGCTTTAATTAGTAGTTTGTTCCTTTCCATTGATGAACAGGATTTCACTGCCTGGATATATCACATATTTTTTAATCTTTTGAGCAGTTGATAGACAGTTGGGTTGTTTGCAGTTTGGGGATATTATGAGTGAAGCTGCTATGAATGTTTATGTACAAGTCTGCTTCTGTGTGAGCACTTGAGTAGGTACATAGAAGTAGAACTACTTAGACATATTTTACATGCATATGCAACTTTTTAAGAAAGTACTGGACTATTTTTTCAGAGTAGCTGTGTTACTGGCATCTTAGGCCAGAGACCTGACTCTGGGAATCACCAACTATTCAGGTCCAGTGACTTACCTCAAAAAACCACACAGAAAAGGACATGGTGAGGAGCAGGAAAGAAAATTATAATCAATATGGCTGAATTGGGATGGCAAAGTGAGATCTATCATCTCAGCCCTGTCTCTGTAGAGGCAGTAGAGAGATCTAAAATGTTACTTGTGACACTAATGCTGGCCAGGAAGAGGGTAGGACACATAGCTCAATGCTCCAGAAATATTTGGAGTCAAATTGATAGGAAAATGGGTTTTATCCAAAGCCACCTCTGAAGGAAAATAGAAGAAACTTATTTTTTCAAAAATTCCCTCTTTTCCCCAAAAAATTCCTCCAGAAAACTTCTAGAATAAATGAATTCAGCAAAATAGCAGGATATAAAAACAACACCCATAAATCAAAGACATTTCTGTATATTAGTGACAAATCCTCAGAAAGGGAAATAAGGAAAACGACCCCATTTACTATAGCCTCAAAAAAAAAAAAAAAAAAAAAACCTTAGGAATCAACATAATGAAAGAGGTGAAAGACCTCTGCAATGACAACTACAGAATGCTAAAGAAAGAAATTCCTTGTTCCTGGATAGGCAGAATTAACATTGTCAAAATACCTTACTACCAAAAGCACTATACAGATTTAATGAAATCCCAATCAAAACCCCAATGACATTCCTCATAGAAATAGAAAAAGCAGTCATGAAATTCATCTAGAAAATAAGAGACCCAGAATAGCTAAAGCAATCTAGAAGAGTGAAGCAGGAGACATCACAATACCATTCCTTAAACTGTACTACAGAGTAATAGTAATAAAAAAGGCATGGTATTGGCACCAAAATGCACTGTAGACCAATGGTACAGAATAGAGGACACAGAGACAAACCCACATAATGACAGTTATTTTAGCCAAAGGCACCAAGAACATATATTGGAGAAAAGATAGCCTCTTCAACAAATGGTGCTGGGAAAACTGGAAATCCATATGCAATGAAATGAAAGTAAACCCCTATCTCCCACCATGCACAAAACTCAAAGTGGATCAAGGACCTAGGAATTAAGCCAGAGTCTCTGCATGCACCTAATAGAAGAAAAAGTAGGCCCAAATCTCCATCATGTCAAATTAGGCCCCGACTTCTTTAATAAGACTATAATAGTGCAATGATTAAAATCAAGAATCAATAAATGGGATGGGTTCAAACTAAAAAGCTTCTTCTCAGCAAAAGAAACAATCAGTGGGGTAAATAGAGAGCCTACATCTTGGGAGCAAATTTCTACTACATGCACATCAGAGCACTAATCTCTAGGATATATAAAGAACTCAAAAATCTTAACACCGAAACAAACAAACAAACAACAACAACAACAAAATAAACAAATAACCTAATCAATAAATGGGCCAAGGACCTGAACAGACACTTCTCAGATGATATACAGTTAGTCAACAAATATATGAAAAAACGTTCAACATTTCTAGCAATTAGAGAAATGCAAATCAAAACTACTCTAAGATATCATCTCACTCTAGTCAGAATGGCAGCTATTAAGAATACAGACAACAATAAGTGTTGGTGAGGATGTGGGGGAAAAGGCACACTCATACATTGCTGGTGGGACTGCAAATTCGTGCAGCCAATATGGAAAGCAGTATGGAGATTCCTTGGAAAACTTGGAAAGGAACCACCATTTAACCTAGCTATTCCACTCCTTGGTCTATACACAAAAGACTCAAAAACAGCATACTATAGGGACACAGCCACATCAATGGTTTATAGCAGCACAATTTACAATAGCTAAACCTGTGGATCCAACCCAAGTGCCCTTTAGTAGATGAATGCATGAAGAAAATGTGGTGTATATACACAATAGAATATTATTCAGCATTAAAATAGAATAAAACCCATGGCATTTGCAGGTAAATGGATACAGTTGGAGAATATAATGCTAAGTAAAGTTAGCCAATCCCAAAAAAACCAAATGCTTAATGTTTTCTCTGATATAAGGATGCTGATTCATAAGGGTATTGGGTTGGGGAACACGGGAGGAATAGATGAACTTTAGATAGGGCAAAGGGGAGGGAGGGCAAGTGTCAGGGTTTGGGGTAGGAAAGGAAGTGGAATGAGAAGGACATCATTAAGTACATTTATGAAGACACAAATGGTGTGGCTCAATGTTGTGTATAACCAGAGATATGAAAAATTGTGTTCTATATGTGTAATATGAATTGAAATGCATTCTGCTGTCATATAGAATAAATTAAAAAAAGAAAAAAAATCCATCTTTTGAATCTCTTAGGGTGAGCAAAATTTTTAAAGGGGAATAGACGGTAAAGTAAGACAAAAGGTAGGAAATATACCTATGCAGATTTAGTTAGCCCTATGCTAGGCAGGTCTGGGGAGGGGACAGTCTCCACTCTCAGCTTCCATGATTCCTGTAAAGACAGGTGGGATGAGGTGGAGTTTGTACTCTGTCAGCCTTTGAAGTTGCTCTCAATTTTAGGGGGGGCGGGCATAAATTCAGTCTGTTTCTGGAACTTGAGGTTCAAATAGAGGAAGAGTTGGGTGGTGCAGTATGCATAATTAAGCCAAATTTGCCAAACTGTGGTTTAGTTGATTATTCTCTGCATTCTGGTTCTGTGAGGTGGCTCCAGAGAGGTCCTTATCACTTGAGGGGGCAGTTTCCACTTGCTGCTAGGACTTGTCATTCAGACCTTTGATCCTGTAGGGGGCAATAACTGGAAACTTCTATGTACCACTCCAAGGTCTGAAACAGGATGCTACAAATCTTGCCTCAGACTGCAAGGAGGACAAGATAGGTTAGGTAAATTTAGAGATAATAAGCCTTGAATTACTAGATCTTTTTAAATTTAAATTTAAATTTTTTGGTAGTGAGGATTAAATCCAGGGTACTTAACCACTGAGCCACATCCTCAGCCCTTTTTAATATTTTATTTAGAGATAGGGTCTCACTGAGTTACTTGGGGCCTTGCTAAGTTGCTGAGACTTTGAACTCCATGGTCCTCAACCTCCCAAGCTGCTGGGATTATAGGAATGTACCCCCATGCTTTGCTCTTATACTAGATTTTAGATAAACACTCCTTGAATAATTAACATGCCTTAAATGATTAACATACCTAAGTGCAGAGCTGAGCAGTGTCACAAGGTTTAAGATAATGAAGACAGATATAAAGTAAAGGCAGAGTTACCGAGCTTTATCCTACCTTCAGTTACCTACAGGGCATCTGCAGGTCTAAGTAAAGAGCCAGTGCTGTCATCAAAGGCAGCCTAAGTTTCACTTATGATCCCTGCATCAATCTTATGAGGGTTCTCATGTTTTCACATCTTTACCAATACACATTGTCATCTGTCTTTTTAGCTGTTTTACGGGGATGTGTGAACAAATGTTGGTATTGATAGTATGTTTGCAATGTATCTTTCCTGCAGATAACATTAGAGTGAATCTTCTATATCTTGAGATGAAAATATTTCCCCCTATCTTGTTCCCCAGTCTCAAGCAAAGCCATTTGATTCCTTTTGTTAGGACTAAGGAATCCGAGAAAGGGGATTGCTTCAGAACAGCTAAGTTCTACTTGTGGGACAACTGAGAAGGATTTCCCTATGAATTCCTTGGTCTAGCAGAAGGTAAACATAGACCATATTATTTGTGTTTCAAAATGTATTTTTTTTTTAATGGGAAGGGAAATTAGTGTAATCACATGAATTTTGGGTTGGAAGTTAGAATACTTGGGGTATTGTCTACATTCAGGTACTTTAAATACCTTAGGCATAGAATAAAATAGAAATGGTGAAATAATCAGAGAATTTTACCCCCACACACACACAATTTTTTTTTTTTTTTTAAAGTAGAACTCATTTACTTAGAGCCCCAACATATTGAGGATTTGCTATGGTGGAAATGGAATGCAAAGAGGACTCCTAAAATTTGGTTTTCTCTTGGTGGCTATTTCCCTTTCTTATGATTTCACAATCAGATTCTTCAGGAATCTGCAGTGAGGAAATCATTGACTATATCCTCATTCCCCATTCAGTAACATGGAATCTATCAGTAAATCAGTTTTTGGTTCTAGGAAAATTGCAGAGATTTCACCACTGCTAGTAAACAGTTGGCATTAGGGAAGCTCTAGGCAGTTTATTAATAATATTTCACATAGAATTTATAAAGAACTTAAATGCTACTGGGAATCCAGAGTATTTTGTAAGGCAGAAATCATACAATAAAGGGTTAAGAAATTTTAGCCCAACTTAGTTTGGGATAGAAATGCCTAGTTTTTGCAAAAAAATCTCTCTGGAGGAGAGTATAGGAGAGACAGTAGAGAGATCTGAGCACTCATTCTGGATCCTGGACAACAGTATGTAATTGACCTGGAACCTAATAAGCACATAATAAGCAGTTGGTGAGTAAATGGGTTAACCCAGTCAATACTTATTGCATATCTTTATATTCTAGGCGCTGTTTGTGGTTCTGGGTTTGGAGTCGTGAGTTGAAGATTCATAGTTTCTGCCTTCATGGAATTGAGATTAAATCTAGTAGAAGATAACAACAACAACAAAGAAGCAGATCCATAGAGGTACAGATATGATAAACAGGAAACAATGAAGCAGAGGAATGGAGATGGGAAATACCAGGCAAGGAGGGATTGCTCTTTTATATAGGGTGGTTTGGGAAAGTTGGTATTTGAGTAGATTCCTCAGAGAAGCAATGGAGAACAATCAAAGATAACAGGTATAAAGGCCTTGCTGAGAAGGAGTGTTGTGAGCATGTTCAAAGAACAGGAAAGAAGTCAATGTGGACTGAGTGAGGAGTGAGTGAGGAGGGAGAGAGCAATCGAAAACATGGAAGTAGCAAGATGCCAGGTATTGCATTGCCTTGTAGGATGGACAACTGAGCATTGGGTTTAACAATATAGTGGTCATGGGCAACGTTAATAAGAACAGTCTTAGTGAAGGTCAAGGGATGAAAATTGTATTTTGGCTTTTACTTTGAACTAGATAGAAAGCTTTTGAGGTCGGAAGCAAAGGTTTATGCAGAAAAAAGAAAAGAAATGATCTGATTTACTCTTGACAAGGGGTTCTAATAATAATAATTAAAAAAGCAGAGAATTTAGTGTAGAAATTAAGGGGAAGAATGATAGTGTTCTAGACCACGGTAGTAGGAGTGGATTTAGAAAGGGGTGGTCATTGGATTAAAGATATATTTTGAAGGTAAATGCAATACTGATGGAGAATATGTTGAGTGAGAGAGAGAGAGAGGACACAAACATGATCGTTTTAAGACTTTTGTCCCAAGCAGCTAAAAGACTGGAGTTGTCATCACTGGAGATGAGGAAACTATGGAAAGGATAAGCTTTGAAGGAGAGCTGGATAGGCAATATCAGGAGTTTGATAAACATCCATGTGACTTTGTCAGATAAGAAATTGACTATGTGAATCTGAAATTCTTACAAGCCATTCAGGCAAGCACTAGAGCTTTTGGAGTTACCAGTACCTAGATGGGATTTAAAACCAGAGCAAGAGATTACTTAAGGAGTAGAGAGAAAATAATAGATTGGAGTATTGAGTTCTGGAGTACTCCAGTGTTTAGAATTTAGAAAGTTGAAGAATATCCTTTGAAGGAAAATAAGAAGGGCAGAGAGAACAGTATCTTTAAAAACTAAGGGAAGAGAGTGTTTTAAGAAGGAGGGAGTGATCGTATGTGGCAAGTGCTTCTTATACTAACCTATCAAAGAATAATACAGAAAACTGACCATCCATAGGTGACCTTGGTAAGAGACATCAGGGGGCAAAAAAAAAAATTCTAACTAACTGCTAGACACTATACAAATAACATTATCTACAGAGATGTGATGTTTATATTCTTTCAGTGTGACTATAATGAATATAATAGGGTACTTTAAGAAACTGCTGTTTAATTGGGAGACATTTACATAAGCATTCATATGATTGAATGCTACCATAGAAATAGTTACAAAGTACAATAAAAAACCATTTATGTTTTTTGTTTATTATTTTGAATTTGTTGATTTTTTTAAAAAAAATTTTATAGTTGTAGATGGACAGTATACTTTTATTTTATTTACTTATTTTTTTTAAGCAGTGGTAAGGATCGAACCCAGGGTTTCATTCATGTTAGGCAAGCACTCTGCCACTGAACTTGTTGATTTTTAACCTATTTAGTGTATTTTGATTCATTGTAGTCATTATTTCCTCATTCTTTAAATGTCATTTCTCTAGTCAGTAGGACCCCCTTCAAGTTTTTTTTCTATGTCTTCATATAACCCTAATCATTGTCGTTTCCTTGTTCTCAGTTATTAAAACAGGTTCCAGACCTATCTTGTACATTTCTTGCCCCAACACTGGAATCCTCCATTCTCCAAGGGGGCCTGATTCTTTCCAATGGCAAATGTTATTTAGAAACCAAACTTTGGGGAAGTTGAGGTATATTTTGCTACCATGTTGGCCATTTGTCTTAGGCCTTTTTAATGGACAGAAATAGAAAATACATATTTCTCAGAGAAAACACTTTGTGAATTCATATTGATATTTTCAATTTCAATATAGGATTACAGAGTTTTTACTTCTTTTTTTTTAAAAAAAATTGTAGTTGCAGATAGATACAATACCTTTATTTATTTTTAGATGGTGCTGAGGATCGAACCCAGTACTTCACACATGCTAAGCAAGTGCTGAGCCACAATTCCAGCCCTTACTTAACTTCTTTAATATCTGTACTGATGAAAATTCTTGGTTTCTAGTGACATCCACAGTAGGGAATTAAGAATCCAAGTTGTAAAGTAGAGCTAAAAGGGCCTTCTTTCTATAAGTCACTGTGAAGTTTAGGCTTCTGGGGCACCCTAGGGAGCACAGCCCTGTTTGGCATGCAAAAGAAGACAGTGCTCTGAGTGTGGCCAATAAGAACAAGAATTTTAGATGATACAAGTCCAGATCAATATGAGCTTCTTCATGTGATTTAGATGCAAATGCATTCTTATGCAAGTATAATTGTAAAATTTCATGGATTACCTCAAAAGAAAGAGCCTTGATTTGAATAACGGAAACTAGGGGACATTTACTACTTATCCTGTATTGGGAGTTTTATAGGATTTTCAAGAGGTATTTTTATTTCAGAAAACCAGACTGAAAAACATGCTGTAACCTGTTAGATAAAGGAGGCTGCTGCTGGGGGGAAGGAATGGAGGTTTTAGTTTCCAATCCGGTGTTGAGTTTTAAAAATGCTCTCTGGAGTTGGAGATGGGGAGTCTGTTTATATGTGAGTGTTTGTATGTGTTAGGCTAGAAATAGGGTGGAATAGATGGTTAGAAAAACTTCCCTCATTGCTCAACTTACAAGTAATGTGATGTAAGTACCTGATTATATGTAGACCCTGGCTATAGGTTGTATACAGTTAATAGTTGTGTGACGTCAGTTTATTCATATTTGCACATGACCGAAGGGACTGATTTTTTCATACCCACCACTTATTAGCTCCATTTCTGCACTACATATTTATTAGCAATCTTTCAGTAGGAATGAAAGCATGCTATATTCTGATTTTGTTTTCTCCTTTTGATAATTCCCTTCACCCCAGCTTTTTCAAACCTTTCCTTTCATATTTTTTAAAATATCTTTTTGGTTGTAGATGGATACATTACTTTTATTTTATTTATTTTTATGTGGTACCGAGGATCGAACCCAGTGCCTCACTCTTGCTAGGCAATCGCTCTACTACTGAGCTATAACTCTAGCCCTTTCTTTTCATATTTTTAAAGAACATTCTTTTACCGCTATTTCTTATTTTTTCTCTTAGATTTGAGTATTATACTTCTTGTATTTTCTTTACTTTTTAAACTATGAAGTATAACTTATACAGAGAAGGGCAAAATATATATAGTTAAACTATTTTAAAAGCTTATCATATAAAATGTTGTAATATATTAATATAATTATATTTTATACTAATTCATTTGTTAATATGCAAAATAGCTACATAAATCATTGTGTATGATTTTATTGCTTTTCCTTACTTTGGGCACAGTTTCTTAGGAAACACAATATTTGGAAAGATACACTAGAAATCCTTCTGATTATAATTCTTTAAGTAATAGAGTTAAAATATCGCATCTGGATTATTTCCTGGAAGCACTTTTTCAGAGATGCTGCACTTTGGAGTGGACATTTAAGAAAAGAATTTTGGGCTATTCCCCTGTATTGTCTGTGTATGGTCATTTGTGTTAGAGGGAGTTTATTGTGACACAGTGGTGAGTTCTTTGGGTCGAGACCATCAGGATTTGTTTGTTAGCAGTTGCTGTTGTGAGCTGAAAGCCTGTGACTTGTCTGGATGTGTTGAGGACATCCTCTGCTCTGGGCTGTGCATATGCTGCCAGGGAGGAACTTCTCTGCTCTTGTTCTCCTCTCTGGCTAATTTATTCATTCTAACTTTAGCTTAAATGTTACTCACCTTGGGAAACCTCTTCTAGATGGCATAGATTCTAGGTACCACAGTGCTATTCCTGTCAGAGTTCTTACCACACTCTATGTTGTATGATTAATTTTTGCTCTGCTCATGGGAATAAATGAACATTGTCACCTAATCCCAAAAGTTAATGGCTTTCTCCTCAACTTTTTTTTGGGGGGTCGGGGAGGGGTTGTAGTGGGAATAGTAGGCATTGAATCCAAGGGCACTTTAAAACTGAGTTATATCCCCAGGCCTTTTATTTTTTATTTTGAGACAAGGCCTTGCTAAGTTGCTGAGACTAGAATTGAACTTGAAATCCTCTTTGCCTCAGCCTCCTGAATTCCTGGGATTATAGGCATATGCCACCATGCCTAACTTAAAAAATAATTTTTCAAGTACTAGCTGTAATATCACTAAACAAAACTCACTTTCCACTACCCATAATTGTTTTTTTCCTCTGATTTTGCCAAAAATTTTAAACTTTCAGGAATTAATTTAGTAAAGCATTTTTAATTTACTTGGTTATTGTCTTGAACATATCATGGTTTTAAAGTCTTCTTTAGGGTTTGCTTGGATAATAAATCTTTAATTAACATTACTTAATGCCTCTATATTGCTTATTTAGTAAAATAATCTGCTTATACTTTTCTCAACTCAAAAGAATCAGACACTCAGCATCATTATAATTAATAAACACCATTGTGATTAAAAAGTAGGATAAATAATCTAGCCTGGATGGAAATGTGACCATATGCCCCACTCCACCACTATTCTATTTTCTAAGTTACTTTTTTAATATTTATTAATCAGATATACAAACACACTCCTTGTTCAGTGCAATGAAGCTCATCATGAATAAATAGCAACCTCCTGGCCCACAAGCGTTGGCTGTCATGAATTCCACACCCTGAAAATGATAACTTTCTTTTTTTTTTCCTTTGCTTTTTCATGCTTTCCTTTCCATATTTTAAAATAACATGCTTTTACTACTATTTCTTAATTCTTCAATTATAGGTTAGCTTTTTACTTTCTATGTTTTCTTTATTTTTTAAATTGTGAAATGCAAATAAAGAAAAGGGCATGAGATACATATACTCAAATAAAATATATGCAGCACATACATATACATATATATATACTTGAAATAATTATAAAAGTTCAAGTATTATATAAAATATGTTGTATGATATATTAGCATAATAATGCTTTATACTATTGTGAATATCTATATGTAAAATAATTATATAAATAAATAATGTAATAAGTGATCATTATTATTTACAAGAATACTTCTCCAAGGCCTAAAGATCTTCATGCATCTCTTCCAAGTCCCAACATTCCCTTGTCTCCCAAGAATGGCAATTACCCTTGTTTGCAGGATAATTTCCTTGCTTTCCCTTATTGATTTTTATCAACTATAATTATTCCCTTAAAATATAGGTCAATTTTGCCACATTTTGAACTTCATTTCAGTGGAATCATACTGAAATACAGCAGTTCTCAGTGGGAGTGCTTCCTCTCAGGAGGTGTCTGACAATGTCTGGAAACATTTTGATTTCCACAACGTGGGAGGATGCTTTTGGAATCCAGCAGTTAGGGGCCAAAGATGTGGCTAAATATCCTACAATGTACAGGACCATCCCTACAACAAACAGTTTTCTGGCCCAAAATGTCAGTAGCTCTGAGGTCTACTAGTAACCCATAGAAGAACTTGCCACTGTATGAAATACTGTAGAGCATTCCACCAAATTTGTTATTTGTTTTTCTGGCTGAAACAAACAATGTTTCTGTGAACATTTTAGTATCTATGTGCTGGTCGCATCAGCAGTTTGTCTACAAATAGAATTTTTTGGTCTTAGGTGAAGCATACCTTCATCTTCCCGGGATTAGTTCCCAAATATTTTCCAAAATGGGTGTTAGAATATTTACTATGGGAAAAACAGATTTAGTTGTTTTGCCCCATTCCCATCAAGCATACTTTTCCTTCCAATTTATATGCATCATAGTTTTGGTTAAAATAATCTTATTTAGCATAGATATGAAACATATCCAAGTCATATAGCTATGAACATATCCATCTATTTATCTATTTATATATGTGTGTATATGTATATATATATATATATATATTATACAGCTACATATTCCCATGAATATGATCCAATGTACCAGGCAATGTCTGTTCTGTTTTCTTCTTAGAGATAGACTTCCTCTGCTTTTCTGCTCCTAGCCAGACTGACAGTCTCATAGGCTAAAGAGAACTTTCCCCTGTCATCTTGGGAACTGATTTTGATTCTTTCCTCCACTAGCTTCCCCTGTTTCCTGGATTCCTTAACTTCCTTCCTTGTGTGCTGAAGCACACTTTGGTAGAGTAATTTCACATTCTAATTTCCTCAATTTTGACCTTTGAAAAACTTTTTTATTGTGTTTAAATTTGCTGCCCCAAGCACATTTTAAGGTTTTAAGCAGGCTTCTTGATTCTGGAGTGCTTCTTTTGTTCATTCAGCATCTGGTTTTGCTTCTTGTTTCTTATTGCTCTGAGAAAATTAATGATAGTTTTGTTGATTTTTTTTTCTTTTGCTCCGGCACTTTTTCTGTTTCCTCAATCTCCCCACTTCCCCCCCCCCCTGTTTGTTTCAGCTTCTGTCTTCCATTTCAAAGTTTCCTAAAATGTCTCTTGGCTTTTACCTACTTATTTATCTTTAAAAATATGGCATTAAGGGACAAATTGGAAATTCTATGTATGTGGGTGGAATGAGACAGGGCATAACTCATTTTGGTGAAAATTCCCCTTATCCTCAGTGTTGACATCTGTAGGATTTTTTTCCCCTTGGATTTTTTATGTCCTTGGAACAGAATCTTCATTTTCTTGCCTGGGACATACAAGGCTACTAATCATTGATAGTATGGATCAGAGCTGGAGATCTCACTGTCTATGAGTCAGGTCTTTGCTGATTGCCTGGTTCCAGTAAGGGGCCACGTTTCTACCTTCTGCTATCCTTGCTGTGACCAAGTCCAATCATACATAATCTGGTACAGATTATCTGGAAATAAAAAAACCACCTTCTTTTTTTTTTTAGTATATGTTAAACTTTTAATTAAGTCCTTTTATTTTTGACCCCACTTCAGTCTGGTGTGTTCAAAGATGTCTGCTACATCTGGTTCCTGAGTGCATTCTGGATCATGGAACATGTTAGCCTAACTCACAGGTGGACACCTGGTAGAGGAAAGCAGAAGCCAGAATAGCTGTCCCTTATCTATCTGGTTGTCCTCTTACAGAATTTGGCTAGCATTTCTGCTTGGCTGGTGTCTTCTCTTTCATCCCTGTCCTTGTGAGTTTATACCTTTTACTTTTTCCCCTCATTTTAGTGGAGTTATAGCAGGTGAATAAAAAAATATGTTTAATCCACTGTCTTTATATAAGTTAATTCTTCTCTAGCACTAAGGTGACACATGCATTCATACTACATGTGTACCTCACAATCAGCTCCAGGTAAGGTCCCCATTGTTTGTCTAGTCACCACCTTCCAAGGTCAGGTTTCTGTTACCATTGTACTCAGATTCTCAGCCTACACCTTTGATTTGCTTCTCCTTCCCCTTTGGCTTTAATGACACTGGTCTTCTTTGTTCCTTCTAGTCTCTTCTGAACTCTTCTCTGTCCATTCCTTTTGCATTTGTGATCTATAATATTTTATTCACTATCTCTTCTTTCTTTTTTTCTATTCTAGCTTTTCTTTGAGCCTCTCTCTTGGATTTTGGAATACTTGCATATGCATAATACAATATCTTGGGTTTAGGGCCCAAGTTCAAGCAGGAGACCTGTTTATGTTTCATTTACACCTCATACACATAACTTGAAGATCATTTTTTAGTAGCATATATAGTAGTATATTTGGTGGTCTGAGTTTTGACTGCAACCTGTTACATGAGATCAAGTATGGAGTTTTCCATTTGTGGAATGATGTCAGTGCCCCAAAAGTTTTGGATTTTGGAGCATTTTGGATTTCAAATTTTCTAATGAGAGATGCTTAACCTGTAATAATTTCATTCTGCTTTGCATATAGTAAACACTAAAATAAGATTTGGAAATGAAATGGATAATCCTCAAATATAGTTTCAGTCTTTCCCCTTTGTTTATGGTACAATAATGGTTAAAGAGTGAAATGCTCCCAAAGTAGCAACCAGAGAAAGACATTAAGAGGCCATGGCAACTACCATCCAGATAATTGACCTTGGGAACTTCAATGTCTGTCTGTACATTTGGTTCTTCACACAATGAAACATACCAACAACATAGTCTAAAGACAAGAAATGTAGCATTTTAATAATTTTCATATTTCTTTGATAATTGTATGTTTAACATAAATAATGTCCACTGTTACATCTCTATTTCCTTTAAATACTTATTCAATATCTAATGAGTTAGTGCCTGCACAGTGAAAAATAAGCTATTTTTTAAACAAATTTTATTGGTTTGGTTTACATAATAAGGAAACAGCAACTACAATAGTTGCCACTTTAAATGACCACGGGGGGTGGGGGGACAAAATATATAATTATTTTACATGGTTATATTACAATTTTATAAAGTTAGCTACAGCATACCCATGTTCTGCTATAAACTGTATTCCTTTGGCCATGTGTAAGCTGTTAATATTAAAAGGTGTCTGAAATTATACCCATGTTAGCAGTGAGTAATAAGGAAGAAAACAGGTTAAAATCACTTGCAAATCTCTTAGCTATAAGATCCATGTTAACACCATTTTTGTTGTTATATTAAATAGTTCTTTATACTAGAAAACTTGCTTTAAAGTCAGAGTAGCACTTTTCTATCTTAGTTTTCATCATGCAAAGAAATCATGATTGTTTGTAACCACCCTTTATCAGTATGTCAAAATTTTGAACAATTTTTTTTGAAAAGCTACTGAATATCATTTTATTACAAATAGTGCATAAGTCTTCTTAGTTTCAGCTTTAAGACTAGGCAAGATGATACAAATCGGGATTCTGACATAGAGAAGGAACAGCATTGGAGTGTAAACGAGAAGGGTATTAGGATATAAAATCTCAGTAAATGGTAATAAAATGATCTAAAATTGAAACAGGAAAAAAAGATCTATTCATAAACTGTGAAGACAATTAAATGGCCCAAAGTTGATTTAAAGTTGAAAATCTGAAATGTCTTTTATGATGACAGGCATTTGAAAAAGTGATTGAGAAGAAATTAATAAACAAATTTGCAAAGATAATCCATGTGGCATTGAACTAATTATTTAATTATTGCCCCCTCTCTTTTTTTTGCCACATTATTGAGTTTCGGCTTATTGTATTGTCACATTGGATTCTGGCAGAAAACAACATTCCTAGCTTATTTCCAACATGTGGCCTGACTTCCTAAAAGAAATAAATTGGAAATTCTGTTATATTTTAAGACAGAAAGCTCTTGGGCCCAATTTGTTCCTGAAGTCGCTCTGAGAACACTGAACTGTGTTCTGCTGGAACAGAATCAGGACCTTTCGCATTGATGTGACGGGGCCATGACGAACTCCAGGCTCTGAATGGGAATCGGTCCCCATGGGTTTCCTCCCACCCCATCTCATTTCCTCTCTCTGCCATTTTCTCTTGTACATACTTTCAAACACAACTCATCCCAAATTAATCTAAGGCACTTTGCTGCAGAGATTAAAAAATTAGATCAGAATGCACAAAGTGAAGGTTTTTTTACACTCTTAAAAAGAAGTTTTGCCTTCTGGTGATAGAAAAGCACCACGTCAAGAACACCTTTCTGTTGGTTATTAAAAAAAAAATTAAAAAGTTAGTAATAAGCCTCACAGGTAGCTGTTAAATTGGTTAATTTGTATGATTTTAGAAAGTAATATTCTAAGTATACTTAGAGCTAGAGATCATTTTGACCAAAGCAAGGAGGGAGGCACGGTGCGCCTTGCTCTTTTGCTGTGTGGACACTGCGCCAGGCAATTCACATTTTGTCCGTTTTGGGGTCACTGGAATCTCCATTGTAAAGCTATGAACACAGGGGCCTGCCCCTTGTGTAATCATCTACATGTAGTGTGTGTAGTTAAGTATTTACAGATGACAAAAGTAAACAAATAAACTACCATACCGAAGGAAGAATATGCAGTAATCCTGAAAAAACTGTAGGTGGTATTTTCTTTGTAGATCATGTGACTGGGAGATTTTAAAGTCTTCTGTGATAACAGTTCAAGCCTTCTCTTTCTTTCCTGACATTTGATTTCATTTCAATGCAAAGAATGTAATGATTTTTAAAAACTTACCCTTGATCTCTCTCTCTCTCTGATACTCTCTCCTGATCTCCTAAATATTTCTATCATGCAAAAAATAAACTAGCTAAACTCTTTTCATTTTGCATTCACTTACAGTTTGACCAAAGATGTGATGCCATTCATTAGAAAGTTGCTTATTAAAGGATTTTTTAAATTTTCAAATTGAGCAACTGAAACTTTACTTAAAAATATGTCTTACATAATAAGTGGCACATTTTTCCTTTATTCAGACCAATCTGATTTAAAAATAAACCTCTTTACCAGGAATTATGAGTGAGCTCATTTTAAAATCTAAGGTGTGTATGAGTATACTAAAAACAATTAATAAGAACTACCCTGAAGTGCTAACTGTAAAAAATTAAGTGCTTTCACAATGAGGCTTTCCTTAATTCTCACTGATTTTCTTCTCATATTGTAAACAGCTCATAAAATGTCAGGTGTAAGGATGAGTGTTAAAATAACCCTGCTTACGTTTTTACATGGTTTTGTACCAACGTACAGATTTTTGTTTTGTTTTGGCAAATGTTTCATTTTGTTTTAATGACGTCTGTCCAAAATCAAGAAAATGAGATTAAGTGAATATTCGTTCTTTCAAGATGAGCTGTATTTATTACTGGAACGGAAGTTGTCATATCCATGATCATTGGCTTTGAACTTTAAGCACGACTGCTTTTCCTCCAAGGACTGTTTTTCTTCAAATGACTGGCACCAGCAGCACAAACATGACTACAAAACAAAGCAGCTTGTCATATGTGCACATGACTCTCTGTCCCCACTCTTCCTGCTCTCTAGGGTTGGACTTTCTCTGCAGAACTGGGAGTTCTGGGGCCCTTTATTTCAATGCTCTTTTAATTCCCCCTTAATGAGATATAATTATATTAGTGGATTCTTATAAAATTTTTCACTAAAAAATATAAAGGAAAAAAAACTATATAATCAAAATTCCTCATGTAAGAAAACTACTCTTAATTCTTGATATATACTCTTGATGACTTGATAAACACAGTATTTGATAAATGTAGAATTTAAAACTTTTTCCCCTTACAAACAGAAATATTATCACATACACGACTGGATGCCGGCAGGTGTTTATGAGTGTGTATTTTGTTTTAATGAGATTGTACTATATGTGTACTCCATGACCTGCTTTTTCTTACTTGACAGTATCATAAACATCTTCCTAAATCAATGAATTTAATATTACTTTGTTATTTTTTTCAGTTGCATTTTTTAGTTGTAGTTGGACACAATACCTTTATTTTATTTATTTATTTTTATGTGGTGCTGAGGATTGAACCCAGGGCCTCATGGTGAGTGCTTTACCACTGAGCCACAATGCTAGCCCCCTCAAACACCTTTTCAATGTTGTTACACAATAAAGCTATGAAGTTGCAGGCGTCTCAGTTGTATTAATTTAGTTTTGTTTTCCTTGGACTTTTTAAAAATCCAAAACTTTGTTCATTCTGTTTGTTTTCTGAGAAACTATAAGAAATTGTGTTGACTGGGCATGGTGGTGCACGCCAGTAATCCCAGTGGCTCGGGAGGCTAAGGAGGAGAGATTGCAAGTTCAAAGCCAGCTTTAGCAATTTAGTGAGGCCTAAGCAATTTAGCAAGACCTTGTCTCAAAATAAAAAATGAAAAATAAATAAAAAGGGATGAGGATGTGGCTCAGTGGTTACGCTGAGGAGAAAGAAAGAAAGGAATTGGGAGATTGGGAGGTTCACTCTTTTCTGTTTTGTATAATGAGGGAGTTGAGAAAAGTTCTTTTTCAGATCTAAAATCTGAGTGGCCAAAGAGTTTTATAAATTGCTTTATTTTTTACAAGGAAGCCAAATTTTTGGCTTCCCAAAATGAAATACCAGGGACAATGGATCATGCCCATCCAAGAGGAGGGCATTTTTTATTGTTGTTTAAGGAGTGAATGGATGGGTGGATGGATGTTACAGTGCCAGCAGCTACATGAGGAACAATGAGACACGCAAAGGAGCAGCACATCTCTGTTGTATAAAACTGGGGAAAAGAAGAGTTGGAACTTGATTCAGATTTCTTTGTTTGACTTGCTATTCTCATAGCCCATGTAAAAAAGTGACTAACATATCATAATATGAATTATGTCTAAATAGTTCAAAATCTACCAAGAATAGAAGAATGGTAGATTTACTTACGTTCAGCTTTTATTTATCATGTGACACCTGTCCCACATCAATGAGTGTAACTTTTATTAATTTTCTGAGCAATTCCATGAGAATAACTGGCTTTGGCAACAGGGAGTGTGGCTGGCTAGGATTTAGAGGCAAAAAATTGACTCGAGTGACTTATAAGCCAAATTCATATTTTAAAAATCACCCTTGATATAATGCAAGGGAATACTAAAGAACAATTTGCCAGATATCTACAGATATAAATATTGATGATTTCAAAGGGTTATACTTGATGTCATGCTACAAAGAGCTTTTTCTTTTGAAATAGTCTCTTACCTTAAAGCAGTTTTTGAATCTTTTGCTCACCAAATACAGAGCAATTGGATTAATGCAGGAATTCAAGGAGGCCATGTTGATGCCAATATAATCCAATACCAATAAAAAGCTGCAAACAGACAAAAACCCATAACATGTCTATGAAAGATGCTGCTCTGAGTATGTGTTCACTGCAGACTTTTGTGTTTTTGTGAGGGGGAAAAATATTGCCTAGATCCAGTGGTTCTGAATTTGTCACTAATTTGCTAGTAACGATCGCTGTCCCTTGCCTCTGTCACTCCTTCGGTGTCTCATCTCCACTGCCCTTTCCCATGGTCCCCTCCCAAGCCCAACTTTCCTTTTTTAAAATACAACTTCATTGGGAAGTGCTGAGGATGGCCGAAAAGAAAGCATTTCCAGTGTCAGGGAAAATCAGCTCTGACATTGTCAGTCTTGCCACTCACTCATCACGCTGTGTCTGTGTGTTCCCAGGGTTGTCCCAGGCCCCCTTAATTCCTCCCCCTCAAACAGGAGTGTAAAATTGGGAGTCTTAATTGCTCCCTACGGACTAAAAAAGTGGTATTTTGTGTGCCTGTGAAAGGGATCGATGAAAACACTCCTGCGTGGCATTTATTTACAAAATGATTTCCATTCCACCTTTCGTACCTCAAAAGTTCGCATCTGTTGGGATCATTCTGATCGTAAATAGTGAGCTTCAAGATCCTGCTGAGGTGAAGGGGAAGCCAACAGAGGGCAAAAACAAGGACCAGGCAAAACACTGTTTTGGCCACTTCTCGTCTCTGAAATAAAACCAGTCAGATCCTTAAACATGAACCTTTTATATATACAGCATACACTCTTCCCAAACAGCATATTTGATATCCCTTAACTAAATTCAGCGATATTTGTAAAAATTTAGAACACTGATTCTTCTTTTGAATAGTTAATATCAATTAGAACTAAAATGATGATGAAAGATTCATCTGTCAAAAGTAATGGTTTCTCTTCTTTTAGATCATATAGACTACTTCTAAATAGATAAAATATAAATATTCCTTATAATAAAAAATAACCTGGAGGAAGAAAATGGTAATGCGCTCTGGCATGTAATTTTAGTTTATTCTCATCAAAATCAGTTTTCATCTCTCTAGTGGTAATGACAGCCACAAGCCATCCAACCTTGGCACCTTCTTACCTGCTTTAGGTGGTCATTCAATGCGATTTGCATGCCGCTCTTCTTTCTCAACATTTCACAGGTCATCAAGGTGTAAAAAAGTGCAGTGATGGCCAATGGCAAGCAGAAGTAGAAACTGAATAGCCACCAATCTTTAGCTGTCTTGTAAAACTATGGGGAAGTGGGAATTTTCTATGGTTAATATTCCTCTTTTTTTTAAAAAAAAATTATATACCAAAAGTTAAACCTAAAAAGAAATTCATCAAGGGGCGATTATCTCCTAAAGTAGATCCATTTTATAAATGCTATATAGAATCTTTAAGTCCACAAATATTTAAGTAATATATTAAGTGAAGCTTTTCTGAACAATATTTCAGTTCTTTGGAAATAGTACAGTGTGATTATGCATAAAATTTAAATAGCTGGACCAAATTTGAAATAAATGGTGATTCAGTGTTTCATCTTTACATAGATTATAGTTAAGAGTATTATTTGTGTGAAATATTATATCTGAATGTGTAACAATATCCTAGTATTTAGGGGAAGTTTTAACTTTTTATTGTGTTTAATGGGAGAAACTGACATGAAAAGGTCTATGTTAACCATTTGGGTAATAAAATGTATAAATCAAAGCTCTCAAAAACTCAAAGTGCTCATGAAATGTTTTTTTCTCTTGTTCTTTTTCTGCTCTGTTATCTTTTTTTAAAAAAATACTATTATTCCACATATATTTGTGTTGGAGAATATCTTATATAACTGATACAGCACTTTTCCCTCTTTTTACTAATAAATAAGTAATAATCTTATTCTCAATTTCACATTAATGTCCTTTTAAAATTATTTTATTTACTATGATATACACAGATAAATTTTATATAGTATTATTGTATATAAAATAGAAAATAATTTTTGGCTATAGTTAGATCAGCCCCTTTGCATATTCTCTTAATCCATTCTGTTGAACAGGGTCTTTATATTTAGGATCGGTCTTTTAGAGACTGGTGTCATCAATCTTTTCCTATTTCCCAATCAACCCAAAATTAAACTAGGTGTGGTGGTACATCCCTATAATCCCAGTACTCAGGAGACTGAGACAGAAGGATCACAATCTCCAGGCCAAGCCTGGGCAACTTACTGAGACCTTGTCTTAAAATAAAAAGTAGAAATGGCAAAAGGGCTCTGAATCTTTAGCTCCATCGAAGAAAGCTTAAGCCCTGGGTTCAATCCCCAGGACTGAAAACTACAACTACAAAGCATTCTTCAAAAATGGCCAACATGAAAAATTCTTTGCAAAGGTAGCTTCCCTTTAGCATCAGAGACAGAGAGCAGGTTTGCTGTTTCTAACACACCCATATTAGGCATCTTCTTTTGAACATTTGCAGAATCATCCATTCCTCCAATGCTTATGCAGATATGTAAAGTGGTCAGTCCTTGTATGGTTTTAAGTGGAAACACCATAAACTCATATCATTTCTCATGTGAACTTGGTTTATTTGTATCTCTGAGATTTAGGGTGTTCTGGGAAAAGCTCTGATCTCAATTCTTGCACTTGGGTCATTAGTCAATGTTAACCCACAGTACTGGGATCTATACTCTTAATTGATGCCAAGGACAGTCATAAATCAATAGCTGCTCAAGGAAGGGGAACTGGGAAAAAATATCCATACATTTTATAAGGCCGGAGCAGAAAGTGGGGGTGGAGTAAAATTTACCTGCATGAAGGTTGTTTTCTGAATGGGATGAAGCAAGCAGATTCGCAGACGACTCCCTTTGTAGTCCATTGTAATCAGATCAAAACCTATGGCTTCGGGGATAGCCAGAACCACAGAGATCACCCAAATTAAAACAATTTCTACTGCTGTCCATTTTGGAACTCCTATTCCTTTAATTCGGCTCCAAGAAGCAACAGCTCGATATCTGAAGATGAAAATGGAATTGTTTTTCAAGCTGGTTGGTTTTATTGAATTACATAGTTTATTGTCTAAGTAACTTAGCCAACAGTATTATGGTGTTTAGGATAAACTTGACTTAAAAATAAATTCCTACCTGTCAATACTTAGAGCACAGAGACTCAGCACAGTGATTCCCACGGAGGCTTTCTGTATGAAAGGCACCAGCTTACACATCTCAGCTCCAAATGGCCAGTCCTCTGCCAGCAGCTGCATTGGGGAAACATGGAGCTCTGTTAGGGAGGCTTTCACAAGACGCTCTCTGAACTACATTACTTAGTGCAGAGTAATTAACATGCAAGAGGAAGATAAGACATCTCAGCGCTCATTCTTTTTCTCACGGACTATGCCTTTGAAAAGCACTCGTGTTTGATATATGGAAGGGGAGAATGTGTGGGGAATAATAAAATGCAGCCAGCTTATGAGAATTCATCATGCATACACAATAGCTTGGTCTGAATCCCCTCTGCAAGGCCAACTGGGGGCCCTTACTTAAGTTTCCCTTAGAAAATTGAAACAGCATATTGTCATAGAGTCTCAAAGCTCAGGTTATGGCCAATTAAAATACAGGTTAATTAAGAATAATGATAAATTTTCTAAAGCTGAGGAGGCTAGACTACCCCCATGGAAACGTACTCTGGAGAATAGTGTGTTCATTCATGCACTTGTTCATTACCAGTGACTACTCACCGAGTATTCACACTGTTCCTTGACACATTGGGCACAATCCTACCTACTTCAGGGTGTTTGCTCTAAATCTTTCCTTATCCTGGAAGGCTTTTTCCCCATAGACCCACTTGGCTAAATCACATGCCACCCTTGCCCTGCTTTTAGGACCTGCTCTTTTCAATGTGACTGACCCTCACTACACTATTATAGTAACCAGCTGGCCCTCCCTTACCTTCTCCACTTTTTTTTTTCATCCATAGCACTTCCCAACTCTTACTACATTTAACATTTGCCTATATGTTTCTTTAGTTTTTTTCTGTCTGATTCCCTGGAGTCTAAGACAGAATATCAGTTCCATAATTGCTTAGAATAGTGCCCGACACACAGCAGCCGTTCAGTAAATATCCTTGCCTCTAAAATATGTAGGCACAGCAATACAATGAATGAAAAGACACAGTTTTTGCTTGTGTGTGTTTCTCTTTATTCTAACTGTAGACTATGTAACCTTCTATTATTAAATGTGGTTATTTTCTTTCTTAGGATATGGGTGTGTCCCCCGCTAACAATTGAATCACTTTAGGTAAACATCTGGACGGAATATTCACGAGGTTTTGAAAATAAAGGAAAATATCTCAAATCTATGAGGTTGTTTTTTTTTTTTTAAATAAGGTTTTCCAAAATAACCTTCCAAAAGTGAAAACTGTTTTGAAACACAATTGGTTGTTTCTGTCTTTTCAACAGTTACGAAAACTCAACTGAGTTTGTCAAGCGAGGTTGATTGTTCTTTAACTAGAATGGCCAAAGGCTAATATGCATGTCTAATTATGAATATGGCTTAGAGATGGAATACAGGACAGGTTTCATTTCTAAATGAGACAGGAAAGATTACACAAATACATGGGACAGATGTTGGAGGACTTACCACATATGTGCTTACTGTAGGCCCTGACAACCTGCAGGGCCAGGCAGATTAACACAAGGCAATAAAGAGAGCCAGGTGTAAGCATGCCATCAGTGTCAGGAAGGCAACAGGGAGTGGTGGAGTCTGGGGTAATCCAGGTCAGAAAGGAGCAACTCTAATAGACAAGCTCTAATAGGTCCCTCTTTTCTAAGGACCCCCCAATACAAAAATCTATTGATTTTTCAAAAGAAGCCAGAAGTTGTTGTAATTTTTATATGAAATTTCACAATTAATAAAAGCTGTCAACTAATTCCTAATTTAAACTAATCTGAAACACTGTTACACACTGTTGTATTAACAAAATAGAACCGTGAGCCAGACTATTTTCCATCTTATGACTTTTAGATTAAACAGTTGACTCATAACTCTGCTTAATTCACTCAACTAATATTTATTGAGTATTCACTATGAGCCAAAGAGCATTTGGAATAGAGGATACATATCAGTGATTAAGGCAAACCCCCTGCTTAGTCTGGGGAGGGTGGCAGACAAAAAAACAAATACTTGATACAGTGTCACACAGAAGCTGTCATATTAAGAGAGTGGTGGTGGGATTTGAGGTGCTTCCTTGATAGGCTTCCTAGTAAGGTCTCTTGGAGGAGATACCATCTGAGTAGGGACTTGACCAAAATAAGAGAGTAAGACATGCAAAGGGCATGCTAGACAGCAGATAGAACATGTGCAAAGGCCCTGGGGGTAAAACAAGACTGGTGGACTGAAGTGGAAGCAAGAAGGTTCTCAAGGCTGAAACAGAGTGACCCAGGCCAAGTATATAAGAAATGAAGTTGGAGAGAGAGAAGGAGTTGTATTTTTTTTTTAAACTGAGGATTGAGAACAGGAGTGCTTTACCACTAAGCTACAACCCCAGTCCTTTTCCATTTTGAGACAGGGTCTCTCTAAATTGCTGAAGCTGGCCTCAATCTTTACAATCCTCCTGCCTTAGCCTCCTGAGTTGCTGGAGGTCTATACCACTACATCCAGCCCTGAATGCTTTTTTGAGGAAATTCATGATAATGTTTGGAGTAGGGAAATAGCATTACATTATTTCCCCTTTTTAAATGGTCACTGTGACTGCTTAGTATAGAAAAAAATGTAGAGTCAAAAAAGAAGCATTGGTGGCAGGCCGGACCATGTGGTGCCTTTATAACTGAGCCCCCCAAGTGAAATTAATAGAAGGTTTTCTTTCTTAAGAGGCTTGGTCCATTCTCCCTCCCTAGTTAATGAATCCCCAAATCATATTCATGTGCCCAATGTACAGCAAACACCAAACATCAAACACTGGGCAGAGCACATTCTTCCTTTCCTAAGCTGATCAGACCTTGAACACATACTCTCTGTTCCCATTCTTATCAATTATCAATTATCATTAACAAGCTTGGTATCTTTACTGCAGAAGAATGAGCTAACAGGGTCACAGAGTGATTTTATAAACTTGATTTGCCAAACTATAGATTGCTCATCGGTTCACCAGATGTCCACTAGAGTCAAGAAAACTACACACCCTGGTTTTATTGAAACTTGTGAAACTACCAGTTTCTGCCTTTTGTGCTCTTTTCCCTTGTATAACCCACAATTATACTTGCTGGGGGAAGGTGGATCTGACTTTCCCTCAACCTTTTTGATTGATACCTTCTCAATTAAACTTTCTCTATTCCAAACTCTGGTGTTTGATGTTTGGTGCTTGCTATACATTGTGCACATGAATATGATTTGAGGGTTAACTGGCAAGTTTTGTTGAGCCAGCCAGGAGTGTTGTACCCATGGTGAACTGACCCTAATACCATGGACATCTGGAGAGCCCCTCAAGTGCTAAGGTACTGTTTGTCCAGGGGATTTCTCCAGACTGTCTTCTGTAACGACCAGTCACTTTTGGTGCACAACCACTTGAAGCAGAGAAACTCATGAGTTTCATAACTTTTGTCCCTTTTTCTTTTCTTTAAGAAAAAAATTTTTTTGTGGTGCTGGGGATGGAATATGAGGCCTTATGCATGCTACACCTCCCAGCCCTTGGTTTCAATTTGAAACTGTTGAGTGAGTTGCCTTGGGACATGTGGCTACAAAATTCTTTCTTTCCATTTTTATTCAATTTCTTGGATTTCATGTATAAGGATCCCCTGGGAAAATTTAATAGAGGAACCCTTGCTTAATAGGCTTTAGGCTTAGGAGAAAAATGGCCCATAAATAGGACCCTAAGCTATTATACCTTCTGACAATTAGAAGTATTTTGTAAGAGAGAAGGCAAATGGGAAGGCTTCCTGTTACTTTATCAAAGTGGACCTGCTTGGTGCAGATGTAAAATCATCATTCAGCAGGCAAAAAAACTTAAGCTTGTCGTCGCTGATACAGAATGGGAGAAAGATAGAGAAAAATCTTTAAATGTTTTAAGTCCACAAATGGCTCTGCTATCACAAGCTCCTCAACTGGTGGTTGCAGACACTCCATCCCCTAATGGGAGCATATAGTAACAGAGAAATTATTCAGAAGGGAGGAAAAGTCTATAATGGTTTTCTCTCCTATACCCATGAGGGCACTTAATTTGGCCTAACCCACACCTAACCCTGGAGATGTAACTCAGTGGTAGAGCACTTGCATTTGTGAGGTCCTGAGTTCCATCCCTAGCAACACACACACACACACACACACACACACACACACACAAATTAAGAAGCCCACGCTCTCCCTCCCTTAGATTTAATATGATTTCTCCTTATATCACTAGAGGAGCCTTAACTACAAATGACAGGGAGGATCAAATTAATCTTATGATAAAAGAAGGAAACTTATTCTGTAATTAACACATGCCTATCTCCTGATTTAAAAAACCATATGATTGTAACTGGCTATCAGGGGAAGCCTTTTTCGTAGCCTTTGGAATGCCACTTTGGCAACATGAACTTAAAGCACAGCTTTCTATCTATGCCGGAATGCCTAGCAAAACTGAATGTACAGGTAACTTTTCTCAAAAGATGGGCTAGAAATAGCTATTTCACCTGAACATGCCTGATATTGATAACTGGCTGGATAACCAACTATTGCTACAGAATAACTTGAGGACTCCTTGGAGGTACCAGAAGATATCGTGAACTGGGTATGAAAGAGGAAGTATGGGTGGACAGGAAGTCAGAATGTTCCTGGATCACACACATGTCTGGGAGCTCCTAAAGAAAGACCATGAAATATCTAATTTCAAATAATATCCCTTACAAAAGAGGAAAATGTAATATGATTATTTCTGATGGCCTTTTTAAGTTAAGGTCTAATATGACCATGCCATTCCCTATATAATATCCCTAGCCTTCCAGTGAAATGGCCGAATTCTGAAGAATGCCTGTAGAGGCCCGCAGGGCCTAAAATAACATGGTGCAGAATCTATACTCAGTTCTTCCCAACCCTTGCACTCTCTTGGTTCACTGTACTAGGCTGAAAGGATGACTTTTTCTACATCCCACTAGAAGAAAACTCTTAAAGAGTTATTGGTCTTTGAATGGCAGATCCCAAACCACAAGCCAAACAAAAAATTTGTTACGTTGTGCTTCCACAAGGGTTTAAGAACTCTCCCACAATCTTTAGGGAAATACTAGCCAGAGACCTAAGGAACCTTCAGTTAAAAGAAGTGATCCTCCCATAATATGTAGCTAACATTTGGTTGTAAGTAAGAACAAGGCAGCTTTAATTGAAAATATTGTTCAGATCTTAAATTTCCTGGCTGAGAGGGAATATACAATTTCCAAGAAAAAGACCAAGGAGACTGTTAAAACTTAGAATTTGAGCTCCTAAAGAAATTAGCTCCACAATTGAAGAGATCATTGCCCAGGTAGCCAGCCCTACTACCTATTGACAATTGTGGTTTTTCTGGGGATGGTCAGATTTTGTCCTATCTGGATTCCTAACTCAATGTTCATTGTCAAATTTCTTTCTGAGCTTTAAAGGGAGGACACCATGAACCCTTACAATGGACTGAGGGATGACAATCTGCTTTCTACCAGATAAAGTATAAACTGTTTGTTGGTTTAGCTCTGGGTTTCTCCAATTTAAGAAAGACTTTGAACCTTTTTGTACATGAAAAGCAGGGACCGAGACTTGGGGGAATAAATCACAATCTTGGTCCTTTTCACCACTCTTAGCTGACTTGTCAGAGCAATTGGATCAAACTGCAAAAGGATGGCCTCCTTGCCTCTCGGCAGTAGCAGCAACTTGTGATGTTCTCCAGGAAGCTGAAATGTTCACTCTGGGGCATGCAGCACCATGAACCCCACCCATCTACCCACCCACAGCCCACATGGTGTCCTTCCACTGTTAGAATAAAAAGAGATCATTGACTGACTTGAGGTTGATTGGGAGGATACCAAGCCATCCTGTTAGACAGAACCCTAATAAAAAATTAAAAGTGATTTCCACCCTAAATCCTGCCACTTTATTGCCCATCGGCTTTGATGATTATGTTCAGTAACTGAATAAATGTTTTCCATTGGACTAGACCTGACCAACAAACCACTGGGAACATCAGACATAGGCTTTTCACTGACAGTACATTTCATGGATCAAGAATAGTGCCAGATTAGTGAGGGGAAAGGGAAAAATAATACAAGGGGGACAAATGAATGACAGTAGAGGGGGCAGAGAGAGAAGAGGGGAGGGGAGGGGAGGGGAGGGGGGATAGTAGAGGATAGGAAAGGCAGCAGAACACAACAGACACTAGTATGGCAATATGTAAATCAATGGATGTGTAACTGATGTGATTCTGCAATCTGTATATGGGGTAAAAATGGGAGTTCATAACCCGCTTGAATCAAAGTGTGAAATATGATATATCAAGAACTATGTAATGTTTTGAACAACCAACAATAAAAAATTTAAAAAAAATGATAGAAAATAAGCTTTATAACATGTTTTCCATGGTTAGGGGAGGGACTACTCCAGTCATTTCTGTAACAAAAGACATATCAACATGAGGGGTAATGTTTGCCAGGCATTCGTTAAGCCTCAGCTACCTGGACACAGCATGCTGGGATTCTTCATTACTGGCTTCCCCTGCCTGGCCCTCACCTACATGCCAGATTCAGTGTACTGGGATGGAGAGCAGCTGTGGATGCAGGCCAGCTGCTATAGCAAAAGGAAGGGGGCTGCGTACCTTGTGTTCCTCTTTTTTGAAATGCTATTTCGATCTTTGGGAACCGGTGGTAGGGTGTTTTTTCTTGCTTAACCAAGCACTGTCTATGATTTAAATGCTTTGCTGGCCCCCTCCCCACCACCACAACCTCTGCCTTAAATGTAGGAGATCACACTCTGCTCTGACTAAAGTGTGCTTTTCCCCTTTGCTGGCACATAATGTCACTACTTCCTGTATTTACCCAGTTTGTTCACGTGCAGATACTTTTGTGCATGTCATTGTCAATATTGTCCATTTTTAGAAGCAAGTCTGTGTAATACTAAATTAAGTTGTGCACTTAAAAAAAAAAAAAGAATAGTGCCAGATTAATTGTGTCACTGTCACCTTTCAAGAGACCACTGAAGCAAAGGCCCTACCCTCTGGCACCTTAGCACAGGAAGGTTGAATTCATTGCCCTCAGAAGAGCTCTACACTTGTATATAAATAAGGTGGTCAATATTTATACTAACTCCAGTTGTGTATTCTCCGTGGTTCATATTCAAGGGGTTATCTGGAAGGAAGAAGACCTACTCACCTTAAGTAATAAGGATATCAAACACACTTCAGAAATTTTGGCTCTATTATAAGATATTAATGAACCAAAGAAAATAGTCATCATAATTCGTTGCCTGAGACACCAATGGCTGAAGAAAACCCACTAGCTGACTAACTTGCTAAAAAGGCTGCACGAATCTTGAGTTTTGAGGATCTTTTGACTCTACCTGTGTCACAAACTGATTTCAATCAATACCAGCTCCATTATGCCCTTTGAGACTTAAAAAGACATAAGAGTGGGTGTCTGAGATGTCTTTCTCTTGTGCCAGAGGCTATACTAAAAGACCTCTTAAGATAATTCCACTGGAGTACCCATTCCAGTGGAACAACACCCTTCAGTGGGTCCAGAGATACCAGATAGGCCCCAACATACAGAGTCCTGTCCAACAAGATTTCTCAACAATGTTCAGTCTATGCCAAAAGTACCTCAAAGACTCAGCCTAAAACTTGTGAAAGGGAATTCAACACTAAGGGTGAAGCCTTGGTGAACACTAGCAAACAGAGTACTGTGATGCAAGGGCTTCTGGAAATTTTAAATATCAGTTCATTTTCTCCCATACATACAAGGCTTCTGAAATAACTAAAGCCTTATCAAAAGAAATAATTTCTAGATATGTACCATTTATGTCTATACAAAGTGGTAATGGGGCTTCCCTTGTGGCTAAAATAAGTCAAGTATTCAGTCTTGGGCCTCGACTTGGAAAATCCACACTTCATGGACATCACAATATACCAGAAAGATGGAGAAGATGAATCTCACTTTAAAAAGAGCCACTGTAAAAATGTGCCAAGAGACCAACTTGACTAAGGTGTGGCCTATTGCTTTGCTTTGAGTAAAGGTGGCATCTAGAAGCAGACTTTGGTTCATCCCATATGAATTAATATGTGGGAGACTAGTCTAGGTACCCCACCAGAGGGAGACTTGACTCTAGAAGGGGAATCACAATCATTGGTTATTTAGAAACCTTAAATGAGGTCTTGACTTCTATTCATGAGTTTGTTTCCAACAGGTTGTTGTTCCCCACAATTGTACCTCTCTACCAGTTGAAGGCTAGAGACTGAGTCTTTCTTAAATCCTGGAAAGAAGAATGATCTGAGGACCAACTTTCTGTCAAGTGCTACAGACCCTATGATGTTCTGATGGCTACCTGGGATATATCACACCCAACTCAAGCTAGCCGTACCCTAGTCTGACTCCAAAGAACCCAAAGACCAGGGGACAAAGAACTTGATCACAGACTTAAACCTTCTCTTTAAAATAACTGCTTTTAAAAATAACTGGCCAAGACAAAATGTGATTTCACATGTATTATTACTGACATTATTTTCCTTAGCTACATTTTTATCATTTCCTTGGGAACTAACCAATATGATTTCTATTTATATTATTGTTTTCCTCACCCTTGTTCATATAGAAAAATAACTCTTTATGATCAGGATCTCTCAAACCCTGTAAGGCAGGACATTTAACTGATTGTTGGGTATATTACTCAAATCCCTCTTGGTTTATGACCATAACAACAACCCCTTGGCTTTACTAAACTTTCCATGGTTACTAACTTTACTGTGAGATATCAAAAAAGACCCTCCAAAGTGATATATAGAGCCTAGGTGACAACCCAAGATCACATGTACCACCTCCCCTGGTATTTTCTGAATCTCTCCATGCTAAAACTTGAGTTTTTGTCATATACCCTGAGGTTATGAGCTATCCTGAGCCTTTCAGTAATACCAAAATTAACAGACCACTTAGACATCCTCTTAACCAGTAACAGTTTAGCTAAATTCTGTGTAAGAGAAAACCCTGATTACTAGGCTCCTGTCTCCTGTAACCATCTTGATCAAGTCTGCCAACAAAATAACCACACTCTTCCTCTTTGACCTATGGAGGGCTCAATATTCAGGATGCTCTGAGTCCATACTCCTCCTACAATATATCTTTAAGAGTCTGTTCAAAAACTCCAGACTCTTATCTTGGTTTTCAATAAATAAAACACCAATCAGAAGTTCAAACCCCAGTGGTTACAGATGCATGGCTTGATCTAATCTAGGAAGCCTTGCCCTGAGACTCAGAGCTCAATTTTTAAAAATTATTGTGGATTTTACACTCTCTGACAGGATACCTATTTGTCTGTGGGGACTCTTTGAAGAAGTAAATACATGATTGGAATTGGAGGGAGGGTTGTCTACTGGGATATCTGGTCACATGTCTTTTTATCCATTGGTTCCAAGAAATTAAGTATTTGACTAACTCTATAAAATTATTCTCAAGATCTAAGAGAGAGTTTTATTACTATTTACTGGATAATAGGAAGATGGATTTTGGTACACATTTGGCAGAACCTTCTTACCCTGATGGGAGTTAGAAGCTCATGAATACATAATTAGAAAGCTGTCTATCACCCTGAAGATTATAGCTAATGAAACTGCTTAGGTCATTTCCCTTCAGCAAAAAGGAATAGAATTCTTAGATAGAGTAGTGCTTGATGACCACATTGCTCTAGAATATACCCTAACCAAGTAAGGTGGGGTGTGTGCTATGGAGAATACTTCCTACTGTGTTGCATTAATGCCTTTGGTGAAGTTGGAACTCATGTTGAGAAGTTCATAAACAGGCATCCTGGCTTCAAAAAATATCCCCAGAAGCACCAGAAATTAAAAGGCAGGTACTCAGGATTGTTTCCCTGGACCCCCTAGGGCTATGAATCTGTATTTTCTGGGATGCTTAAATTCTCAGTGTCCATTTTACTGATCTTATTTATGATTTATGCTATGATTAAATGTGCTTCAAAATGTCACAATAAAATATTTGTAAAAAGAGCACAGTCTTTGGTTTTTACACAGTCTTGAATTTACCCTTGGAACTTGTAAATATTTTGAATTTTAGGTGCAACAATTTAATTCCTCCATCCCCTATCCTCCACTCCTTCTCAGCAGTAAGTACCAGATGGGTTATCATCTGTAGTCCTTCAAGATTGAGGAATAATAAAATGGACAGTAGGGATTTGTAACAGAGTTTCTATAACGGAATTAATAAAGAACTTTCTCTTGTAAAAGGCTTGGATCATTTTTCCTCCCTAAAGTTAAAACAACAACAAAAACAACAACAACAAAAAAGGTCACATTCTTTCTTTCCACTAGTTAAGCTGACCAGACTTTCACGCATACTTCCTGTTCCCATTCCTAAAAGTATCAATTATCATTGATAACCTTGTTATCTTTGTTGTAGGAAAATGAGCTAACAGCAACACATGGTGATTTACAAGCTTGATTTGCAGAACCATAGCTTGCTCGGTGGTCCACCAGATGTCCACTATTATCAATAAGTCTGGGAACCTTGATTTTATTGAAACTTGTGAAACTACCAATTTCACCCCTGCATTCCCTGTTCTGCAAACTTTTCCCTTATATAACCCATACTAATGCTTGCTGGAAGAAGGATTTGAGGCCTTGTCCCCTGCCATCTTGGGCGATACCTTCTCAATTAAACTTCTCTATTCTGAGCATCAGTGTTCCGTGTTTGGTTTTTTTGTGTGTGTGTGTATCAGGCATAAAAAAATATGACTAAGGTTCAACAGTGTGCTGGCCTGGGGGGAACAGGTGATGAACCATGTATATTTTGAAGGTAGAGCTAGCTAGCAGAACTTGCTGATGGGTTCAGCATTGAGATGCCAATCATGAGTACACTCACAGAGCTATATCATGTAAATAGCAAAGCCATTTATGGAAATGGAGTAAACTCTGGGACCTACAAATCTGAATAAGTCTGGAACTTGCTTTAAAAGAACAGCCAGTTGCCCTTGGAACATAAAAATAAAAAGATTCCAACTGGTTGCAGGGATACTGGGAGACCTGGTTTGGTATAAATTATTCAAACAATATTCTGTCCAGTTATTCTTATTGTCTTTAGATGAATCAAAAAAAAAAAAAAACTATACTTACATGCCACCAATGTTGGTCTAGGCACCATACTAAGCACTTTATATATACTGTATTATCAAATTCTTAAGGCAATCCTGTGAAGCAGTGCTACTGTAATCCCCATCTTATAGAAAGGAAAGCTGAGGCACTTAGAAATTTATTCGTTTGCTGTGTTGGTTTTAAATATGTCCACTTTATATATTTATATATTTCTTCCTTCCAATGACAAAGCCTAATTTCTCTTTCTTGAATATGGATTGGACTTTGCTTTTAACAAATAAGATGTGGCAGAAGTGATGATGTGCAATGTCTGCGAGTAATTCGTGAAAAGCATCATGGCATCCTCCTTGCTCTCTCTGGGATCACTCAGTGTGGGCGAGGCCAGCTGCTATGTCATGAGGATACTCAAGCACGACTTGGGAGAGGCCAACATTTAAAGAGCTAAGGCCTCCTGAAAATGAACAAGAATTTGCCCTTTGTGTGAATGAGAGGATCCTCCAGTCTCAGTCAAGCCTTCAGATAACTCTAGCCTCAGCCAGTAACTTGAGTGCACCCTCAGAAAGACCCAAAGTCAGGACATCCAACTAGGCCACTCCTGAATTCCTGACCTACAGGCACAGTGGGAGATAGTGAATGTTTTTACTGTTTTAAGCCACAAAACTGTGGGGTGATTGTTCCTCACTGGATAACAATATATCTATCTTGGGTCACTCACATAAGTATTAGATCCACATATGTACCCAGCTGGTTCGACTCCAGAATCTATGCTTAAAATCACTATGACACCTGCAAGATAGTGTTTTTAAGAACTGATCTTACAAAAATAATACTTGGAATTAAATAAAATATTTTAAAACCCTTAGCTATGTGTTAAAAACAGTGGTACAATGTCTAAACTCAGAGTAATTTTTTTTCCTAATAACCTAGTATGATGGTCAACTTTATGTGTTTATTTGACCAGCCTCTGGGGGCCCAGATTATATATTTTTGGGTATGTCTGTGAGATTAGCATTTGATCTGGGGACTCAGTAATGGGCCTCCCCAGTGTGGGTGGGCATCATCCAATCTGTTGAAGAATAGAGCAAGGATGGGGGCAGGAGGAATTGACACATTTGGCTTTCCACCTCATCTCATCTTCTCTGTTCCTCAGAACTGGGATTTATAGCATCAACTCCCCTGGTTCTCAGATGTTTGGAGGTGGACTAAATTATACTGGCTTTTCCTGGATTTCCAGGTTGTAGATGCAGATAGTGGGACTCCTTGAACTCCATAATCTCCTGAATCAAATCCTCATTATCCACTCTTGCATTTATCTATTTATTGTACTGGTTCTATTATTTCTCTGGAGAAATATCTAGCTACTTTACTTATATAATATCCAAACATTTGGTTATTTTAAAAAATTATATTCCTTCTCAAATTATTTCCAAATATGTTAATGTTGATATCATGTAGGTACAGCCATCAGAAGAATCAAAACGCATGAGTGTCCAGGCCTTTGTAGGGGAAGCAGGCCAGCCAATGAAAATGAGTTCTGCACTGAATCCCAGCTCTGTTTTGAGGTTGCTATTGTTTTTGGCTCAGCCTAGAAATTGGATTACAGCTCTTCATACCACTGGGAGGCCTGCAGCCCAACCTCTGACCCAAGCTATCACAGAAGATAGGGAAACATAAACTGAAAATTGTAACAATGCTCTTCAAATTCAACACAGAGATAGTAAGAAACCTACTCATAACTGAGAGATTACAATTTTCCACTCTTAAATATTGAAAGGAAAAGGTCTATCCAGAAGGCACCCTTATCCTTCATGAATTTTCAGTATTTCATGCTTTTGATTCAAAGCTGGATGCTACTGGTTCTGAGAAACCAGGAAGACAGGGTAAGAGTTTGCACTGCTGCTTCCATTATTTTGTAGTGAGAAGGACATTTTGTAGTGGCAAGATGTTAAGTGCTCTTCCTACTAAAAGCTCAGCCTTTGCCTCTCTCTAATCAGAAGGCTCTGTGGAGACACAGCACAGCCTGATACCCTATGACAGAAAACATGCCCACTATGATGATGCTCATCTTTGTCACTGAAATGCCACTAGCAAGACAGTCTCTGTGCATGGCTTTGGAATTTATTTAAATGCAAAGACATCAACTTCTTATTTAATAAAAAACAAAGTCTTAGTCATGGGAAAGCTGTGAAGTTTGGTAAGAAAATCATTCTCACCCAAGATGCCATCTTTTAATATTTGGTGAGGGAATGTTCTTACAGATTTTTTATGATTCCTGGACATTCACTCTTTCACCATTCACTAGAAAAAAAAATAACAGTAGTCAACATCTATAATTTCAAATCGAATAAGACAACTTCCCCCTCTGCAGAGGAAATTGATTTGCTTTATTGCAAGAGGAAGCAACTTCAAACCCAGCGTTAACACATTTCTTAGTCCCTATTTTTAGTTTTTTCTTTGGACTTTATCCCATTAACTAGATAACTTAAGGGCAAGGTCTGAATGCCAAAGACAAATCAAACATGTAAACAAAAAAGTCAGTCCCAAGCTAGGGGACAGCTCTGTGGTGAGTGCATGCTTAGCATGCATTAGGCCCTGGGTTCAATCCCCAGCACCAAAAAAGAAAAAAGTCAGTCTTACCACTAAAAGGAAATTGGAGTTCACTATCCTTTCCCATGAGTTAAATTTTTAGGTTCTGATTAAAATTAAGTTTGAAAAATCTGTCACCTAATATTTAACAAATGTGAACCAGTTAGCAGATTCTCCTGCAACTGACACTGATTTTCACATCATGCTGTCCGATCTAACTCAATAGATTTGTTAGCATTAGGTCCTCCTGGCAGTGCATGTTCCCATGACAAAGTGGTAGCTTATGTTAGTCCTGCTCCCTTTTCCCCTCAGGCTTATATTGTTCCCTAGCACCTTTCTTTTGGATGATAAAAACAAACAAATAAATAAACATAGTGGTTCTAAGGTTCCTATTTGAGGCTAGCCACCATTTCATAACTTTACTTTGGGATGACCAAGAAAGAAAAAAGGAGAATTTAAATAAATTACTTTTATATTACATCATAAAATTATTCTTATGTGACATAGTTTTAAATTTTTTTCTAAAAGGATAAGAACATGAATAGGAAATATCATTCCTTTAAAGATATTGTAAAAATACGAAATCTCTCCAACTGAAAGATTTACATTTTCATTTCTCCTTTAATTAAAAATTACATTCCTAACAATTTTTTTTTTTTAAATCTGTTAATACATACCCTGTTCATGCCAAAAGTAATTAAGCTCCCACAGGAAACTCTAATCGTCTTGCGCTAGTAAATGTTCACTTGCCTCATTAACCAAACATACCACTTGCTTTTTCTAATCTTTAAATTTGAGAGTATATACTGAGCTTTAACTGTTTCAGAATATTCTACAGATTTATAATGCCTAGCACAGTACCTGGCACACAGAGGCACACTGAGTGCTTTTTGAGTAAAAATGAATGAATGAGTGAATGAATGAATGAATGCATTTGAGCACAAGGCATAACCAATGGTAAACATTTGTCAGAAGCCTTTTAATCTCATTTTCTAAATATATTCTTTGGAGAAATGCGGTGACTGTGCATTAGCTTTTTGTATTTTCTAATCCAGGTGGATGATCAGGTCTTCCTGACATGCAGAGACAGGAATCTCGGATCAGGGCTTGAGGGCAGGCTGTACTCTTGTTGGACTTCTGTCCTTCCCAGCAGGCAGGAAAAGGTGAAAGACAAAAATTCATCCCCCACTCTCTTTCCTACTCGAACTTGTCAAGGAAATGACTGATACTAAACAGATCCTACTGTTTCTCACCATCTAATGTGACTTGGTGAGGAACTTCTGTCCCTGGGGAACTGTAAGTGTGATGAAGATGGCTGCTATAAACATGGACACTGTAAGAGATGACAATTTAGAGGGTGGGTGAGCGGCTCATCAAGGAGGATACTGGTCTGTTCCATCTTGTGATGAATTGTTAGCAGCATTTGTTTCAATAGACCCATTACAGAAGTGTTTTTACAAAGAGTCGGAAGAGGAAAATAATGGAGTGCTTGCACATCACAGCCTGGGAAAGGGTGTATTCTCTTTTTATCTAGGTTTCCTATAGCAGATAAGTTTTTCAGTGTTTGAATAAGATAGGGCATCCCCATTCAAGGATTTCCATGTCAGAACTCTTTTTTTTTTTTTTTAATTCATACATAGAGAGAATTCAAAGTAAGCTACAGTCAAGTGTATAGAAAATTTTTTTTGACATTCATTGTATTCATGCCCTCGGGGGAAAAATATAAATTACAAGTTCTACTCTGTGAACATCAAAATGCACTTAATCACTCAAAGATTGTGATATGTGGGTTAGAAATATGTGGGTCAGAAATAATGTCAACCTATTCCCCAGGGCTCCATTTAAATAGGTCATGATGTATTCAGTACCCCCTGGAGTTGTGCCAGGCAGAGTTCCTGGGGAGTTTCTTTCATAACACCCATAAAACATAGGGTGCTCCATTGCTCTGGAAAGATTCCTATGACTTACTGAAATAGAACAATGGTTTTATGTTGATGAATTAAAGTTCTTCTAACAAAACCTCGCAGAGAAGCAGAGACAGAAAAGATATTTTGAATATATTTCTTAAGAGAAATTGAAGTTTACCTCAAATATATTTCTCTACAAGTATCACAGTAAAATTTATTTCTAAGTCTGTAATAGACCAGTAAGAAACTGGATTGCTACTCCCCTATTATCTGAACTTAAAAATATACCCACAGTTTAAGCTTAAAAACTGTCATTGAGCCAGGTGTGGTAGCTCACAACTGTAATCCCAGAGGCTCAGCAGGCTGAGGCAGGAGGATCAGGAGTTCAAAGCTAGCCTCAGCAATTTAGCAAGGCCCTTAGCAACCTAGTAAGACCTGATGTCAAAACCAAATGTAAAAAGGGGGTGGGGGATGTGGCTCAGAGGGTTCAGTTTTCAGTACCCAAAACAAACAAACAAAAACCCAACAACTTTCATTGACACATTGTATATCTTGAAAAGATCCAACAAAGCCATTAGATTCATTTATCTGAGGTAGATCTTTCAAGATCAGGGGACACCTGAAGAAACTAGAGAATGAGAAACCTATGGCCGTGGAATAAGATTCTCCAACTGAATGAATTGAAAAATCTTCATTAAGTAATTTCTCATGCGGTACTTAGACCTATTTCTGTCTGTGGAATATGTTAATGAACATTGATCAGCTTAGTATCAGAAGATGTCTGTTTACTATGGAATTTTAAAACTCTTAAAATAGTTTGTAAACACCAAGTGATGTGTACAATGTAAACAACCCAAGAACAGTTTTCCTCCTTTCATGAAACTGCAAGAGAAGTACAGACGGGAAACCCATCCAAAAGCATGAGTACGGTTTGGAGCCTCAAAGAGGAGAATTGCTAGGAAAATTCTTCAGTCAGCTTTGATAATAAATTCATGAAAAATGATCTTTATATCCTCTTCTTCTGTTCTCTCTCTCTTCCTGTCCCCACTCCTCTACCCGCTTCCTGCCTTTTACCACCACATCTCGTCCATTTTCTTATTCTTTTATATTTTCATTAGAGGGTCTATAGATAAAGAGAAATAACTCTAATACAAAATCATTGGGAACAAAATTAGACAAGTTGTTGGCCAAGGTATACCCATGCCCACACTGAGCTTTCTCCCAAACATAACCAACCTCTTCTTTGAAAACTTCGGAAAGAAACTGTTTCACATCATAAATTACATCGCATATCTTATTTCAGCTCAGGCTTTATCTGTTAACACCCATGAAAGCACTTAATCACTTATTAACATTTGACATGTTTCTCTAAAAATAATCAACTATAGCATATGAGCCACACAGAGAACCTTATATGGTTTTCTTTGTGAGATGAAGAACATGGCTGCCTGGTCTTGAGACAACAGAGTCTTGGCCATGTTGTCCGTTTGTACAACTATGGAAATATCTACAATCTTGAACAACTCACTTTAAGTGAGCAAAGAAAAAAAAAATGTAAATGCTTTGATAGGTAAGTCTTGCACTATTGAAAGAAAACATTACCTTGACATTTTTAGAGACTTGGATTTATGGAGTGATCAAAGGCAAACACAACAAATTCCATAGAGTCAACCTAAGGAAACTTTCATTGCCCAGGATCCAATGTTTGCTAACTCCTTGTCACAGGAATGTATGGCTAACATACAAAACAGTGCATTGGAAGCATGAAGTCTGGAGTTTTCGTGTTATTTGAATTCTGCTATTGATCTGTTATTTGGTCATGACTAACATACCCTCATACAGACGGGACCAAGCTTTCCCCCTGTTTTCTTTTGAATGTTTGTGAAAGTATGAGTAGAAAAAGTCCATAGAGTTATATGTTGTATATAACATAATTTTTTTTTCACAAGCATTAATCTGTTATTGACTATTCTAGGTACTATGTTGGATGGGTGTTGGGAGTATTTATTTGTTATTCCAGGTCATCTAGAGCTAATAGTCTTATTCTTAACACATTTTAACAAACAGATAATATTTTGTGTTTACTTAGTGCCTCTTAATTTTTTTTTGCTATAAATAAGTAAATCTCAAAAGATATATAGTTTCCATTTTTGGCATAAAATGCTTCTGCCATTAAGATATCTTTAAATGTCACTAAAATATCTTAGTTATTTGACTAATTTTATAATATTATTAAATTAGAAGAAATTAGACTCCTTCCCTAATGATACTTGTGTTTCTTTTTATTTCTGCATATGCATTTACTGCAGTTTATTGATGAGAAAATTATAACTTCAACAGTTAAATTTGATGGTGTTTCATCAACTTCTCCTTCTAACTATGAAACTGTTTAATTATGAACAAACTTGTTAAGTACTAGAAGTAGTCTAAGACAGGATGAGAAAGATGAATTTGATGAGAAATTCTGGCACAAAATATCTGATTACCTGCCAGGGTCACTTCATTGAAAACTCATTTGTGGGCTCAGTGAAGCAATTCCACTTTTGACATGCCAGCATTTTAATGTTATATATATTCCATCGTATCTAGTTAAACGTTAAAGATCAGCAACTTGGCCTTTCAGAACTATGAAGGCGACCTCCTTACCTCTTCGGGCGGCCTGCAAAGTCTTAACAGCAAAACCATCTAAGAGTACTCCAATGAGTCACGAGGCTGTTTTAGCTTTTCACCGGCATTGCATACCTGATTACATTTGGATTCTTACCAAGCTAGTTAATGCAATACTGATAGCTGCCTTATTAGTTTACAGATTATTTTTCAAATTCAATTTGCTTACACATAAAAGAATCTACATTTGAGAATTATATTGACTCAATTATCCATATAAATATAGTGTAAGGAGAGTTACATTGATAAATAAAATCCAGAAATAATTTAAGAACTCATTATTTGCTCAAGAATTTTAAATTTCTTTCCAACCTGCAACCAAGTCATTTTAAATATCGCTGCTAAAGCAAACTAAGCAACAACATAAAAATTGTCCCAAATACACTCAGTACACAAGTGTACTCAGCTCTTTTGCTTTCTTCATAGCTTTTTGACCTCTGAGTGACCACAGTTTAGTAGTCAGATAACAGGTTTTAAGTGGAACAAACATCTAGATGACCCTACTCATTTTAGCACATGTAAGAAGAACACAGTGAGAAGCTTGTGAACAAGGAGAGAGTCACCCCTGCATTAGATAGTTAAACACTAACCACTGGTGTATAAAGACCTCGTAAATACTGGAAATCAATGAAGAATCATAGACATTTTAGAAACAGATATTAATAATATACATACATTTATGTGGAGAGGTTATATAAAATAATGACTAGTACTAAGAGTATAATAACTTTGGAATGCAATGTGTCAGTATCTATCAAAATCACAACTGCATACAACCTCTGAATTGGTAATTCCACTTTTAGAAATTTACCCTCTATAAGTAGTCATCTATGTGTGCAAAGCTATATGTACAAACATGTTATTTGTAGTTATATTTGTAATAACAACAGCTAAAAATAATTAAAAAATCAGTTTCCATTCTTATTCAGACACACACACACATTCTAATAACATTTATCATTTGATATCTATATGCCAGGCCCCATGCCAAGTGATATTCATCTATCTACTTATGTATCTGTACATTCATATAACATTGAATATTTCATGTATGTATGGGTGTATACACACATATCTATATTTACTTTGAAATATCTACTTTGGATGTGTGAATTTTCCATTTTCATCTGGATTGTGTTGTGCAATATAGGCACAGCCTTATGTGTACTCATGTGATGGGTAAATGAGGCTTATGATTTTCAGCATGTTCACTAGAGTATTTGAAGTGCTTCAATAGCCACAATTTGCTCAGTGTCCTTAGACTCTCCCTGATCTTCAATACAGGATTGCCTGGCACAGGAGGCTGGAGAGTGGGCTGACTCTACCTGAACATTTCTAGGGACCCAGCTCCTGTAGGGAGGCCAGGCAGGGCAGGGCAGTCATGTCTCCCAAGGTTGTCAGCTCCTCATAGCAGCACCCCTGTGAGAAGTCCTGCTCCATTTTATAGCTGCATCAAGGATTGTGGCTTCCAGCAAAAGCTGACATTCTCTGGCTTGTAAATTTCTTGAACACTATAATTACTGAACTTCAGATTAGTATTAAACAATTATGCAATCCAATAAATTTAATCAACACTAAATAAATTAAATCAGCAGACATTTTTGCACCCACAGAATGTATCAACAAAAGCTATGGGGGACTCTATGAACTTGCAGAAACTGTGTAAGTTGGATTCTCAGAGAGAACTATAGCACTGCATTACCCCCTCCGACTAAATTAGAAATTACTTGCTCAGAGATTCAAGTTGCCCACTTTGAGATACATTTCAATGACATTCATAATTCACTTAAATTAGAAATGATTCTCTTTAGAAATTATTATACCTGACTACTCTGAAATTCTAAATGCGTTTTAAAAGAACTTACAGTAGTGCCACAATTATTTACAGGAATAGATGACTTTTAACTGGTCCTGGGTTAAGCATTTTGTGGAATAAAGTCTTTAGAGTAACATCCACTGATATTATTGTTATTATACACTACAGACTATCTGAAAGGGATTTCAAGAGATAGAAATCCTCAAACAAATTAAATTAATCCTAGTACTTGTTTACCAAGTATCCTACTTGCCACATGTCACATAATTCCACTAATATACTCAGATGAAGTCCTAACAATGCTCATTGGAAGCCATGCTCTGCCTGATTACACTTGGTGCAGTGGGATGGGGAGGACCACAGGTTCTAGGGCCAGATGGCCTGGGTTCATACCCAGTTTAATCACTTTTTAGTGCTGTGACATCAGGCAAGTTACTTCACCTCTCTGATATGTAGTTTCCATTGTTCTGAAACAGGGGTGATAATAATACCTTTTCCATAAAGTTGTTGCAGTGATTTAATGAAAAAAAAAAAAACACATAATGAGTGTTAACCATCATTGGATTAAGCCTTAAGTTAAACCAAAGGCAACAATGTAGGTTGGTTCCATGTTATTCAAACTTAGCAATGGGACCTAATTTATGTAATGGATTTGTTTCTGCCCAATGTAGAGAGCTAGTTGGTTAGATATGTAATGACTCATTAGTTTATTTAAAAAGTGAAAACACAATTTTGACAGACTGGATGGCTTCAGGGAAAAGGATGTAACTGCCTAGGGAAGGAGTAAAGGAATTTGAAATGAAAGGAAACCTAGGTGCTTAGTCAGATAATAATTTCCCCACTTAACGGAAAACACTCATTTGATCAGACAGAAAGTAAAATGGTTCTGGAAGAGCTGATTTACATCTGATCTGGAGGTAACACAACAGACAAAAACATTCTCAATCCCACCTTCCACACTGTACTTCAGCTGCTGGCTTTTTTAGGGAGGTTTCTAATGGGACTAGATGTGTGAGTTTTTAAACTAAGATCTTCCTAAACAGAACTTCCATAAAATTCTGAGCAAACCTAACAAAACTAGATTATAATCTCCCCTTTGTGAGGGATCTTGTTTCACTTTTTAATTTCTCACAATACCTTGTATTGAAAGTTTCTCTGTTCCAGTTTGATGAATTGAATTGAAATGCCTCTGCCAAATGGTGTGGTATGACTTAGACTGTGGGACTCCTTAAAGAACAAATGGGTCACTTCTTGTCCTGCTAGAGTTGTGACTACATATTAACAACTATTTTCATTGCACACTTCTCCAAAAAAAAAAACCTGTAGAGTTCATCAGAACCAGTTGCCATCAAGGATTTTGGGATTTCTTCAATTTATCCCCTGTTTCCTAAAGCATTTCCCTCCAGATCCTGAATCATAACCTGAGTCTCATCTCTAAATCTCAGAAATGTGTGGAATTCTTTTAAAATATGGCTATTAGGGTTAGGATTTCCATTCATGAAGGGAAATGTATAAGTCTGCCTTATGGTAACCATTTCTACCACAGAGGTCAGAGTATCCCTTACAGCAAGTCCCAGCCCTATAGTCCATTTTTCTGTCTTGTACTGAGGCTAGGGGTGGCCTTTGGCAATTTCAGAAAGTGCATTCTCATTTCCTTACACTTTGGTTGTGCTTTTATATAGAACTTCTATTGCTGCTGGTGATGAGAAGGTTGAGTTTTAGATATCTGCATAGCTCTTTACAATTTTCCATCTTTTTTCACTGGTTCTCTTATCACCACAGATCCATAGAAGGGGGCACTAGCAGCCTTATCATAGAGTTGTGGGAACTGAGACCAGAGGTGTTGGGATGCGTCCAGAGTTCCAAAACACCCTGGAGTCAAACAGTATGGGTGCATATGTTCTGCCTGGTTCTTTAAGCCTGTTTCCTTTGATATGTGTGTGGTAATCACACAGCAATATTAACTACTGAAACCATTGTAGACTTTAAGTGCTTCTTGGTCCCTGAAATAATCAACAGGGTACAGTCATATGTCTTGTACTTTGGAACCTCACAAATTTTGGCCTGATCTTCTGGCTCATTGTGAGACTTTCAACATCCTATCATTCATCTGTAAAATGGTGGAAATATCTACTTGAGGGCTGCAGGAAGGAGTCTGGGAAGTAACATATCTAACCCAGATATGTTGTGACCATTCAACTAAGAGCCACTTGCAACAGATGAAGTTTTTCCAACTCACCTGCCTGGGCTTCTTTCTTCTTGGCCCTCTGTTTCCTAAAAACCTACTTCAGCTCCCTCACTTTCAGGGTCCTCAGAAACAATGGTTCCCAAAGTTAATATGCATATGAATCACCAGAGCACATTATGATGCAGAATCTGATGAAGTCTGGGGTAGATTTGCATTTCTAACAAACTGTCAGGTAATGTCAACTGCCAGTTTGTGTACTACACTTTTGAGCAGAGAGGATATACCCAGATAACTGGAGTTCAGAACTAGTGGTTTTCAAACTTTACAGTTTAACATAATCACATAGACAGCTTTTAAAAATACAATCATTCTGCTCCACCCCAGAGTTTCTGATTTGATAGGTTTGGGGTGAGTAGAAAAAAAAATCTTCTTTTCTAATAAGTTTCCAATGATAGTAATGCTGATGGTCATGGGACTGACTACACTTGTCTTAATAAGTTTAGCAGAAGTTTACTAGACCAGAGAGAATTTTAGACCAGAAGATAATTTGGGTCCAAAGACTACTGTTAGGTGGGGAAGAATATTCTTGAGGAATCTTTTTCTAAAGACTGTCTCATCTCCCTCTTTCCAGCTGGGACCCTCCCAGAAGCCCGCCAGGATATTAACAAGGAGCCGGTTCTTTACCTTGTAGACATTGATAGGAATGTCAATGACGATGTGCAGCAGGTCTCCCAGGGCCAGGCTGGCAATCAAGATATTGGGACCGTTTCGCATGCACTTGTTCTTGTAGATGATTCTCAACAGTGTGGAGTTCCCGATGATGCCTAGCACGAACACTAGGCAGGATACAACCGTGTTGATATATTTGAATGTCTCCTTGATTTCAATGTTTCCTTGGCATGGGGGAAGGGAGGGAGTGCGTGGCGGGGGTCCTGCCACTCTCCCTCTTTTAGGCTTCTGTGCAGGTGCTAAGGACTGTGACAGGCTGGAGTTGGAACTTCCCGACCAGGAGGTCTTAGTAGGCGGCGTCATTATCTCTCGGGTCCCCAGAAGCCACGAAGTGGCGCGGGCTGGCGGGAATCCTCTCTCCTCTCCCCTGACCCCCGCTACGCCGCAGGCAAGAACCAGCGCCATCAGGGCGCATCCGCACAGGCTTGGCGGCGTCAGCATGCCGCTGGCTTCAGTGGGCGTCCGGTGACCGCTGTGCTGCTTTTAGTCTGGATTCCGGCAGGGGAATTAAGACAGGACACTAGGATCAGCTACCACAAGTCCAACTCTGCGAACGCTAGCGCAGAGCTCAGAAGCGTCTCCACTACCCGCGCGCGCAAAAGTAACTTAAGTTTGCGCGCCAGTGGGGAACTTTGGCTAGCGTCACCCGCCCGGGCGAGTTGATTCTCCTTCCCGACTCCTCTTCCAGTGTTATTTCCTAAGTCCGGCCAAGGGGTAAATCACTGGCAGTGGGGCGGGGCATTCTGGAAGGGGTGTGACGGGGAGGGAAGGATGTGTGTCCCAAGCAAAGCTTGCAGCTCTTCGATGTGCAGGGAGAAAGACAAGTATGTTTTAGTTAAACGTGGGGAATAAGGCATCAAAGCAGCATGAGGCCAAGGGCATATGCTATTTGCCACATTTTGCTTTGTAAGGGAACTTCAACCACCCAGCGTCTGAATTTAAAGACACCTCTGGGCGTGCGAAAAGCCGCTACTCCCTGGTGGACTGCAAAAAGGTTACCCCTGGCACCGCCCTGGAATGCTTCTGTGGACTAAGAAAAATCTGAGACTTCTCAGCTCAGTCCAATTTAGGGGGATATCCGCTTTGAATTGGAAAGTTCTGCCTCTTCCAAGTGGCTTCCAGCACCCCACTTACTCGCCTTTACCCTAACCTCATTTTAATTTGCTGTATCTATAAGTTATGTGGATCTAGTTACTTAACCGCGCCCCCCAAACCAGTTAACCAAGCTGAAGCCCCAGAACAAGATCCAGTCACTGATATTAATTAGACGCTAAGCCAGAACGTTTACCTTGAAGATCCGACGCCCCAGGTTCATCCCAGACCTCGTTGCCCAGACGCAGAAGGGCCGCGCTCAGCTCGCAGCTAGGTTCCAGCCGGTTCCCGGAGGAGACCACGCCTCCCTGTACTGCAGGCGGGCCTGGTTCTGACGAAACGTGGAGAGAATGCCAGACTCTGTCGCTTCCACAGCTCGCTAAGGGTCTCTATTGTCCCCAGACAAGTACTTTTATTCATTCGTCTCTTCCCCATCCATCACCGCAGACTCCTCCCGCGCCTTCCGACCGCGCGGCAACCTTTCCCCTTGGGCGATGCCTGGACAGCATCAGCGGGAGCTGCTGGCTGGAGAGGGCAGTCCTCGGCCAGAGACGCATTCTAAAAGGCTGTTTATTTGTCATAGTTCTGAGTTCTTCCAAAGAAGAACTAAATCACGAGCAAGTAATCACGTACGCGTGATTCTCTGGGACTCCAGACTAGAAGGAGCTTCTGCATTAAACGTGTTAACCTGGACTTTAAATGCCGAGTTGAGTTTTCTTTCAGATAAATGTCCCGCGGTCATATTAAGGCCTGGTTGGTTTAGGGGTACTACTTTTCGCGGTGTTTTTGTTTTATCCTTAAGTTTCAAGTCCACAGACGCCACAACACGGAAGAGAGCGATCCTTTCTTCCCAGGCCCTCATTACACCAGAAAAGGCTCTCTCTTTTTGTTTAGCACAATTCTTTCTCTCTGAAGTCCTGAAGTGTCACTGCCAGGCCGTTTCAGGGATTTTGATATTGCACCTGTGACGGATCTGATACATACAGGAGATATGAAAATTATCAGAAAGCTATCATGCAAATTCAACATAGTATTTATTTACCAGGCAGAGCAATAAAATGGATTCTGCCTGCCATCCTTATGCTCCATTTTTATGGCACAGAGGGAAATAATAGTGACTGACAGATCTGCCCAATCCTGTCTAAAATTCAGGCTGTGAGGTGCAGTGGATGATACTCCTTTGTTCTCAACAAAGTCCTTGCAGAATCTGTGAAATTTCAGGCCCCAAAGGAACCCTTCCATGTAGCAGTTTGGCCCAGAGACTAGGTGGCTTGTTCTTGGCTTCCTAGCTAAGTAATGGAATGAGTGGAAGAAGAATCTTGGATTTGGGGCTCTTGTGAAATGCTTTATGCGAAACTAGAAGTAGAAAATCAATTTCTACTTTAAAAGGTGAACTTTCAGTGTGAAATATGGTTAAGAACATGATTAGAGTAAGGTGGAAGGAATGAGAAATATGGTCTGGGGTTGTGAGTAGTAATTCCAAATCTGGCTGCTTTGAGCACAGCCCTTATCCTCCTTGTCTCAGTAAAAACAAGGTCAACATTCGGTTGTTTCATACCAGAGCCCAGCAGCAATATACAGCCTTGTGTGGATAAGGGATTGTATGGGTGCATTTGGTGTATGAATATTTTGCTCAGTTGGCTCCACCAAGGGCAGTTTTGTACCTGTCCTTTTTAGGCCAGCCTTGTCTGCATACATCGGACCCTTGTAGGGTGGCTTTCTCTTCCCCATTCCCCCCTCATCTTTATCACCACCTCCATTCACATGTCCTCTACTGTTTCCAGGATGGTCTTTCCATTCCTCACTGAGGTTTACCTCTTCCCTTTTCTCATTGCGCTTTTTGACTGTTAACCACTGCTTAGCACTCAATCATAGGGACTTCTGTGAATTATTATTCATTTAATGTGAATTAATTTCTTTTTTGTTGAGCTCAAGAAATGTGTTCTACAAAAAAAAAGAAAGAAATGTGTTCACAGATTGACAATCCCATTTACACTATTTAATTGTACTTTTAGCAGTTCTAGTTGTCATACTCAAGAACAAAGCCAAATAATTTTAAGGTAAACATATATTTCTAATGTGGAATTGAAAACACAGTATGGGAACTATCATCTATATTAGGCACCTCATCCATAGAAACTCATTTACTTCCTTAGAGTAGTTGTTGAACTGGATATTATTTTTCATGATTCGATAAATGGTGAAATTGAGTCTCAAAAATTCACTTAAGATCACAAGACTAGTTGTGAGACCAGGACTTGGAGCTAGGATTTGAATCTACATTATCTGATTATGGAAAATGTAGTTTGGATTAACTTAATTACAGAGACTAAATCTTTTTTTTTCCTTATTTTTGAGAAAGCAGTGTTTTAAATTAATAATAGTTCATTGAAGTTTAACCTTAAAAAATTTACTTTAAAGTGTAAAGGTGATCACATAAATTAACACTTTAATCCTCATTATCAAGTCATAAGAAATTGGTATCACTTTTCCCTTTTATAAAAATAGGGAAAGGATTAACTTGTTTCCTGCTGTAATTAATCAGTCAGATTGACAAACTGACCTTGAAAGACTGACCTTGAAAGAGTACAGAACAGTGGGAACAGAAGAGTCTTTGGCCAACTTCCTTTTTCTTTTTACATTCTATTCTCATGCCTTGGTTAGTACTGGTATCACACAGTGTTTTTCACCCTATGGTTAAAAGTTTCTTACTAATCAACTTTATTTATAAATTCAATAGAAGTTAAATACTTTGCAAATTTCATTTGTATATATAAGCCAAATATTGTATCAAAGTTTAAGAAGTCTTTCCCGAAAACTTGTGGATATAGACTAATTTTGCCTTTCTGAAAATTTTACTTTGGGGGTGCTACATAAATGTGGAGTCGTTTACAAAGTTGCTTTTCTGAAGACCCTTTTTCAAAGTGTTCTAGGAAATCTGTCAAAATTCCAAATTGACTCAGACTACCTTCCAAAGTCAGAAAGGTGGTGATGGACAACATCTCAGTATCTCCCTCAAATGCTTTCACCAGGAAGTCCTAAGACAGGCTTGAATGCACTTCAGAATTCATTCCTCAAAGAGGCTTGCCATGGGGAGCTCACCAAAGCAAGCCTTTTCCCCTGGTAAGAGAAAAAAGAAAAGCCCTTTTAGCCACAAAAAGGCTAATACTTTCATGTAATCCTCTTGATACGAATGTGCTTTTCTAAACCTACCTTGAACTTGCTAATTCATGAATGCTGAGGGACAAGGTGTGTGAAAAATGCAGAGAGAGTTGGTTCAATTGCTATTCCACACATTTCCTGAGGATCAGATCCAATGATCAAACAGTGGTTGAAGTGAGAGCATAAAAAAGATTTAAAGTGACTGCACAAATCAATAGCAAACAGCAGGAACATTTCTATTTCTTGGATTTTTCTCTTATATTAGGTGACTATAGTTATGTGGGCCTTATGTCTAAGGAATTTTTTAAAAAATTAAAGTATAATTTATGTACAGCTATATGAACAAGACTTAAGTACACAGTTTGAAGAGCTTTGGCAATTGTATACAACCCCATGACCCATAGCTAAAGGGCTTTTTGAAAATGCATTTATTTTTGCCAAGTAACAAAATCTGAATATTTTTGATTTGGCTACTATTTCTACTAAACCTTTCACTCAACAGTTACTAATATGGCATTATGTAAAAATGTGGATGTGTAACCGATGTGATTCTGCAATCTGTATTTGGGGTAAAAATGGGAGTTCATAATCCACTTGAATCTAATGTATGAAATATGATATGTCAAGAGCTTTGTAATGTTTTGAACAACCAATAAAAAAAAGGAAAAACAAAAACAAAAACAAAAAAGACATTATTTCTGCTTTACCAATTTATTTTATGTACATTATCAACTTCTGTAATTAAAATCTGGCTCATAAATTAGAAGTATGCTTAAAATGAGAAAATATAAGATTTGAATTTTATCCGTGATTAATTGATAGTACCTATAATCCACATCCCTAATGTAATGATAGACCTAAAAGTAATTAGAAAAGATGCATAATTGCTTTTTTTTTCTGTTTGTAGAGAATATGAGGATCAGGAAGGCCACACTTCCTTTTTTGTCTGTGGAAAAGAAAAACAACATAGTTCAGCTTCTTTATGGTCTACTTTAATTAAAGGGTAATGATTTTCTCCCCTTTTATGTAAGTAATTTTTTATTTATTTTCTGGCATATTTTTCTATACAAATCTCAGTAAAAGAAAATAAGTATAACTGGGTCTACAAACTTAAAACTTTTCACAGAAGTGTTTGGCACAATTAAAAATATATTAGAAATTCCAATATAAGCAGGAAGTCTGACCTATACTTTCATAGATGGTCAATGCATATGATATTTGCATAATTTATTTTTAGACCATTCAGTCATGGAGTAAACACTGTTGTAACTTTGTTAGCACAATCCTATCTGTGTAAGGCATTCTTCATATAGGGTATAATTTATGATGAGTGTATGCCTTTCTTCTGCAATTGTTTTCTTTAATTTTCCCCTTTCCCTGTTTCCATTCTCTTGATATGCAAATAGAGTGTCCTAAGAGATGTGAAAAATTAAAGGAAGTTAGAAAGAAGAAAAAGAGAAACTTAGGACCTTAACTGTCCAGTGGGGAGTAAAGGAGAGCTGCTGTCTTTTAACCAAAGAATCCTTTGCAGTATTCCACAGAGTATCCAAAAAGACACCAAAAGAGAATTCCCACTGTAGTCTTTTTCTTTTTAACAATTACATTTTATCAATGAGATAGTTCTATGTCATTTTTGCTAATTATTAAATTTTAGTAATGAAAATCTTGTCACATAAAAGTTTCCAATCATGCCAGGTATGGTGGCGCATGCCTGTAATCCCAGCAGCTCAGGAGGCTAGGCAGGAGGATCATGAATTCAAAGCCAGCCTCAGCAATTTAGCGAGGCACTAAGCAACTCAGTGAGACTCTGTCCCTAATAAAATACAAATTAGGGCTGGAGATGTGGCTCAGTGATCAAGTGCCCTTGAGTTCAATCCCCAGTACCGCCCCCACACCAAAAACAAAAACAAAAACAAAAACAAAAAAACCCAAAATACTTTCCAATCATGTTTTGAGATTTTGTTGTAGGGGAAGAGAACTACTTAAGCCAAAATTTAAAGGAAGCAGGATTTTTCTGAGAGTTTATTTGCTGTACAATGTATGATCCCTGTGTTCTCCAGACCAATCTAAAATGATTAGTCCAGAGTGACAACACACCTTTGTCAAGAGGAGGAATTATGGGACTTTCAAAGTGTGCCCAAAGTCATAAGGTGTTTTTGATCTACCTCTTAGTGATGTATGCACAGGAAATTGCCTCTTCTCTTTAGTTTAGCCTTGCTAGGAAAAACAGCTATCACTACCTGCAGAGAAAGCGATTCTGAAATGGTTGTATCAGCAGCTGGGTATCCAAATGAAAGTACTCCAATAATCTCACAGGAAATTCACAGTAGACTTACTTCCTCTGAGAGCAGTCAAGCGATGCAAGGCAGGCTTTTGAGAGAGAAACTGCCCAAGTAGCAGGTACCAAGAAGCCTGCAGAGAAGGAGGCAGGATATAGCAATAGAGAACTCAAAAGGTGGTAATCCTTTGAACAATGGCATAGTGTAGATACTGTTTTTTATTGTGGTTAAATTAAAAAATGGAGAATTTAGCATGTTAAGCATTTTTAAGTACGCCATCTAGTAGTGTTAAGTACACCAATGCTATTGTGCACCAGACCATAAATATTTCATCTTGCAAACACTAACCACCTACTGAGGGACAGTTCCCTATTTCTCCCTGCACCTAGTCCCTTGCATTCATGGTTTTAAATTTTGTTTCTGAGATTCTTACTATTTTAGATACCTCATATAAGTGGAATATATATAGTCTACATTCTGTACAGAAGGCATTCTGTACATTCTCTAGAAGGCATTCAGGCAAGGTGAAAATGGTGATGGAGCAGAATTTTCCAGAAATGGTCAGGCAGGAAGGAGACAGTAGAGAGGAGTATGGTGATGGTCAGTATTGGGCAGAAAGAATTTAGCTATTTTAAGCAACAAACTTTAGCTATGTCATAATTTCCATGGATCAGGAATCCAGGTGTTCCTTAGCTGAATAGACTATATAAAGTCTTGTTCTTTTGGTGATTGTCTTATTTCACTTAGCATAGTGCTATTAAGGTACCTCCACACATGGCACCATTTCATGGGATTTCCTCCTCTTTATGACCAAATAATCTTCCATTGTTTGTATATACTACATTCATTTGGTTTATCCATTCATCCATCAGTAGAAAGTTTGGGTTTCTTCTGCCTCTTAGCTGTTATGAATACTGCTGCTTTGAACATGGGTGTGTAAATATCTCTTTGAGACCATGCATTTAATTCTTCTGCATATATACCCAGAAATGGAAGTGCTGGATTATATGAGAATCTACCATACTATTTTCCATAGCAGTTACACCATTTTTCAATTCCACATTTTCTTAAAAAATGACATTTTTCAATTAAATTGTTTATACTTAAAACCAACAATCTTTCAGAATTTAAGTAGCTTTTAGTATCAAGAATAGAAAAATATGAATAGTTAGATTATAATATGTCATGACACAGCTCTTTCTCTATATGTTTGGATTTAAATAACTATTTTAGTGACCTTCCCTCATTATTAGTCTGATATAGTGGAGAGTACTGATAGCAAGTGAACAAGCAGAGAAACAAATAATTTCTAATGTAAATTGCAATATTACAAATCCTAAATTGCAATATTACAGTTCCTCTGGAGTTTACATAAAGAAAAGAAAATTTTCTGTTTGCTGCAGAGGGAAGGGATTCCTGTGGGGTGGGGTGAAATATGCTCAGCTATATGATACAGTAAGGCATGGGGACTTCTGAAAAGCCTTCTTATAATCACTACCCAAATGCATACCTTCCCTTTGGCTACCTTGTATCTGAAATTCTACAACCATTAACAAGTGTGCTCATGCTCCTTCCTTAAGAGCAGTCTTTTCCTATTTGGAAAGCAGAGAGAATCATCAGGATGAAACAGGCCCAGAAAATATGTATTCCACAGTCTCCAGAAGGCTGTCAGGCGAGGTGAAAATGGTGTTGGAGAGGAAATTTCCAGACATGGTTGGACAGGAAAGAGATAGTAGAGTGGAATATGGTAATGATCAGTACTAGACAGAAAGAATTTAGCAATTTTGAGCAACAAACTTTGCCTATGTCACAATTTCCATGGGTCAGGAATCCAGGTGTTCCTTAGCTGAATGGTGCTAGCTTAATATATATGCCGAGGCTGCAATCAGGGGTCAACTGGAACTACAGTCTTCTTGAGGCTTGAATAAGGGAGCATCTGCTCAGATTTCTCAGGTGGCTTCAGAAGATCCATTTCTCAGCCTGCTCATATGGATGGTGACAGGCTCTTGAAACTTACTGGCCAGACATTATTTTCTTTCTAATTGGGTTTCTCTGTAGTATAGCTCACAACCAACAACTAGATTCCCCCTGAGCAAGCTGGAGAATGAGAGGGCAGCAACCTATCACTTTTCCCATATTCTATTAATTAAAATTAAGTCATGGTGCTAGCCACTTGCAAAGAGGGGATTACAAAAAAGGTATGATATCCAGGAGATGGGGATGACTTGAGACCACCTTAGAATCTACCTACTAGAAATCCTGAAAGAAGATTAAAAAAAAAAAAAAAAAAAGGAACTCTAAAGGCTATTACTGTAGGACTGAAGGACAGTACCCAAGGAAGGTGAATGATCTTGCCCCAGTCAGCAGACCATGGCTGGTGAGCAGAAACCTCCTGTTGGGGTGATGGGCTGAGGCTGGTATGTAGAAACCGCAGGTTGGGTCTGGAAAGCAGAGAGCCTTGGTCCAAAACTGGTATATAGATACCTTTTGTTGAAATGGGAGCCAATGGTATCCTTCATACATGCTGCTTCTGGCAGATGTCTTAAAGCAGGGTTCCAGTAGATATGAGAACTCATTGCCTCTTGGTTAATATGGTAAATTTCATGTTATGTCTTAAGAGACAACACTTTTCAGTCTCAACCCCAAATGGGGGAAATTTACATGGGTTCTCACCTGTGTGTCTGGCTTTTGTCCTCCTAGGTATTCAAGACTGGAAAAATAAGTTGCCTATGCCTAGAACTAGATTGTGAATGGCTGAGAGCAGTAAAGGGGGTTTCAAGATGACAGTGTCATTTCTCTGGACTTTCATTCTTCTGGCAGCTTGGCAATAACTTTTTTTTTTTAATCAACAGATAAATCTGTATTTTTTTAACCTTATAAGTGTTCTAAAGTATACATATGCTGTGGAATAACTAAATCCAACTGATTAACATATGTCTTACTTCACATGGCTTCATACAGATTAAAATACATATATATTCATATAGGTGTATGTGTATAGGGATATAAGATAAAAGTGTATTTATCTGTTTATCTATCTATCTATCTACCTATTTTTCTATCAGTAGAGTAGTTATCCATAATTACCAGGTCCTTCACTTCTGGTAGTAGAAATCTGAGGTTCAAGGATCACTCGGGGAGCATGGAGCCATTGGGTACTAGATCTGGGAGCTGGAGTAAATTCAGAAATCTTCAAGTTGAGGCAGGTTGAGGGCTGGCTTGAACTTTATCCTGCCTTGTTCTAGATTGATGAAGGTCTTGGGCAGTCCATCGATTGCACAAGAAGAATGTGAGCAGACCCACTGGGAATGTGAAGACTGAGGAAGTCTGTGTCTAAGAACTAGGGCAGGGGCAAACAAGGGGAGCACTCAAGACAAATCTAAGGCATTTCCTCTTTTTGACAATTTGTCAAGAAAGTACACACCTGGCATTTAGGTAAATTTGACAATCAGGAACTTTGTACATATGTTTTCCTGATATTTTTCCAATTTTTAAAATTAAAAAAGTATGTGAATAACTATCATCACTGGGATGCTTGGAACAAAAATTATCTTCAGCATGAGATGTAACATATTTAGATTGTCACAGTCTTCTAGCACTTTGATCCACCCTATTGTGTAGGCCTTAAGTAAACTTAATAACTATACAAATAAATGTATAATTGGGGACAGGAGGATGGTTTGGGTATTATTAAATTAAGCATTAGAAATATTTTAGGAAATGTTAAATGTTATGATTAACCTAAATAATTTGGTGAAAATGTTACTAAGATATTCATAAGGAATAATCCTTATCTTGTTGTTGAATATTTGTTGGAAAAGTATTATTGTTATTCAGGTATATTTAGTCATTTATATGCAAACAGATAAGCAATTATATCAATCTTTCACAAAAATTAAACAGGATAAATACTTAATATTACATTTTACTGTATATTTTTGAAGCTCTAATGTCAATCATTGTCTTGTTTCAAAAGCCATCTGACCTTTAGTTGTCTTGATTTATACAAAGAAATATTCTGAGGAAACATTTCGTCCCTTTTGTTTACCACAAGGTAGTTTCAGTGTTGTTACGAAATGTTTTATATATTTTTTTTCACAATAGAGTTTTTGGTATAAAATTAGCTAGAGCACATGGTGTTTTTAAGGAGCTGTGTTTTTGAGAGGAATGCCTTTCCTGAAAATGTTTACCACTGGAGGCATCGACAGTGTGTTTGGTTTAAAATTAGCTCTAAAAACAACATATTTAAGTTATTTATTCTGAAATATATAAATGCAAAAGGATTTGCCTGGAAAACAAAAGTGGCCTTTTCCTTTGGAATTTCAGACACAACACAGCTTCTGGAAGTAAAGACAAGGTTGAGTTTGAGCACCATGCTATTCTTACCTCAGCCCTAGGGAAACATTGAATTTGTTCTGGGGCAAAGAAGCAAAGGCAAAATGTCATTGTCTTAGTAACATTTTACCAAATTATCTAAGAACTTCATAAGTATTTCCTAAAATATTTTTAATGCTTAACTTCACAATAAGGAAAACACATCTTTGGACCCCCAATTTTTATATTAATTTTTAAAGTTACAAAAATTAACTCACGGCCTAGGTCATGAGTGAAAGATGAAGTAGGGCTGGGCATTTGGCTCACGCCTATAATCCCAGTGGCTTCGGAGGCTGAGGCAAGAGGACGGTGAGTTCAAACCAGTCTCAGCAACTTAGCAAGACCAGTCTGTAAATAAAATACAGAAAGGGCTGTGGATATAGCTCAGTGGTTAATCACTCCTGGATTCAATCCCAGGTATTAAAAAAAAAACAAAAAGGAATTAAAACCAAGAATCAATAAGTGGGATGGAATCAAACTAAAAACTTTCTTCTCAGCAAAAGAAACACTCTGTGAGGTGAACAGAGAGCCTACATCCTGAGAGCAAATTTTTACCCCTCACACATCAGATAGAGCACTAATCTCTAGGGTATATAAAGAACTCAAAGAGTTAAACATCAAGAAAACAAAAAAACCAATCAATAAATGGGCTCTGAACAGACACTTCTCAGAAGAGGATATACAATTAATCAACAAATATATGAAAAAATGTTCATCATCTCTAGCAATTAAAGAAATGCAAATCAAAACTACTGCTAAGATATAATATCACTCCAGTCAGAATGGCAGCTATTATGAAGACAAACAACAATAAGTGTTGGTGAGGATGTGGGGGAAAAGGTACACTCATACATTGCTGATGGGACTGCAAATTGGTGCAGCCAATATGGAAAGCAGTATGGAGATTCCTTGGTGCCACAGTCTGGCTGGGCACAAATAACCGGGAGGTCGAGCCACTTGTAGATTCAACAGGGACGAACTTTATTTTCGAATTCACCTGAACACCACCCACGCGACCCTCTAGGAACTCCCCCACGAGCTCAACCGGAACTCAACCAACCCATGCGAACTCTCTAGGAACTCTGAGGGAGCTCAAAAATAGCGGGCACCGGAGGCAGCAGGAACCGCCCCTTCTGGCAAAATGCCAGGCACCATCTTGACCTGGCTGTGGCTCTCAACACTTGGAAATATGGAAATGGAACCACCATTTGTCCCAGCTATCCCTCTCTGTTTATACTCAAAAGACTTAAAAAGAGCATACTACAGGGACACAGCCACATCAATGTTTACAGCAGCACAATTCACAATAGCTAAACTGTGGACCCAACCTAGGTGCCCTTCAGTACATGAATGAATAAAGAAAATGTTATATATATATATATATATATATATATATATATAATGGAATTTTACTCAGCAATAAAAGAGAATTAAATCATGGCATTTGCAGGTAAATGGATGGCATTGGAGAAGATAATGCTAAGTGAAGTTAGCCAATCCCAAAAAACAAATGCCGAATGTTTTCTCTGATATAATATGGCCTCAATATATCTCCTAAGTAAATGGGAGACTAAGAATTGTGTCTGCATTGTAAGATTTAAACTCTGCATTTGGAAAATATTAAGTATAGTGCTTGGAATGTAATGATTATCTAGGAAATATCACTTTTATTAATATACTTTCTGGTTCCTGAAAGGTAAATATTAAGATGAGGACACTGTGAAATTGTATGATGGAGTCTCTTTAGCAAGAGCATTAAGAGAGGCTCACTGTATCCATGAGTTAACCCATAGCTAAGTCTATTCGATCACTGGCATTGCCAATCGTGCTGCATTGCCTTCTTTTGATGATCAACTATATTGATGACCAGGAAATGGGTGGGACTGACTGCCTCAGTGATTGGCATACTTCTCATCAAAAAGGTCTTCATGACAATTCCACAATAACCATTTGAAAATGCACCAAGAAAACTGAAAACAGTAAAAAAATAGGTTAGTAAACAGCAGGCTTTACATCAGGTACAGAACCATAATGATTCAGATGATTTGTTTATTTCATGCATAAAGTGTGTTCCCAATAAGGTACTCTCAGGAGGGATCTATTAATAACTGACTCATGATGGTATCAGTATCCATTTTTACTTTAGAATACCCCTTTTTAACTTTGTACTTCATATTATTCAACATCTGTAATTGGTACCACAAATTAGTATGATTGATTTCTTCTTTTCATGTTTGCTTTCAGGAAGGCACTAGTGTTGGGATTGAGAAGTGGTTTCAGATAGAAATTGCCACAGGATGGACATAAACCAATCACATAGTGCAGATCCAAGACCAACATCATGTCAGAAATTTTGATAGTTTGTAACATACTAATTTTTCAAAAGTACATTCAAAAAGCTATTTTTAGAAACTCAGCATTTATTGACCCATCTGTTATGTGCTAAAATAGAACTGTTAACAACTCTGAGATGCTCTCAGAAATAGGGAGACTTGGCTAAATACTTGCATGCCCTAAAATTTGTGTTTTTTTTTTTTTTTTGGAAGTGTAACAGGCACAGCTGGGTCTTGTTATTGATGCCAGTGGAATTTGTAGCACTATCTATTTTATGACAGTTCCACACCTACTTTTTTTTTAACCTTATAAGGTAAAGACACAAACTCTAAATGTGCATTATACATAGAACTATATTTAGCAGCTAAATATGATTTTTGCAAGCCAAAGAGAAACAGGAATTCAGTCTCCAGATGCTGTTTTTGACAAGCAGCATCTAAATAGTTGCTGCCCAATGTCATGATAATGTTGTTGGCTAAGACAATTTCAGCCTGTTTTTCTAAAGTCATCACATAAAGCTAGACTTTTATTTTTTTGTATGACATATAAAATACTTAAATGCATAATTGTGACAAAAATAAAATGGAACTTCAAATATTATAAGAAATTGATGAAGTGGCTCAGTTTTACTTTATTAGAGTTTATATTTAAAGTTATGCCCTCAAATCTGCCTTTCCTTGCATTGTAGAGGAGTTTCTCAAGTTTTATATAGCAAGTCTTCTAAAGGGGTGGGCAAGAGACTTCTGATCAACCTGCTTATTATTGATTATTGATACTCTTGGGAAAGCTGCTCCATCCTTGGGTATTTTCTCTTTCTCTGGGAATTGTCTTGACCACGCAAGGTTGGATCCTATACCCTCCCAGGTGGAAGGCAAAGCGTGCTGGACTGAGAGGCAGAATATCTGGGCTCCTATATTTGCTTTAACCATTAATCTTTTTTTCGACACTGGAGCAGATGACTCACTGCCACCTGCATAATGAATGGTTTTGGGCTGTGCCATCAAGCTTGGCACTCTCCATGATTAGCAACTACCCTTTGGTGAGGTGCTTTTAAGAGAACTTAATCTGTGATACACACTGCCATGTGAAAAATGGACTTTCCTATGAGGCACTATGAAAATGGAGCCTTCCTAGAAATGCCCTAGTCCGAAGCCAACAGGAGTGTGCTGAAGTCCAGGGCATCTCACCCAACTAGTTCCTGCACCTCAGGGGAGTCACTTTGTGCTTCTGAATCTCAGAGGGCCTTCCTCTCAGAGACAAGGATACCTTGCTCACCCCATTTTCCAGAAAACTCTGCTCTCTTAACACTTCACAAAAAACCTAAATCTTGTTTCACTTAGATATTCCTGGGCTGCCATCCTTCAGATACTGAGACACCATTTTTGTTCGTATGACCCAGTATTACTGGCTTTAGTTGATGTAGGGGTACCTGCCACAAGTCATTCTGTCAAAGCCTTTCTTTCAGGTTATCATTTTTGTTGTTGTTGTCTTTGATGATTTGTTTTAATGTAAAGCAAATTTTCATGAGAGATATTGGTGGCTTGCATCAAATGGTAAGGGTCAGCACACAATTAGAATAATGTAGCCATCTAGTAAAGAGGGCTGAGAAGAGCTCGGTTGACTTTGAGTCTCCTTATCTCTTTTTTGAGGCCCAAGCTATAGCACTACTTTCTCTTAGGGTTGAAATAGTGGAATATTTGAAGAAACCCTCTCTTATTTTCAGTGGGAATCTTTCAATAGGCATTGCAATCAAAGTAGTTATGACTGACCCCAAAACCGTGAATAAGATCTACACTAATTATCTACCTACCAAAAATAAACCCTATTCCATCCCTCTCCCTCTCTCTGTTACAGTCCCTCTAGTGCACTATTCTGTTTGTCTTTCTCACTTCACTAGAACATAAGTCTACAAAGAATATGGCAGAATTCATGGTATGTGATCCCAAGGTTACCTCATGAAAGATTATAAGATTAGATCATCATCTTTCTTCTTTCTTCCCTTGCCCTTCCTTTCCTCCTGCCCTGTACTATCTAAGGAATGTCAGCTGCCACTTCATGAGTTTACCTGTAGAGAGTATTCACATGAAGTAGCTGAGGCCTCTGGCCAATAGTCAATAATGAACTGAAGCTTATTAAATCCCTTTTGTCCCAGAGTCTCAGATGTTACACTTGCCCAATGTCCTTAAATAGGACATGTAAAGGATATACTACATTGTCCTGGTGTCCTATTTATAGGACAATCTTTTTAATTAATAAAGGATATATAAGTTCTATTTTAATTCACCTGTGTCAGTTTCATTGAAATATTTGCAGAATTGAAAACTTGGGACTTAATGAGCTGACGTTCATGAGCATGAACTGGGGAGTAGTGGATCTTCAAGACTGAGGCAAACTTCACATAACTAAATCCACATTCAATAGCTTGACTACAGCCTGTTGAGAAACTGAGTCAGAACTACTCAGGTACATCACTCCGGTCTTGACCTCAGAGACTATGTGATATAAAAGTTGAATGTTTTAGGCTGCTAAATTTTGTGTAATTTTTTTTTGCACAGATAAATAATGCTTAGTAAATATTTATTAAATATCTGAATTAAATTATATATATTATATTTTCACAAAGAATGAGAAAGCCATTTTAAAAGTTACTGAATTCATGGGAGCTTTATGTCATTATGTGTGGTCTCAATTTATGGATACGAGAAGAAAACTACTGTCACATAAAAGGTTTAAGAAACATATTATCTATGAACATCATGGGTATTAATAGCATACTTGAAAGAATTAGAAAATTGGCATAGAATATAGTTTATAAAATTGAAGTGACTCTGACTTAGGTTAAAAGAGAAACCGTTTCTTTTTGTAAAGTGGTTTATTTTTTACATAGTCATGTATAAATATTTATAACTTACATACTCACAAGTGTGTGTGTGTGTGTGTGTGTGTGTGTGTATATATATATATATATATATATATATATATATATATATATATATATATTCCCAAATATTTGACTTACTAGTGGAAATCACATTGTTGAAGATAAAATGTAAACTAAAATCTGAATGACATTAGATGAAAAAATATTACATATTAATGTTTGTTTTCTCATTAGGAAGCTATGTGGTTTCATTAAATCCACCTATTTACAGCTAAGTGCTTTTTAAATACATGAAAAAAATCAAGGCACTTTAGACAAACTTCTCCAACTCGATCACACGATTAATTAACTAGTCAATGATCCTGATGAGGGTGAGGGGGAGAGAGATTTAGTAAATAGCAATACATCAATCACCAGAGAAAATTAGCAGAAAAATTATTGCTTTTCAGTAATTTAGGGAAGCTTTCATCATGACACCTGGATTTGCTCTGCAGGGATGAATGCTCAGATTAGTTTGTGGTTTTGTGAGGGTATCTTTAATTTCGGCTCAGGTGCTGGGTTGCCCACCTTGGGGGTGGTGGTGTCAGGAGATGCAGCAGTGATGGCATATGGATGCTTGGTTACTCATTTTAACACACATGGAGAAATGGTCTGCCACACTTTTATTTGTGGTGTTTCCTCTGTGTAATAAATAATTCTTCTTGATACTTAGATTCCTAATAAAATTGTTGTTGAATCCCATATGATTCTACATTCATTTTACTCATTCATTCATTCATCAAAAAAATTTGAGTTTTAGCCAGACTGTACTTGTGAAGCTGTCCTTAATGAGATAATGCTTCTATATGGTTTCCTTTCACATTGTTCTTTCTATGTGCTCTAGGTTAGAGTACACACAGTGTCATTTGGAGAAGTCATTTTTTTTAATCTGGGAAAACTCAGCTTGCAAGAAGATTCTACCTGGTTCTAAGTATTTTACACAACAGCATGATAAGGAAAAACCTTACAAACAAAACTAAATGCCAGATAATTCCACGATGTAGAACTGGTAATTATTTAAAATTATTTAAAAATCACTCTTGTTTTCTGGACTTTGGCAATGTCCAGTGACTGGATGCAGTCATCTCAGACTACTTCTCCCCCACCTTTTTTTTTTTAAAAATGGGCTCAGTAGACACATATTAACTAACCATGAGCACAGTATTAACCACAAGCAATGCTACAGGCCAGTCCAGGCTCTCTAGGAGTATATGGTTCAATTCTATTCATCATTCTTGGGCTGTGTCCTCATAGCTCTTTGGCATTGTGTGTTGGACCACTTCCTTCTTGGTTATGAGTTTAGAGACTTCTACGGCACATAGTTCTTATTCATTTCATAGGCATCACTGGATTTTGAAGTCTTTTACTGCTGGTTATAGGATTTTGGTACATGTTGGGTTAGAGGATGTATTCTTCTGGGTCTGAATTCTATGTGTTCTTGACAGCTTCCTACAGCATGCTGATGAAAAAAGTTTTTCCATCTGCAAGAGAATCAATTTACATGATGCCAATTATTCTCATGTGGGATCATCATTGTTTTCCCCTATAGTTAATTTTTTTCCTTGATATTTTCAGATTTTGAAGGTTTTATCTTTATTTTTCTGCTTTGCTTGTGATGGAAAACCATGTCCATTCCTAATTTAGTGCCTTTCATCAGAGTCCACCCAGAGGAGTGGGTGGCTATGTGCAGGGTGAAATGAGGGGACAGAGACTTGACCTGCTACATTTTTAAGATCTAAAGTACCTGTAGATGATCTGGCCTGCAAGAGCGGTCTATTGAGAATTTTACTGTCAGGAACTCATAGCAATGGCTTGCATTATATAATTTTTAGATGGAATTTTTTTTCTTATTTTAAAATCCAATTTTGAATTCTCAACATGTAATTCACAGGTTATATGGCACAGAACATGGAGAACTTGACTCTTTTCAGATATAAAATGCAACAATAAACTTTCTTCTGCTTATAAAAACTGAAAAATTATTTAAACATCCAAATGAAGAAACACAAAATAGCATAGAAAATCATCTTAGTAAATAAATAGTTTTAAGAAATAAATATCTAAGCCATGTGTGGAACCTGGTCACTAATTCCTAGCTTTTAAACAATGGCTTAGTCATGACTTTATCCTTGATTTTCAATCAGTATGTTTATTAATTCACTGTGAAATATGTTTGAATCCTATCTTTGCCATAAGTAAGAATAGGTTCCATGCCTTTAGAACAATTTAGCATCAAACACTCTTCAAACTGTTTCCCTCAGCTAATATAAGGTGTTTGTTATCCTTCTTGGACAGTCTATTATTTGAATGGATGATTTTCTTTTTGCACTTATGAATATCTACTTTTAGGAAAACTGCACTGGAAACTCAATATCTTTTCTCTTCTGGGAACTAAGAGAAAAAATGAGAAAAAGGGACCATGTAGGATTTCTTTATCCTAAAAATATAGGATGATTATCTGTGGTTGCTTAAGGTGAAATTAATTTCCATGCTCTTATTAAATATACTGCTCCTATTACCAGTTATCTCCAGCTAAATGTGATGATTCCTGTAGCTCGGATCATACAGTAACAGTTCTCTTCAATGAGAAGTATTCATCAACAAATTAATTTTGGGGAGGCAGTACCAGGGATTGAACTCAGGAGCACTCAGCCACTGGGCCACATCCCCAGCCCTAATTTTTTATTTTATTTATAGACAGGGTCTCACTGAGTTGCTTAGCACATTGCCATTGCCGAGGCTGGCTTTGAACTCATGATCCTCCTGCCTCAGCCTCCTGAGCCACTGGGATGACATGCATGTGCCACTGTGCCCAGTGACAAATTAATTTTTATACAAATAGTTTGCCATAGGATTCAATTCTCTTTCTTATATATAAACATAAGACAAAATAGTATCAAAATAATATCAAAATCTGATTTTAATAAAGATCTGGGTGAATTACATTTTAAGAACAAAGCAGAGAAAATTAGTTTGTAGGAATAAATCCAAGAGTGGAGAAGAGAGAAGTCCTGTGCTTTGCAAGCTCTCTCTGAAGAGGAAGGCTGAAAAGCATACAAACATAGGGATGAAACCAAGACTGGGGACCAAAGTTGCTCCGAAGACACTCTCACCTCTTTTTCCACCTTTCTAGTGTCTCTCTATGGAATGACTTGATCAGAACCTCTACATAGTGACATGTGGAAAAGATACCAAAAAAAAAAAAACCCAACAAAAAAAACCACATTGGTTTCTGTTTATTTAGTAGGGTTGAATATTAAAAATGATAATAATGGAAATAGTTTTTATCTATTCAGTGAAATCACAATGATGTATCACTTATTTACTTTATTAAGTGACTACTGAGGCTCAGAGAGGTAAGTCTATGTCTGTGACCAGAGCACAAATACATGACTGACAGATCTGAGACCTGAGACCAAGTCCATCTGATTGCAATCCCAAGCTTTTACTCATATATTTCAGTCAGGCTCACATTGAAACTATGTGTCCAGATCCACTCACAGATCCTTTCTTTGCCTGCCTTTCATTGACAGACTTGCTGAAATACAACCTGAAACAAAACATTAAGTGAATCTTTCCAATAATTGACATTTGCAAAAGCAGTTTTTCTTTTAATCCCCTTTTAGATAGAGCTCAACTTCAATGTTTTAATTATACAACTTTCAAGTTCAATTCCACTAACTCTAAGATTAAAACCAATGAATAAATCAGGAAGCATAATGACATTTGGAGAAAATCCAGTAGTAATAAATCTGTCATGACCAAGCAAAGGATACATCACATTAAAGAAGTAAACTCTTGATGTTTGGCCAAGTATCAAAACACGCAAATTTTCCTCGTGCTTCATTATCTATGTTTAAGAAATGGTGATGACATGGGCTATTTTGAATTGAAGGCTCTGCAAATATCCTTTTTTGGGATTGCTTCTGTAGCAATTTTAAGATACTAGCAATTCATAGGTCCATTTTAAAACACCTATGAATATGACAGATAGGTTGTACTTAAAATTTAACTTGTGGAAAATTTCTTTTGCTGAGTGGAGAACAGGCTAGAACTCTGAATTTGTCACTTTTAGCTTGCTTGGTATTCAGCAAATTATCAAATTTCTCTGAGCTTTGGTGTTGTTATTAATACATTGGTTAAAATAATATCTCCTCCATAAATTTGTTGAGAAGATTCAGTGAAATCATGAAAAAAACTGCTTTGCAAATTGTAGGCATTCCATTATGTCTATTTTAAAGAATTGCTGTGTAAATTAAGTGAGATAATGCACATTGTGAGCACTCAACAAAGGCATGCAACTCTCCTCCCTAGACATTCTTTTACATGTGGTAGCACATTGGACTTAAAATTCTTATGTACAGGCCATGTTCTTTAGGAATCCACACCGTGTTGAAATTTACCACTCATGCAGCTATGCATTCATCAATTTGTTTGCACATTCACACAAATACTTGTTAATTAGCCACTGGGTTCCAGGCACGATGCTAGATTTTTGGTAGTTGGATGTACAGAGGGGAATCAGATATGATCTTCACCATAAAAGGACTTCATTTTAAGTATTTAATAGAAAATTTTCATAGGAAAGGTATGTTAAAGTTTGAACATGAAGTGTTCCCCAGAAGTTCCTGTTTTAATGCAAGAGGTGAGATGAATAGATTATGAGAGTGGTAACCTAAGCAGTCCATTCTAGTTGGTATATATTAACTGGTGGTAACTATAGGCAGGTGGAGCATGGTTAGAAAAGGTGGGCCATTAGGAGTGTGTCCTAGAAGGGTTCATCTTTCCTGCAGTCCCTTCCCGTTCCCCTCTCTGCTTCCTGGCCACCATGAGGTGAGAAGCTTTTCTCTACCATCAACCTTTTGTCATGATGTTCTGCCTCACCTTGGGCTCAAAATGATGGAGTCGGTTGACCACAGATTAAACCTCTGAAACCATGAGCCCCAAATAACCTTTTCCTTCTCCAAGTTGTGCTTGTCAAGTGTTTTGGTCACAGCAACAAGAAACTAACACAAGATCAGAATGGAGCTGAGCTATAAAAGATGAACAAATGCTCTCCAGGCCAAAAAAAAAAAGCAGGGACTTTCAGAAAAATAGACTAGCCTGATAAAAATATCATCTGTAAAAGCCCTGAATGTATCTAAGGGACTTCAATCTCAGTATGGCTAGAATGAAGGGTTGAAGAAGGACATTCAATGCAATAAGCCTGGGAAAACAGCCCAGACTTACTATATTGATGGATCATAGAGCAGATCTTGAAGGTTTCAATGTATCTTTGGCATGTGACTCACAGCAAAGGTATGAACAGATTAGATGATCAGAAAATCTTACTCAAAGCCAAGGAGAGGGTGAATTGGGTATGTGTGTGTGCAAGATGTGTGTGGGTGAGTGTGTGTGTGTGTGTGTGTGTGTGTGTGTGTGAGTTGTGATGCACAAAGAGCAATTGGGCTAAAATGATCATAGTCCATGAATAAGAAGTTACTTTGGCTTCAGATATTTGAAAGGGGGGTGGATGGAGGTTGAATATATTATTTATGACTCAATTCAAGATGTGATCTCTGCAATAGTCAAGTTACGGAACCAGCCCAGGTGCCCATCAACAGATGAATGGATAAAGAAAATGTGGTCTATATACACAATAGAGTTTTACTCCACCATAAAGAAGAATGAAAATATGGCATTTGTAGGTAAATGGGTAGAACGAGAGAACATCATGCTAAGTGCAATAAGCCAGACTCAGAAAGTCAAGGGTCAAATGATTTCTCTTATTAGGTAAAAATTAGAGAAAAATAAGGGGGGGAAAAGATGGGAGGGGGATACCATGAAAAAAGAAAGGAAATCAGTGAAGAGAAGAAGGGGATTGATTGATGGGGAGGGAGAAAGGACGGGAAAAGGAAAGAACTGCAGAATGAATTTGATCAAGTAATGCTAGGTAAATAATGAATGTACCACAGTGAATTACATCTTTATGTATACCTATAAAGTACCAATTTAAAAAATAAATAAAAAGAATGGTAGAGGGAGAGGAGCAAAGGAAGGGAGGAAGGGAGGAAAAAGGGAGGTACTGGGGACTGAAGTGGAACAAATTATATTCCCTGCATGTACAATTATGTCAAAATGAACACCCTATCAAGTATAACTGTAATGCAGTAAGAAAATGCTTTTTTAAAACGATGTGATTTCTGTGTGTGAACTGAGGGAAATGAAAAGAGAGATCTCTATGGTGTTATCTGATACTATTCATTAAGGGAGGAAGCCTGGGAATTTGGGGGAAACCGATAACTTCGGGTTTGGATTAACTTAATTTATGATGCCTGGAAGATATCCAGGTGTGATGTCTGGTTGAGAACTGGAGGTGTGAGTCCAGAGCTTAGGATAAAGGTCTAAAATGCAGACACATGTTATAGAGGTATCAGTAGTTAAGTGGAATGCTGTGATCCAGGGTTAGTACCAAGAGTGAGTGCTGAATCCAGTCCCCCCAAATAACCAGGAAGACACATTCAAAGAGGGAAGGGAATCAGAGAGGCCTAGGAAGGAAAGAGATCTGAGAAGCAGTCCAGCGATTCAGAACAAGAAGAACTGAGATGTCTATTGGATAAATTTTTGTTTGATTTTACTTCTAATAGACACTCATAGTTATTTCTAGAAGAAAGACTTACTAACAAGGCAGAGATGGTATGGGAGGTTTGTTTATTCTCTATTCTGAGGAAAATCATGTCTGGAAATGACTGTTGTTCACAAGGAGCCCCATCTGCTTTGACTGCATGGTTGATTAGTTGCTCTATCACATACAGAATGTCAAAATTCCTTTAGTGTTGTATCAAATTGCTAAGGTTTGCACGATGTTCATGATTTTTCCCTATTTGCTAGTTAATTTTTCTCACCACGACCTTATGTCTATTTTATAAATGTGGAGATTTATCTTAAACAGGTTAAATGAGGGGCACATGCCACCAGAGTTGGGGTAGAAAAGCTGGAACAGAACCATGGTTTAACACTTTCAAAAAAGGATTAGAGATGCTGGTAATGGGAAGCCTAGTAGGTTGGACAGTAGGACAGGGACAGTTGTTTCACATGCTGCAATCCATTTGGCACCTAATAAATGCTCAATCAATGTGAACTAATGCTCAAATAGAACAACATGGTTACACACAACGCCATTTGAGTAAAGAAGTATAGAGTAAGTTTAGTATTATGTTGTAATTTAGTAAGTATCAATGAACAGAGATA